>NC_071404.1:30969642-31279285 GCF_017976375.1 Cuculus canorus | reverse complement strand
TACTCCAGTATTTTTCTTCAACAGCTCAGTATACATGTTAGCCAATTCCTAGAATTCCCTGAGTTGTATATTTCCTATGCTTGGTTTATTTTTCTTCAGTCTCTTTTAACTATATTTTTACCTGACTTTGCAGGAACTATTTTTCATGATCTTTCATGAGTTATAAATTGAAAACAGAATTAAAACCAAGAATTTGATATCCTAGTGATACTGTGCTGATTATTCATTTAGAGACTAACCGTTGTATAAGATTGAACAGTATATTGATGCTCACCAAATAGATTCCTTTCTCCAGTGATATATTTGTAACATGCATAAAAAAAAATCCCAGCCAAGTAAAATCAGGGATTCAAGAAAATATTCTCTCATTGTTTAGTCGGTGAGATTTTGCTTGCCATCTTGATTTTGTATTTACATAGTACTAACCTTTAAAATTCTCTGTTCTAAATTTAAAATATGCAGTCTACTTGCTCATTTCCTCTGATTCTCAAACTGTAGCATCATTTTAATTATTTTTTTCAGGCAATATGAGTTTCCTGTTGTAACTGCTATATAACAGCTATGCCTATTAATTATTAGTAGTTAACTATTGTATGACAGACAGCAATTTTCCCAGTGTCAGCAAAGTGATAATGCTTCTGCATGTTCTAGATTCCTCTTTGTTAACTATTATGTCTAGTTTAGTAAATTAGTCTAAGAACTTTTATGCATATGGTCCATATTTAAAAGTTTTGGACTGTGTTTTTCACAAGTACCTTCCTGTAATGCATTATTAAACTAATGTTTTTTATTCCTGTCTTTCTACAAGGATGGTAATTGAATATCTTAGAGTTTGTTATTAAATACTACATTTGTTATTTAATCAGGCTAGAAAAGGCAAGATTGAAGAGATATAACTTTCAAGTTTTTCATTACGGTATGGTTTGTGATAGCCTCCAGTAGTTTTAACATCTAGATAGTGAGGGTGCTGATTCTCTAGTTGCATGCAACCCTGAGAAAATCCTGGTTATGTCTCCGGTAAGTTAGTCTCTCTAAATCCAGAAGGCTAGAAGAAATAAATAAAGACAAAAATGGCTTTTAAAAATCATGTGTTACCTGAAGAGACAGGAGACTGAAAAAAGAAAGCAATTTCCGTAACTTTACTAGAAATTAAACAGAAGGAGATGTTTCCAGATACAGTGCTGCTTTAATTCATGGTGCATGAGAATTCGACCATGAATTAGAAATGGCTGTTACAATCCAACAGCAAAGTATAGGTTTATGAAGTATTGTAGTGTTATTTCTCACATTACCTGTTAAATCCTTACTATTTTACAGAACTCATAAAGAAGACAAAATTTTATTTGTCTGCAGCACCAAAGCATCTTTTCATGTGTCCAAGAAAGCAGTTCTCTTAACAACAAAGTTATACATGGGCTTTGTGAATGGCATTTGTCAAACACCATAGGTGGCTCATCTGAACAAATGTGCAGTGGAGAATTAATCTGTTCTATGAAGTCTCTGTGTCGTGGGTGTCATATAGTATGTTACAGTGTACTTACAGAATTAAGAAAACAGAGATTTATTTATTCACACTATGAAATAATTACTCACTGCTTATTCCATCAGAAAAATACTGCTTCTATGTGACTCACTTGCTTGAAGAATTAGGTGTCTGCAATTGGTGTTGCCTACAAAATCCTTGAAGTAAATCCATGCCAAAGAAAAAGATGCCTTGCTCTAAAGGAGAAGTCACAATTTGAAGAGGAGGGACAAGGAGAGGGATTTCATTCCTAATAGGACTCTCATCAAAAGCCCCAAAATATTTCAGATAACTAAGGAAGCTGAGTGAAAAAAAAAATGAGCATTTATTATTTTCAGTGTGATTTTTCATTATGTTGTTGCAAGGAATGGAAAGCTTTGAAACCATAAAAATGCTAGGTTCCATTTTGCTTTAGCAGGTAGGGGGGAGCTTGACAGGGACATTAGGAGTGGAATGAATTACTAGTGTCAGGGAAATGATGAGGTCACTTTCAATGAAGAAATAGCTGCCTCAATCATAGGCTGATGGTAGTGAGGAATTTGCTTTACATAGAGCTGGGATTTACTGTGTAATGGCCATGGAATCTAGTGTCAAGTTCCTAACTCCATTAATGTCTAGAAGCACGAAGATTTCAAAGGCTGCACCACCAGAAGTATGCATAAAGGGGAGATAATAGACCAAGAAATAAGACGCATCCACCAGAAACAAGCGTTGCTGAGGAAAAGTACATCACTGGCACTTCTTCAGCATTAGACATTCTGTTTCCATACATAAATATCAACTATCATTAAGTCTATTGATCAGAAACACAAAATATAGGAATACTTTGTAGAGAATATTCTTATCAGAAATGCAATATAGAGAAAGAATATCAGTATGCTGAAATGGATTTTTTGCAAACTCTGCCTTTATACATTGTTAATCACGAAATGTAGGGGAGGAAATATTCTGAGTGTTTCTGATCAGAATATTTGATTTATTGGTACAAATATGGGTGAAGTATAAGAAGTTGATCAAATGGGAGATTCTTTTACTGGTTCCATCATAGTTCCAGCATTTTGTCATTCATGTTGTGATGCATTTATCATTCATGTTGAGATGCTAGTGAGAGTGTTCTTAAATGATTCTTAGTTACTGGTAAGCTTATCCTAGGCAAATTGACTCTGAAATATAACATATGTTATTTATTAATCTGACAGACTATCTAAGTGGAACTGGTGGCTTTCACTTATTGATGAGACAGGTCTGATAGGATGGTAAAGGTTATTGAAGAAATAAATTCTGTGTGCGTGTGAGTTGCTGAGGATTTTTGCTGACCCTGGAAGTTCTATGAATGTCCTGAATTATGCCCTGTAAGATTTGCTTCTTGATTTTGACAGTCACAGCCAGTTTCTAGGCTCTGCAATGGTGTTTTTTTCCTGATGTGCTAGCTGCCTTCCCGAAACACACAGAGAATTATCTTACTTTTGCCAGTTTTAACAGCACGTTTGGCTTCTCTCCTAGTTCTTTGTTTACAGTAAATTTTGTTGCTTCTTGAGCCACAGTTCTGTCCAGTCTCCTTTTTGAGGGGGAGTGTTCTTCTTTTCTTTCCATATGTTCTTTCTTTGTATAACTGTACTAATTGGATCAACAATCTTCCTCACTGATTACTAAACAGGCTTTTCCCCATGGTCATGGATATTTAATTACTTATAAATTCCAGTCTGAATCACTTGTAGGGCTAAAACAGACTTCTGGAGGACATCTGCTTGTTGTTCTGTCTTTTTATAGCTCTCTCCACACTAGCACGTTCAAAAATCTTTGTTTTCCAGTCTTTTTCTAGTTCCAGTTCATTAACAATTTTCTGTCTCTCTTTGGTATATCGAATCTACCTTGTATATACTTGAATATCCTGTCCACAAGAATCGTATTGAGTGATGACATCTGAGTACAGTCTCCAACAAATCAAGTGTTTCATGTTTGCCAGTTTTCCATTTTGCTGACCCCAGCTTCTTGCAAGGACAGGCAGCTGCGTGCTGTCTATTCGTAAAGCTGGCTCAGTATAATTCCAGCCGGGTTTTTTTTTCTTCCTTCTTTTTTTCCAACAGTGCTTAAAGGTGTCTTGGAAGAGAAAATGTAGGCACTGAATCCTCCCTCTGTTTCTTCTTAGTATAAAAAGGAGACATCATTTGTTCAATTTCAGTCAGACTGCTCTTCATCAAGTTATATTGATTCTTTTTTTCTTTTCACAGCAGGGAGAACATATTATATGTAATGTTGAGTCTCATTTAATTTTCATTACTCATTTGAGGAAAGTCCGGAAAATCCTCTACCTTTCATTAGACTACCAAAGAATTTCACCCAGTTTACTCCAGTAAAGAACTGAAGTTAGTTGAATGCAGTAAAGATGAGATATAGATGAGATAGAGATCACCTTCTGAATCACTCTAGATTTACCACAATGCTTAAAAGGACTGGACTAGTTTAGTTTGGTTCTATTGTTTGACCCATGATGTTGGTGTGATCCTTTTGATTGCTTAAAAAATAAAAAGGAGGGCAGAGGTGAAATAAGGAAAAAGATTGTCTTGTTACTGCCAACTTATCTAGTTAATGTGTCTGGCAGAAATATGACTTCTAATAATTTCATATTAAATATCATTATTATTAGCAAATTCTTAGAACCCCTGTTTAATAAGGAAACAACCCTTGCGTGGTTGAGATTCAGTCCTTAGTGCTTTATATCCTGCTAAATCTGAACAGGTTGACTCTTAGGGAATGAATGTACTTCTGCATGCATTTTCTGGAAGAAGAAAATGCAGACTAAAATGGAATGTAGGAGAACATTTGAAAGTAATTATAAAAATAAAATAAAAAAGTGTTCTTCCATTTTTGGTGAAAGTAATTTCCAAAGTGGAAATTTTGCAAAGGTGATTTAGGAGTTTAAATCTGCTTTTCCAGAGGAATGTTATGCCTTTAATACTGTGAACCACATTTAAGACAGGTTTTGCAAGTATTGTCAAAAAGTTTCTAATCTTGGGATCCTAAGTCATTTAGGAGCTTTCAAACATACCTGTTTTGTTGTTTTTTTTTCCAAAATACCAACTACAATCTGAAAAGCAATTCTCTCCAAGAAGGAAATCTTGGTGATGCAAAAGCACGTCATCCCCATGTGTTGAAAAATGAGCCAGCAGGGAAGAAAATAGGCTTGGCTGAGAAAAGCACTTTGGATGGATCTCAGAAAAAAAGAGGAAAGTATATGAGCTTTGGAAGAAGGGGCAGGCATCTTGGGAGGGCTACGAGGATGAAGTGAGATCATGCTGAGAAGAGTAGAAGGGCTAAATTGGCCAATTCTGAGAAAGATAATAAAAAATGTTTCTACAAATATATTAACACCAAAAGGAGGGCCAGTGGAAAATGTTTGTATAAAGCTACAGGTGATTTTCAAGTATGACAAGATATTGTCACAACAAACGCTTAGCTATATTTAAAAACCCTAAGAAATTTGACAGATACAAATCTGAAACTGTTCACTAATCACATAATGAAATACATAAGCCAAAGAGCAGTATGTTTTTTCACCTGAGGTATTTTAATTGTAGCCTGGCACATGACACTGCTTCTAGATATTTTCATTAATGATTGATTCTCTATGCAATATTTTCTTAATTCATGGACAGAATGAAAAATATAAATGAATTTTAAAATCTAAAAATATAGCATGAAAGCATCTAGATCCAATAATTATTTGGGCATTTAAGGAATGTGTTAGCAATCAGACAAGCAGTAAAGGGGATCAGATAGAAGAAAAACTATAGCTACTAGGGAAAATTCTTCACATGAGCATATAGAGCAAAAGGATGCCATCAAGATATATATAAAGTCAGTTGATCAGATAATTTATATGTTTTGAAGTTTAACAAATCAGAATAATATGTTTTTTCTTCTTGACCACAAAGAACAGTTTTGACATCCCTGTCAACAAGGCTTAAGTCAGCATGTCTTTACTGACAGTTTGCTTGGCTTTATGTTGTCGATTAGAATTCCTTTTTTTGCTAAGCCAATACAATTAGATTACTACAGAGAATTCATTACTGCCACGGGCAGGACAGCAGCTGAGGTACACAATTTTCTCCCTATGATGCCAGTACTCACTAAACAGTTATTGAAACAATTGTCTTTAAAAGGACAATAAATGTTTGCATCTTGACTATTGTTCTCCAATAAAATTATCATTTCACAAAAATGGATACAACTGAGCTGATACTATTACCATTATTACTCAGTGAGAACACTTATTGCTGTACTGTGTTTAACATATTTAATTGTAATGCCCAATTCTCAATGAAGTTTACACCATGTTAACAAAAATAAATAATCATGTAATGAATAGAATCATATATTTCCACTATTCTCTGATTTGAAATGATTCTAAATAGTAAAGTATTAAATTAAATTCTTCAGAAAGCTGGATTCAAATATATCTCAAGCTATGATTCTTCCTAGTAATATGTTTTTAAGTCACATTTTTAGTAACTAGAAAAACTCTGGTACACTTTTAGTGTATTTTTTTTAAAAGAAGCTTTGATTTCAACAGCTGGCTCACTACTTCACTCTGTTTAGCTTTATAATAATCTAAACTTGTGTGCTGTATTTTTGGAAAACTTTTTGAGGTGTTCTATCTAGTTACACTGCCAACATATTGTATTATAAGGATAACTTTAATTAAAGTTATTGGGATAGAAGAAGCACTTTAGTAGCAGCAACGCAAGATTCAGTATAGCTGAGTTGCCTTGGAGAAAAGCAGATACCTGAGGAGACAAGTAGATGATGGGTAGACTGCTGAAAGATACAGCCCTAGAATGAGCAACTATTAGTAAGTCTAGGATATGAAGAACGTACAACCAGTTTCTTACCCACCAAGTAGTTCACCCATCAAATCCATGTCTCTCCAATTTAGAAAAAAGGATGTTGTGTGGGACCGTGTCAAAGGCTTTGCGGAAGTCTAGGTAGATCACATCAGTTGAATCTAAATGTATCTTTGACCACTACTTTTTTTGTGTGTGTGTGAATTGTAGAAAGCCCTACCTTTTAACACATTTATTTGTGTTGTTGGGTGACTTTTAAAAATGTAGGACGCATGGAATCAGTGTAGGTTTAGAGTATATGCAGAGGTCCAGAACTAAAAACCCCATTTCATCTTCAAAGTACACAAAACAGTAGAATTTTCCTTTCATAGAATCAGTAAGCTGGAAGTCCCATTGCCTGCTCAGATGTTAGCAGCAAATATTGGATTGTTTCTTTTTTGTAATTATAACAGTGATCTTTTTATTTCATTCCTTAGTGCTGAATCTGATTCTTCTTTTGTGGCTCTTAGGAAAGAGCCACTAAGACAAATTTATATTTATCTAGAGAATTATGACATAATCATGTTCTAAGCAGTTTAACACTTGCTCGAATAGATTGCCAATCTAACTTCAGGAATTATACCAACAATCTCACCCTCTAGATTTATTTTGGTTGCTCATTGTTTTCTCTTTCACGTTTCTGCTTTGAAAATGTAACTCTTTTTTTTTCCCCAAAGACTAAATTAAATTTTCAAAATGTAGGTCTCTGCTCCTGTATTTAATTACTTTTATAAGTCCAAGATATCTGTTCTGTACATTATGACCATGAAACATAAATAGTTTAAAGGTCATTGGCTTGATTGTGATCTAATGTTCATGCCGTGTGCTTATTCAGATTCCCGTGTGCCTGGTGAATATGCATGATCATACTGAGAAAGAGCAAAAAGTGCAGAAGGAGCCAAAACCAAAAATTAAAAATTGCAAAATATATTCAGGTACAGTTGTGACATTACTAAGGATTTCACAGTGCTATGATACTTTCCTTTATCTTATTCAGTGCAGTGTAAGAACTGATTTAATTTCTTTGTAGTTACTGGACATTGTATACCTATTACTTTAGATTTGAATTAGAAATCTCATTAATTATCAGAGCACGGGATTTATTTCTAATTTCTTTAGCATGTGGCTCTGTTTTGCTTATGACTTTATGTATATATGCATGTGCGCATCGTGGAGTTTACCAGCTTAAAATACTAACATTGAAATCTTTCAAACATTTAATGCAGTACTTCTGTATTTTAATTATTTTTGTTTTGAGGCTCTCAAGGATTCTAATGTCAGAAACCGAGGTAAACTTTCAAAATACAGTTTGTGACTCATCTTGAGATACTGTCACCAGTCATTTCATATTCACAAGATCCAGATAATGGAATAATATTAAGCTTATACTGCAGTCAATATTTTTTAAAATATCTATTTAATAATAATACCTCACCAATACGATCTGTCAGTCACCTAGCTTAAAATGTATATTTTTATAATGTATTTTGAAAGTTCAGTAGGACAAATCACAACTCAGTCATCAAAAATTTGTGTGTATATTTCTATGATCTACATATGTGCATATTTATTCATAAATACCCATGTTTGTATATTTCTTTATATAAAGTATATGTGTGCTTTATTAATCAGATTTCTTGGCAAAAGCTTGTCAGAATTTTTAGGTGTGAACAGTTTTTTGAAACTTGTTCTGTTGTATTGCGTGATTTAGCAAGGCTCATGATAGTAACTTAAAAATATATATCAGTAACTTACTTGCCCTTCTAATGTTCTGGGATTTCTTTGCCTTTCTGTGATAAACAAAAACACAGAGCTCACAGCAGTTCTTCCTCAGGTACTTACTTGAGGTAGATATGGTCTAGTATCTTTTCAGTTATTGGTGATAAAATCGTGATATTAAATGGAGGTATTTATCAAGCATTTATGTGGTTTATGTCTTAATACTCGGTACTCCAGGTACTAATTATCAGACTGACTAGGATTTGGCTTAGTTTTTAATAGTTTAAAAATCAGCTGATGATTTTAACATGAGTATACAAAGCACTAGTGAGTGTGCTGCCAATAACTGTAACTGGTCAAATTAATAATTAAAAAATAAAACCAAAATGACAATACTTTTTTTTTATGTTTGTAGCAAGTAACAAATTCTTTAGGCCTGTTTATTATGTATATATGTGCAGTTCTTAGAAAACTGAGGCCTTAATTCTTGTGGGTTGTTGGGAAGAATTGATGTTACATGAATCAGGTCTGACCAACTCGCCTGATGTCTGGTGGCAACTGCTGGTGAGTTGTGTTACTTCAAACTGTTTCAGAATTAAAATGTTTATTTTGTTTTTTGAAAAATATTCAACAACTTTAAGAAAAAAAAATTACTAGTAGACGATTGTGGTGGGTTGACCTTGCCTAACCACCAGATGCCCACTAACCCACTCCACCTCCTCAACTGGACAGGGGATGAGAAAATATGACAAAAGGCATGTATGTCAAAATAAGGACAGGGAGGTCACTCAGCACTTATTGTCATGGGCAAACCAGCCTCAATTTGGGGAAATAAATTAAAGTTATTACCAATTAATAACAGAATATCATACCATAGAATCATGGAATCATAGAATGCCAGGCTGGGAGGGACCTCAAGGATTGTCTGGTGTAACATTTCTGTACAAAAGCCCAGTACAGAAAAGATGGCCCAGCACCCTATCCAGCTGAATCTTAAATTTGTCATGTTGGGGAATCCACCACTTCCCAGTTCTTCACGTGGTGTATGTAAATCCAATAACAGACAGAATTGAGATGCTTGTATTTATTTAGTTTTGATCTGAAAAGGGTGCCGGGCACCTAACACAGCAATCACACCGAATGAAGAACCTTGTTTTGGGGACAACACACTAAGGAAATTATTCCAATGGCTAATTGTTCTCATTGTGAAAAATTTTCATCTTGTGTCCAATTGAAATCTTCCCAGGATTAACTTGTACCCATTGCCCCTTATCTTTTCCATGTGACTCCTTGTAATAGAGGAGTCTCCATCTTCTTTGTAGTCACTCTTTAAATACTGGAACATGGTGATAAAGTCTCCCCTAAGCCTTCTTTTCTCCAGGATGAGCAAACTGAATTCTCTCATCCTTTCCTCACATCACAGGCTTCCCTGTATTTCATTGTCTTCCTGGCCCTTCTCTGGACCCTTTCCTGTCTGTCCACACCTTTTTGGTATAGCAAGGGCCAAAACTCAACACAGTGTTCCAGGTGTGGCCTGGTAATTACTGAGTAGAGTAGAATAATGACTTCCTTATCACTGCTGGTGATGCCCTTGTTGATGCAACCCAGCATCCTTCTGATGATAATGAACATGTCCATCAGGACCCGTAGGTCCCTTTCCACACAGCTGCTCCCCAGCCTGGTACATCCCAGCCTATCCTGCACTCCTGGATTATGTTTTTCCCAGGTGGAAGACCTGACATTAGTCTTTGTTGAACTTGATAAGGTTCTTGTTAGACCACTCATCCAGCCTATCCAGGTTTTTCCTGTAGGGTGGTTCTCCATTCTGAAGTGCTCACTTCCTCACTTAGTTTGGTATCATTGGAAAACTTCATCAGGGCATGCTTGATCTCAACCTCCAGATCACTTGTGAAGATATTAAACAGCATTGAGCCCAATATCAGTCCCTGGGAGGCATAGGATAATGAAAGTAGTATAATGAGAAATAAGAATAAATCTAAAAATACCTTCGCCCCACTTCTCCCTTCTTCCAGGGCTCAACTTTGCTCCTTATTTTCTCTTCCTCCTTGACCTCAGCAGTGCAGGGGGATTGGGACTGCCAGTCCTTCCTCATTCTGCTCCAGCGTAGGTTCCCACCCATGGGAGACAGTCCTTTTGAGACTTCTCCAGTGTGGGTCCTTCTCACAGGAGACAGCCCTTTATGAACTGCTCCAGCATGGATACCTTCCACAGGGTTCAGTCCTTCAAGAACTAGCTGGTCCGTTGTGTATCCCTCATGGGGCCACAGCTTCTGCCAGAACACCTCTTCCTCATGTGTAGGCTCCTCTCTGCAGGGTCACAGGTCTTGCCAGGACCCTGTTCCAACATGGGCTCTTTACAAGGTCACAGACTCTATACTATCCACATGCTCTGTCATGGAGTCCTTCATAGGCTGCAGGGTGGACACCTTCTCCACTGTTGAACCTGCATGGGCTGCTGGATACAACTTGCCTCACTAAACAGAACAGTATACACTGAGGGAACAGACTGATGCAGTGGTAATGAAGTAAAATGTCACTGTATTTAGTAATTGTGTTATAAAGGGTGTGTTTTATGGGGTCACGTCCATAATTTCAGGGGCAGTGCTACTTCTGGCATTCTTACAATCTGGAAGATGACTTTTCAACTATTTTTAATGGTAATAATTGTTTCATAAGTAATATTTAAACTAAGGTCACAAGAAAATGGAGATAGTGTAAAGAATACTAATTACTTTAAATCTCAAGATCTAATAATGCATTGCTTTTTTATTACAATGGCTGGCTAAACAAATGTTTTGAAACTCATTATAAGGAGGAAGCTGATTAACCCTTTTGTGCATTCAGTTTCTGAATTCTTGGAATTCAGACACAACTAGGATGGATACTGCCAAGATATGATAAGGGGGTAATGTAAGTTCTTGAAGCCTGGCAACATTTTGCTCAGGGAGGACTGAGAAAAGTTGTTGAGGTAGTTTTCTTTGAAAAGGTTTACTATGTAAACAAACTGCTAAGCATTACATTTAATTAAAATTGCAGGCAAAGAAAAGTGATTCTATTTGAAAAGAACAAAAATTACAAACAGCCTGTTATCTAACTTATTTAAAAATTTCTTTATAAATTAATTGTTTCTGTTTTTCAGTGAGATACATATTGTTGTTGCAATATGAGTATGTGCATTCTATGACTTGTGGCTGTAATTATTCACAGTGAGTTAATTTATGCCATTAATATCTGATTCACTAAGAAGGGCATGGTAAAACCTTGAGAGTTTTGATGTGGATAAGCAAGGCAACTGTTTATGTAAACATTTTTGAGCTTTACATTTTAAAAATCTTATTAAATCAACACTTGTTTGATCCATCAAATGGATTTAATCTGTTTTTTTTTTATTTCTAATTGAATCAACTAACCAATTTTTTGTGCATTTTTTACAGTTTTTAAGCATAAAACTGATCATTCTGTCTGGTTTGTAAGTTTATTGAGGTTTTGTTTATTTGTTTGTTTTCATTATTTCTTTGGTTTGGTTTGTTTTTTTTCCTCATCTTGAGCACGAAGCCTATTAAACCAATCTTTTTAATGGGCATATTTCAGGAACAAGTTTTACATAAACAGAGCAAGATTGCTTCAATTTCATTTTGAAGTCATGGAGAAAAGTTAATACTTTCCAGTCTAAAGGCAATATTCAGCTGAATAATAATATAAATATCTGTAAAAAAAGTGTTAAGGATATATAAGCTGTCAAAAGGTTCCTTATTAAATGCCAGAAACTTTTTTTCTCTAAATAAGAATTAATGGTAACTTCTTTAAGCAGTTTGCAAACAGTTGCAGCTTTCTTTTGTGCTAGAAGAACTGAAACTGGTTGGGGAAAACAACAGATGATTGTAGTATCCAGATATCCTACAGGGAAAAAAACCCAAAACTTTGAAAGGTTTTCACGTTTTCTTTTTATAAAATAAGGGAGTGTGTATGAGGCCATAAATAATTAATTTAATTTAACAAGTAAAATGAAAATGTGATAACTTCATTTATGACAGATGCATTTCTAGAAAGATTTTTCTTCTATTTGTGTGGAAAATGTACTTCTATTTGTGTGGAAAATGGATTTGGCTACAAGCTTTCATGAAGAAAATTACCCTCATGTCAGCAAAAACCAAAATTTTGTATAATGTTTTTCTCCAAAACCAAGTTTTCCTGACCTCATAAAGACTATACAGCAGTTTTTAAAAATAGAATGTAAGATACATAGATGGATTACATTAATATTTTTTATAGTTTCTTGCTGATTAATTTGAAATGCAAATCTAATTTGAAATATCAAACCAGAGGTTGACTTTAATTCAATGAAAATTACCAAATGTTTACTAAATGTCTAAGAGAAACAACATTGATGTGGTTTATGCTGAATGAATGCATTCCTCCTCTGCCCAAAGAAACTGATTTTTTATATGTTCTCAGATAATCTTCATGTAATAAAATCTGTGGAAGACAAACCTCTCATTTGCTTACTTATACTTACATATTTTTTTTTCCAGATGACACGAGAGCAGTATATATTAGCGACACAACAGAACAGCCTTCCAAGGACTGATCATCCTCAGTTTTACCCAGTGGGGATTTATGGATGGCGAAAGAGGTGCTTATACTTCTTTGTCCTTCTGCTGTTGGTTACCATGATTGTTAATTTAGCAATGACAATATGGATTTTGAAGGTTATGAATTTCACAGTGGTAAGTATCCCAGTAACTTTATGTACTCTTTTTCCTGAAGTAATAACTTGTAGTTTTAGTTCTCTTTCCTTTGCCATGTTATATACAGATCTTGTGATTTTGGATTAAAAATCATGCATCCTTCTGAAGTGTTACTTTAGAAATTTATACCTTTACATATATATATATTCTGCAGTGACTGGAGCTATGTTCTATCTATTCAGATATTTCTGGTTAATTGTATCTGCTGGAAATATATCTGGATCTTAGATTTTTTTCTTTGCCCAACCAAAAGCATCATGGAAACTACCCCAAGCATCTCTTGGTTGCATGTTACCTAGGATAGCAATTAGAAGTTTACTATGTCTGTTCTGTATTGTATCTCAGGAGTAAACTTGGTTAGGTCTGTTGAGAATGTCTTTTTTAGTTTATATTGTTCTTAATGTGGTATTTTTAGGTTTTACTGGCTATTTGGACTGTGTTTCACTTAAATTTTAGAGTAGCTGTTTTCATGTTGATAAGAGGGTGTAGATGGGTATATGGACTTCTATGAGACAGCCTCCATCTGGAATCTTTAATAGCAGCAAAGTGTAACTTGAGTCGGTATTTTAGATCTACCCCTGAAAGAACATCTATGTTCAGTGGAAAGTCTGTTATCTGCCCAGCTGTTTCCAAAGCTTTGGATAAAGGTGGCAGAAGTGCTCCTTGGTTAGCAGTGGAATAGTGTCTTTTTGTGTATCAAAGGAAGACATAGAGCACTCTGCCGTTTAAACCAGCAGTGCTTCTGCTAGGACAGTGTAGTGTCTCTCTCTCTGGATTTTGACCTTCATAATCCATATTTTGATGTAGCTGATAATACATTTCTAATTCCTAGGATCATAGCACATTTCTGTTCTCTATTAGTTTATTGGAAATAAGAAAACTAGCCAACAAAACTAGCATTAAACATATGTCTAGAATTGTTCTACATCTGCTAATGCTCCGTAATGCATGGGATTATCCAAGATCATTGCCTCGTGAGACATATTGTGCAGATACCTTGCTACTTCTGAGTTGCCATTAGTGAATGATTATGTTGGATTCACATTGTTACAACTTTATGACATTAATATTCATGTGGTGAAGAGTTTGTTAGAAGTTTTGGGGGGGCTTTTTGCTTGGCTTTAGTGAGGGTGTTTCTTTGTGGTTTTTATTTTTATTTTTAGCACAGTGTGCTTGCAAAACAGGACATCCATATATGTTTTTGCTCTTTGTGTCAGAAGCGTGTTTAGGCATACCTGTTCACTTTGGTAAAATGGTGTAATATTATTCCAGAGGACAATTAAGTATGGAAATTTTAATAGGTTAAAAAGGTATGTTAAAAAGTACAGATTTTTTTCTCTGTGCAGAAGACTATATTCCAATAAAATATTTGATACTACTGCTTCCAGTGTTTGACCTTCCGCGCTACAAGCTACAATAGCACTATCCAGTTGAAAACTCCTAGAACTAGAGCATACAATATTTTAAAATATTTTTCTTTCCCATATGCCAAAGCTTTGCTGGAAAGTTAAAGGTTTGTGATGAATCACTAAATCAGTGCAGGAATCTAGTGCAAGGAAAAAAAATGGATTGTTCCAGCAGTTCTGTTTACTAGTTAGTTTATTGAAGACCTTGCTTCAGCAGCTTGAGAGGTGTATTTATCTGAAATAATTATGCAAACTCTGGCTTAATAGTTTCACAGAAATAATGTTTGAAATGTTACACACTTGATTTATAAACTCGTTATTTCATCATTACAGTTCAGAAATCACAAAGCTTATGTGCATCTTTAATGATCCTGAATTTTTTATAAATACAGATAAATGGTGTGTCACTGACTACTGTGAGTTAATTTTTAACCCTTCCATTACAGAATTTAAATTACTGTATTTATATATACCTGTAAGTGATTTGGGAAAAAAATTAGAACGTATCACTCCTCTTTCATATGAACCCCCACACACATGCCAAAAAATATTGCATATGCTTGGGAACACTGTTCATTTTG
The DNA here is from genome assembly GCF_017976375.1 of Cuculus canorus. Taxonomy (NCBI): domain Eukaryota; kingdom Metazoa; phylum Chordata; class Aves; order Cuculiformes; family Cuculidae; genus Cuculus; species Cuculus canorus. The sequence continues at coordinate 31,264,406 of NC_071404.1, read as the reverse complement.
GAATATTGTATACACCTATACCTCAGAAATGAAAATTCCTATGCAACAATTTGTTGTGAACAACTTGAAAAAAACCCCTGTTTCCAACGGATTATCTACTTACAAAGAATAGCAGAAGCTTTTTATTTAATGATCATATAACCATCACATCAGTCTTCCTCAAATTTATATGTAGTATATACCTGTTGACATAAAATTATTAGCTGTTTTTTCTTCTAATGACAAAATAGTTCATGCTTTTGTTTAATGAAGTGTACTACTTCAGGATGGATTGGTTTTAGTCTTCCAACTTTTATATAAATTTATGTAATTTTCTGTGGTTAAACTGTTGTAGAAAGCAGAATCCATATGCACAAAACTGCAGTTTATGATCTGAAATCGTATATCTTAAAGTGCACATATTTGTTTTACAAAGAGACTGTTAAAAATATAGCAATTAAATGACATGACAATAGAACATTTAACAAAGCTACATGTAATAGCTGTAGGCATGTAATCAAACTTAAAGCTGAAAGAATGAATGAAATCTGTCAGTATTTGTTTCTGCTTTAATAAGCATTGTTACTTTGGATCATGTTCAAATCCGTTTCATTAACTGTGTACTGATGAATACCACTTTTCTTCTGCAGTTTCATGAAATGGTAGTCTTCTACTTGAACTAGTTAGTATTCACATTAGTTTCTTAATCTTTTCAAAAATTGATTGCTAGAAGATTGTCATATAAAAAGGTCAGCAAAATCCTCACATGTCCACACATGCACATTGTGCACCAGTGGGAAATTTGTATCAAGTACGAAGGAGTCACATTCTTAGCAACAAACATCTGAGAGTAAAATGGACTTAAACTTCATAGAATCATAGAATCATAGAATCATAGGATAGTTTGGGTTGGAAGGGACCTTAAAGATCATCTAGTTCCAACCCCCCTGCCGTGGGCTGGGACATCCCACTGGATCAGGCTGCCCAAGGCCCCTTCCAACCTGGTCTTGAACACCTCCAGGGGTGGGGCATCCACAGCTTCCCTGGGCAACCTGTGCCAGTGCCTCACCACTCTCATGGTGAAGAAATTCTTCCTAATGTCCAGTCTAAATCTGCCCCTTTTCAGTTTATACGCATTCTCCCTCATCCTATCACCACAAGACTTTATGAACAGCCCCTCTCCAGCTTTCTTTTAGCCCCTTTCAGATACTGGAAGGTCGCTATAAGATCTCCTCTGAGTCTTCTCTTCTCCAGGCTGAACAGGCCCAACTCTTTCTGCCTGTCCTTATATGAAAGGTGCTCCAGCCCTCTGATCATCTTTGTAGCCCTCCTCTGGACCCATTCCAACAGCTCCATGTCCTTCTTACGTTGGGGATTACAGAATTGGACACAGTATTCCAGATGAGGTCTCACAAGAGAGGAATAGAGGGGCAGAATCTCTTCCCTCGCCCTGCTGGCCACACGTCTTTTGATGTGGCCCAGGATACAGTTGGCCTTCTGGGCTGTAAGCACATGTTGCTGGCTCATGTTGAGCTTCTCATCCACCAGCACCCCCAAGTCCTTCTCTACAGGGCTGCTCTCAACCACATCATCCCCCATCATGTACTGAAATTGGGGATTGCTCCAACCCAGGTGCAGGACCTTACACTTGGCCTTGTTGCACATCATGAGGTTCTTAGGGGCCCACTTCTCCAGTCTGTCCAGGTCCCTCTGGATGACATCCCGTCCTTCCGGTGTGGCAACTACACCACTCAGTTTGGTATCATCTGCAAACTTGCTGAGGGTGCACTCAGTCTTGCTGTCAATGTCATTGATAAAGATATTGAACAGCACCGGTCCCAGTACGGACCCCTGAGGGACACCACTCGTCACAGATCTCAATCTGGACTTTGAGGCATTGAACACCCAGCCAGTTTCTTATCCACCATACCATTGAATATATACATATTTCTTCTGTGGACACGCATATATGTATAGATAGATACAAACTAAGAAATTGTATTTGTATACCTAGGCACTGATAGGAAATCAGAATTGTAGCTAGACCCCTTTTGAAAATGAAAATACTTTTGCTAAACCAGTTTAAAGAGTATGTGCACAAAAAAAGAATAATGATAAAATATTTGTTGGAACTGAACTGCTTTGACCTTTTGACATTATTTTATGTTATTTGCTGTTTTAGCATAAGCCGATGTTGAGTTCTTATGGAAACAATAGTAATTGCACCACTTGAAGGGGTCATGGAGAGCCAGGACATGAGTTTGTCACTGCTGGCTGACAGTTGCAACAATCTTTATTTGTATTAGCTGTTGAATTTCTATTTTTAACTTTACAGCTGCAGTCACTGGCCAATTAGCACAATAAAAGCCTTTCTGAGTTCAATTTGTAGATCTCCAGTTGGACAAGTTTTATGAATATACTAACCTTGCATGTAAAAGTCACATTCTGAATCTGAGCTAATTATCCTATGTTCTTTTTCTACATAGAGAGGAGAAATAGGGTCTCCAGTAAGAGCATTTATCTAATAATGACAGGCAACTGGAGTGAATTGTCTGTAAGGATGGATGTTGTATATCTCATCAAAGATATAATTAAAAAAGAAATGTGGTTTATTTGCAATTGTGTAAAAACTTAGCATAGGCAAGTTGTGCAAGTTTATTTTATCAGGTTAAGTAGTATAGCTGGGAAAGGTCAAGACACTTTCAGGTATACCATCTCTTATTCCAGTGCACAAAGTAAGAAGGAAACTTGAAAGGTAAAGTTACAAATAATTGCCCTGGTATACTATATATCAGGCAAGCAAAACTGAATGTAATGACTGTCTGTGTAACCGAAAGAATAGTAGGTGGAGCAATCAGAGATGTAGTAATCATTTATTGAAAGATACTCTCCCACTAGTAGCTTAGTATTACTCTTCTTTAACGTCTAGTTGAGATCTGTTACCTCCCTGTTCAATCATCAGTTTAGAAAGATACATGTGAAAGCATGTTAGAACTTCAGGACAAATAAGTCCCTAAACATTTCTACTGTAGCTGTAACAAACCATACTATCCTGGGTTTGTGTGGAAAATAATCATTCAGGAGCAGGCAATACTAGAGGAAGATCTGACTTTGAACAAAACGCTCTGCCAATAACTTATCACTGAAATAATCCACGGGCTAAACTCATCATTGGAATAAAACATTTTGTTGTCTTCTGTGCATCAAGTGGATCTACTCTGTCCTGAGTGGCAAGGATGAAATAATTTGACAGCCTCTACGTTATATTTTCCCCTAATGAAACAATCAAAATTTCTGAATCACACTCTTGAGCTTCAGAATTTATCTATTGTATAAAGGACTTTCCTGGAAAGTAAACAACTGCTGTCTTCAAGAATTAACTCATCTTTATCCATGTCTCTTAAGCCTGATCTTCAAAGCAGACCTGCAAAACATCTTGGAATCAAGCCAAAAATCAGACCAGGAACCGAATTCTGTAGCATTTGACAATATCAAAATAAGTTGAATATTATGAAACATCTCTAATTTTATTTATGTACTGATCTTGCCATGGTCCACAGGTTCACCCACCAAAACATTTGTCTTTTATGTTCCCTCAGGTTGTAATTGCCTCTCACTTGGTTACATTTGTCTAACAAAGCTCAAAACTGTTAGTTAATTTTTGGTGTCTTGTATAATCAGGATACTGGATGTTTCAACAAGTTGCAACACTCAAGTCATTATTTTGTTACAAAACCACAGGGTAAGGTGTAGCTATGTGTGTATTTTTAACCTTCTGGTTGTTTCACTTATGTAGAATACATAAATTCTAAAGGATATCAAGGAAAGAAATGCTTTTTGCTATGCCTGCATTCTTGCCGTCATGTATTTTTATGGTCCATAACATAGGTAATAAGCCTACTTTTTCTTTAAAGATTTAATCAATTGAACATTCATAGAATCATAGAATCATAGAATCACCGGGTTGGAAAGGACCCATTGGATCATCGAGTCCAACGATTCCTAACACTCCCTTAAACCATGTCCCCAGGCACTTCATCCACCTGTTCCTTAAACACCTTCAGGGAAGGTGACTTGACCACCTCCCTGGGCAGCCTGTTCCAGTGCCCAGTGACCCTTTCCGTGAAAATTTTTTTCCTGATGTCCAGCCTGACCCTCCCCAGGCACAGCTTGAGGCCATTCCCCTTTGTCCTGTCCTCTGTCACTTGGGAGAAGAGGCCAGCTCCCTCCTCTCCACAACCTCCTTTCAGGTAGTTGTAGAGAGTAATAAGGTCTCCCCTCAGCCTCCTCTTCTCCAGGCTAAACAACCCCAGCTCTCTTAGCCGCTCCTCATAAGAGTTGTTCTCCAGCCCCATTCCACAACATTATTCTCTTATATCTTACCATCATTGTATATCATCTTTCAGTTATTCTAACTTCAATGGAACTATAATTTTATACAATTTATTCTTCATATATCTTTAAACAAATAAACTGTATTGACAGTCTGCCAATCCGATTAATTAATCTGTAAAAGAGATTTACTCTACATCTTTGTCAGTAAACTAATACCACTATAGAAATATGCAACAAAAAGTTTTCTGCAGGTATTTAAATTATGGTTTTAAAAAAAATCTGGAGTATTTCTCTTAATGCTGTGATGTGAGATTGTAAAGTGACATAGGGCAATCAACATAGAAACCTAAGTGGCTCGCTTGGCAGGGGAGGTGTTTAATATCAGTGCATCTATATATTTTCTAATATGTACAAACCAGTCATGGACATTGGCATTTTCTTGATATTAAATTATTCCATTGGTTATTACATTCCTTTGAAATTTGGATACTAGAGAGAAAGAACTGTGATGGTGGGGAAAATTTAAAAGTGAACCCCTTCACTTCTTAGGATTTTTTTTGCCTGTGACTCAGCCACATATCCTGGAAATATCAGCATCAAATTGTTTTACTGGTTTTGGTTGTACATCTAGTTTTGTGTGTTTGTTCTCATTTCTCATTAGGAACTGATGTATGAAAAAATTTAGTTTGTAACCTCTCTAAAAATGCAGGTGCCCAAATCAGATACTTTCTGTAGTTACTAGCAGTGTTGTAGTCAGTTTGACTGCTGTGATAGACTGATGTTTTCTACATGGATACATATTTAAACTCTTCTTTCTAGTGGTATCATGGAAATTACTTTTAAGATCAGGACTGAGGGAACTTATCATGTGGGTTGAGGCAGTTATTTCTCAAGGGAACTTGAATTTCAATTTAGCTTCAAACATAAGCAGAACATAAAAAGTAGTTTGGATTTCCTGGCTAGAGTTCATGTGCTCCTCGCTCACAATTGAATGTGTTCTGTTTGCTGGCTGTCCAAGCTCACACTATTTGGACAGCAGGTAGTTTGCAAGGTGATTGAATATCTGCCGGAAAACACACGTCAAATAAGCATGATTTCTTTTTATGTGACAGCATATATAATAATGCAGATGTATGCAACCATTAACTCCTCTCTGTATCTTTATACATTGTCCATTTATTTGTTTAGGAGTTTGAGTGCAAGAATGAGGAAATCTTTCCAATTTTTAACTTTCTGTGTTGTTGTACACACACATACACGCACACACACACACACTCACTTCCGATCTTGATATCTAATGTGGAAAAAATACTTACAATTTCTTTAAAAGTACAATTTGTTCATTAAAGCTATAATTTGAGGTTTTGTGGTTTGTAATTTTTAGTGATACAGAATTAAAGCAGATATGTTGGATGCTTTTATTTAGACTTATAGCAAACTGTTCTGGCATTCTCCAGAATAAGAAAATAAATTCTCTGGGTATCCCTACTGAAATACTCATCCATTTCTCAACAAGCATGACAGCAATACAAGCTGTCAGGTTTTTAAGATTCTTTAACCACCCAGATCTCTTTATTTGATGTTCAAACTAGTATTTGTCTTGATATCAGTTCAATTGGTTCTGGATATATGTGATGAAGGTAGTATTTGCCCATGGCAGCTAACACAAGTTCAATCAAAGTAAGAAAAAGCTCTTTTCCATTTCTTAGCTATTTTTTGTTGAGACATGTCCAGTGTATAGCAGATTGGCATTTGAAATTTATGAAGTTGTCTAATAGCTGTATTTATCTCTGCTCAAAAATAATTTGGTTGTTGGGCAAACAGACAATTTCTCTCATTTTAGAAAGGCAACATGTTTCTATTAGGTATTGAATAAATATTGTTATGATTTAATAATATTTAATAAATATGTGGTGTCACCTCTGCAGATTTCATTTATTTCAATAGTAATCATTTATTTTCAATAGTTTATTTTAAACTGTAAATGATCTAATTTTCAAAACTTGTTGTCTCAACTAGATAGAAACTATTTCTCACATCCTTCGATGTTTTAGTTCTCAAAAACCTGATGTCCCATTTTTGGGATGAATGCAAGAAAGGCTTTGTTTCCTTTTTGTTTGTTTTTTGTAGTGAGAAAGATCCAGTCCAGAGCAGGCAATATCATTAATTATTAATGATTAAGAGACTTAGTCAAGATATCGGAGACCAAGGTTCATATTCATGCAGTCTCCAGTATAAATCGTGTCCCAGGTAAGTGTCCTACTTATAGGATATTAGTCCTTCTAATTTCTGACATTCCTTTTTAATAGCTACATGACCTCTATCTTGCTATCTTTTAGTCTCAAACGTTAGATATCATCCTTATAACAAATTTTATTGAAAATTCCTGTGAAATAGCTGTATATTTCTCAAGATTTATAATTCCTTTGGAAAAATGTTTAGAAAATTGTTAGCCAACTAAATGAGTATTAGAAAACTATATACATGTGTGCATGTGCACATGCGCACATGCACACACACACATGCACAAAAACATGTTTGTATAATTGCCTGTGTTCTCATTTCCTTTTTATATATCATTGGAAAACGGAAACTTAAGCTTCTTGAATGAATCTGTCAGCTCCATGCATGATTCAAATGCAAGCTCATAGCATGTCTGCAAGAGAATCTTGGAGCTGGTGGATATTTTATAAAGATTGTGTGCCCTTTCATTTGGAGTGCACTGGGTGAAGATGAACTAATTTGTTCTTACTCTCACTCTCACTCAGCATGTCACAGTTGCTGTCCTAGGTGCAATAAAAAACTAATTTTAAGCATTTCTGGTACCATTCTTCTAAACAATTTGACTTTATTTCATTATGTACGTGTACGTCCTGTATTGTACACCTCATTTTCTAGTACTTACAAAGAAAAAAAATTCAATCTTAATCTTTCAGTGCAAGTATAGTGTAGGTTTACTAATGTGCACAATCCTAATTAGTTTCTGGAAGTCTGTTAGCTCTGCATTTTTTTTCTGATGGAAGGGTAAAGTCAAAATTTGTCATGTCATAGTGAAAAGGCAGCTAATCTTAAATCAAGTTTGAAACCTTCTGTTTGTCACATACATGCACAGCAGCAATTTGCACTAACAGTCAAGCCACTGTCACATATATTTGGTTACCTATATCACAGTACCAGGCACCTGATGCAAAGGCATCTTCCTGTAAAAAGTAGGAAGATATTGTTTAAAACAGTGCTATTTAATAGCACTTCATAGCAAATAAGAATTGATGTGCAGGTTTCATTATTGATTCTGGGTGACTGAATGCAGATGTAAAATATTTTATTCTAGAGACGTGTATCAGTACATTCTGGTGTTTATTCTTACAAACTATGCCTGATGAAAAAAATGGAATAAAATTAATTTATCATTTTTATATTTGTTTGGTCATGCAGACTTTATAGTGGAATACTGGTAAAGTTCCCAAAAGAATAAGGGAATAAATACTTTGAACCCTACTTAACCTTGTAAAAATGTGTTTTCATTCACCGTAGGAAAAAATTAAATTATACAATACTTTAAGCAATTTCAATCTGACCTTGCTTTTGTGGCTTTGAAAAATTGTACTGTAGTATCTAGAACTTGATATTTAGGGAAAAGTGCCTGTAAACAATGTTGCTTTATAGGTATGCAATGAAAACATAAGGAGGTATTTACCTGTACAAGGTCATTGCTTGCTCACTTGTTTCATTGCTTCAGATTTGTTTCGTGTAGTGTCGAGACTGATTTAGAACCAGCTTAAGGGACATGGATTCATAACTTGTACCTTTTTCCCATGTTAGCAGTCCAGCATGCCATGGTAGCTTGCCTCATGTTTCAAAAAACAGCGTGGGTGGGCTTCATCTTCTTGCACCATTCACTGCAGTGATTCTGATCTGCATTAAACTAGCACTCATAGTGTTGACTATGACTATAGAAAGTATAGAAGAGGGCAACAGCAACTTCAATTTATGTGACAAGTTAAATAACAATGAATATATGTATTTATTTTCATTTTGTGCATGTTTGCCTTCTACTAAGTAATAATAATGTGTTTTAGCTGAGTGAACAATGCTTACTGGACAGCTTATTCTTAATCATTCACTGCGTAAATAGGCTGGAACAAGTATCTCAGAAAAATTTCGCAAATATTTGCTTTCATGAAAATTGACTTAATTTCCACTATTGGCTTTTAGCTGTGTTCCCTTTCCATGTGTATTCTAGGATGACATTAGTGTTTGTGGAAAGTGAAGTTTTCAAAATAATATTATCCAAAGATAGCTGAATTCTTAAAGGCTTATCCGTTAGGCACTTAGATTAGTCCAATTGCATAGCTTGAATAGCAGGTGTTTGAAGAGAGTTATTGATGTGCAATCATAGTAGAGAAGGAAGGGAAAAGCTTTAATTTCGTATATTAGGGTTCAAAGAAATAATCAACAGAAAGTCATTATATGAAAAGTTAAGAAGGCTGATGCTTTTGCATGTATGTCTCAAACAGGGCAACTAAAGCAGACTAAGTTAATTTTATAGTTCAAGCCTAGAAGCAACGTTTATATGGATATATAGTACAATAAAAAATTACAGTTGGAATCCTGCTTTTATTTGTTCAAATAGTCGGTCTTGAAATCAGCATAAGTCTGTGTAAAGAAGCAGAATGAGTTGCATCCATCTAGCCTAAATTAGACATAGTACATCTAGAAATTATAATGAAAATATATAGAAAGATAAGATAGAATATCTAGGAATATCTAGTGATATGTATCTGTGGTGGCAGAGTATTTCCTACTCTTTCTTATAAGTCAGGATGTTAGATGTGTGGTTGGAATCCCAGACAGGATTAAATCATAGTATCATAGCAGTATCATGGTATAGTTTGGGTTGGAAGGGACCTTGAAGCTCATCCAGTTCCACCCCCCTGCCATGGGCAGGGACACCCCCCAATGGATCAGGCTGCCCAAGGCCCCTTCCAACCTGACCTTGAACACCTCCAGGGATGGAGCATCCACAGCTTCCCTGGGCAACCTGTGCCAGTGCCTCACCACTCCCATGGTGAAGAAATTCTTCCTAATGTCCAGTCTAAATCTGCTCCTCTCCAGTTTACCCCCATTCCCCCTCGTCCTATCCCCACAAGCCTTTAAATAATGAAATAAAATGCTTTAAGCAGGAACAATATAGCAGCATTTTTATTTATTTTTTTTTAAACTAAAAATGTGAATAAGATATTTGTGTGACCTGCTGGGGATAAGGAGAAAACATTTTAAGGCCTTTACCTAAAAGATGCAACACTGATGATATATCCTGTTTGTGTCTGAAAGTCATTATTTACTATACTGGTAGATACAAACAAGGAATAAAAATCAAGAAATCCAATAAAAGTAGAATATAAATTATATTGCCAGAGGCAATATAGAAATCGTGGAAGCACTACAAAATGTAAGTCAATGTTATCACTCCATCCTAAAGCTCTTGATTGTAATACGAATTTGACTGCTTTTTCTTGAAAAGCCTGATCCCACGAGTTTGTCTAATGATTCGTTATTGCAGGCAACACGGTTCATACCCATTCTGTCACATCAATGCCCATCATGCCAATAATGTATTCAGTCTAGCATCAACTCTCAGAGATTCAGTGCAAATTTTTTTACTATGCCATTCAGTTAAATAAATAAATTTTGCAGGGCCTGCTGTAAGGAGAGATTTGAGTCTATTTATTGCATAAAAAAAAACCCAAACAAGAATGCGTATATTAACATCTATGATAGTGAAATATGCATTTTTTTATGGTGCAAAGAGTTGCTTTTAATTATAGAGCTTTCTTTCTTCTGACCTCACTTAAAAATGTCTACACATTAGGGCAATACCAAGAATTTATTTCCCAAGAAAAAATTTTACATTGTTCATTTTTTTCATATTATCTTCAAAGTTCAGGTTTAGAAAAGCAAGAACATAATAGATTACTGTCAAATTCAACAAAAAAGAATAATTGAAATAAATACAATAAAAATACAGTATAAATTACTATACATGAAGTTTGATTGAGTAGCTCAACTTTTAATCATCTTTGTATTTTTATATACTCTCATGACATAAGTAAAGAAAGAAGAGTTCTTTTCATAGAATGAAAATCAGAATTACTGCCCTGCTGTCCTCTGTTCAGTAGGGGTGATATTTTAATAGTGAAGGTAAATGAAGCTAAATATATAGATAGACAGCGTCATGGTTTACATTTTAATTAGGTGATGGTTTCATATTGGTTTTAGCATTTCCATAATTAAAATGCTAGGTATAAAGGGAGAAGGTTGATTTTTATGCTTAGCTTTGCTCTCAGTTTTAAATTTCATAAATGATATGCAAAGTGATTTAAATCACTTTAAGACTTAGCAACTACCTTTAGAAATTCCTTATTGATTATCATCATTATCTTGTTTGTAATTTTCATTATGTATACATTGGAATGCTTCAAGATAAATACATCTAATATTATCTAATGTGAGTTAGCGATCTTTATGGCACTTCTTAAAGTTTTTTCAAGTCATTAATTTTGTTGGTTTTGTACTTTTTTGGGAGCAGTTTTTCTGATTGCTTGGTTGTTGGTTGTTTTTTGTTTTGCATTAATGATGTAAATAAGCAAACTGGGTGTTTGAGTTTAGCTCTTTCTATAATTGACCTCAACTTACGTTATTGCCATAGCCCTTTAAAGTGAAGAGTCTCCCTTTCCTCTAAAGAAACCCTATCTACAGGACTGCTATTCAAGAAATTCCTTTGTCATGGTTATAAAAGGATTGCACTCCTTTGTGGTACTTAAACAGGGATCTGATGGACATCACAAAAGGGCAAAGATTGTGGCAACAGAGTCTGTGGCAGCCATGAGAGTTTTGGGGAATATGTTTTCTGTAAATTGTCAAGTCACTTCTGATTTTTAAGACTGTTCTCTGTTTTTTAATATGAACTGCTGAAAACACAATATCCTTTTAAATTGTTATTTGAGCTTTGTCAAAGGACTGTTACACTCCTGTTTTAACACTTAATAAAGCTGTAATCTGTAGCTCACTGAAGGATAACAAAGCATTCACTTTCAAGAAAATAAAACTCAATGGCAGATAAAAGATTTTATTACTGTACTAATTACTAAACAACTTTTGTAGTCTGAAGGGAAATATAAATTTCAGATTCATGATGTGTGTGAATAAAATTACTTCTGTTAGCCTAAGGTTCAGGTGAAACCTGAGTCACTTATGAAAAGCAAAAGTACAACAAAACACCTGATAGGAATTACTTGTAAAGGGGAAGCTGTTTTAAGAATTTTGAAGATTTTTAAATCATTGTTTCATTGAAAATGAAAATAAGTATCGATTATGCCTAAGGATGTCACAGATTCTTAAAGGTATAAGCTCAGCTGAAATATTCTGGCAATCTACTAGTATTCATTAACAGAAGATCTAAGGAGTTCGTCTGAGTAATTCAGTTCTATAAATAGCTCACAGTCTGTCCTAGATAAGTGAAATATTTTATTAGAGTATTGCTCAACCTTTAATTAGCTCATGATGTATAAATCATTTTTTGACACAAAAAAATCCTTAAATAATAATTTTATATCAAGCAATCTGCATGTATTACAGAGAAAATTTCCAAAATTTTTATTTGATAGCTTTGTCACTTATTGTACCTTAAAACCTCTGACTACTTCTATGTGTTCTGTTGAAAATTATTAGAAGTATTTCTACAAACTTTTTCATACTTTTGTGTGGCATTTTTGTATGCTGTAATAGTTGGTATTTTTCTTATATGTAATGGTTTAAAAAGTCATTTCAGGTTAGCAGTTAATGGCTTGGTTTTCAAAAGTAATTGTAAGTCAATATTGATGATATGAATGTTGTTAAAAAACCATCCTGCATAGCTTTTTGCCTGTTGGTCTTGCAAGAATACCATTCTGGGGTCATTATATGTGAAATATTTCCTTTTTGAGCATTAGGATCATTACAGTATTTTTTGTGTGTGTGATATGCACGGTATGAAAGGTGAACTCTGGGAAAAAAAACCCACATGTAGGATGAATAAATATTATGTTATAAAAGGTGATGGAGAGCAGTATGTGATGACTTGCACAGGCTGTGAAGCCTCAAAGCAGGATACTGAACGTATTGATTGGAGGTGGAGTAGTACAGTACGCAAACACGTCATTTTGGTGCCTGGCTGGGATGCTGATAATCAGTAACTGTATATGAAATGTGTACATGAGTCACACAAATCTTCCAGCTTCCTTTTCATTTAGTGATAATGCAACAATTCTATGTACTAATTCCAGGGGTGTTTGAGGGAAATAAGGCAGTTAGGAAAAGGTGTCTATAAAGTGAAGAAGCAGATTGAACATCAGCTACGTAGAACAGACAGCCATTTAGACCACACAAGGAATGTGCTCTGGTGGTTTGTCACTTGGCTGGAGAGAAGTTGTGAAAAACGGAGGAAAGAAAGATGTTACTCTGGCAGCATCACCTGCAGTTAATCTGTGGAGCACTTCACCACATGATGTGAATGGTAAAAAACTATAGAAGTTTAAGAATTGATTGGCCTGATATACAGAAGAAAAAAGTACCAAAATCTATCAAATAATGAGTCAAAATTACTGAAGAGCAAGACACTTATCAAAAAACTGCTTCTGTCTGAATATCCTATTCTCATATTTGGATGTCTTCTATTTCCTGCTGTTGGAAATGGGATTTTGGATTATGCTGACTTTTTGTCTTATCTAGAATAGTCATTCTTATGTTTTTATTAAAGCAGTACTGTGGACATGGTTCTCGTGGTTTTTACTTTATATTCATAAGCCAAAGGTTTGTACTGCATGTTGCATGCATAGAAGCGTGCAGTAAAATTAAGACTTTAAGGATCAAATTTTGGCAAGAGAACTAAATGTTCTAGTCACAATACCTGGTTCTGAACGAAATAGAAGCTACTTAGGATCTTTACTTTCTTCCATAGACAGGAAAGAAAATTAGGTGATATGCTGAGTAGCATTGTTGTAGCATAGCAAAACAAAACTAAACTGAGTTATTTTGTTAAACTAGATATTGGATTTGGATCCCTAAATTAATGCTGTCTGCCATAAAAGTGTGACTTAATTTATTAAATTACTGCCAAGCAATGTCTGTCTTCATATAGTTTTATATAGAGATGAAGATAAATTCTGAAGAGATGCTAAAAAGAACTCTGCAAGTTATTGGAATAACTGTATATGAATCTGTTTAGGGTATTTTCTTAGTTAGAATTTTAATGATTTTTTTTCTTTCACATTTACAAATGTATTTATATTTGTATTGGTTGTATAACTTCTGAAAAATACTTCAAAACCTATAATATACCGTCTTGAATAGAAAATGTCAGTCAGTTGATTCATGACTTTTGCCTTTGTCTTCAGGTAATATCTTAGACAATGCATTGTTATACAAGTGTAAATTTGTCAGGCAAAAATGTATAGATGTTCTTTTATAAATAATTTCATTTTGGTTTACTAAAATATATTAAACTCACTCCAAATTACTAAAAAGAACAAAAAAATCTGTATATCTAGATTAATTTCTGTGCATATTTTCAGATAGCTCTCTCTGTCTCTCTGTAAAATCTGCAGGAAAGAGGCCACTATATGGGGAGCTCAGATCACTTGGATTTACCTTTTCTTTCTTAATTGCTGTTTATTAAAATGAGTTAGAAAAGCAAAAAGATGGTTCAGCTGTCTTTATCTTTTTAGAATTCATTATGGGTCTGTTACATTGCGGTGCACGACTTCTCAGTGTGTGCATTTATGCCCTTTGTGTTTTCATATGTGTACATGAAACATACATCTGTATACTTACACAGGTACCCAAGTGAATCATAGTCTTGTGCTGGCTGCATTTTAATATCAATCTATTGTTTGCCATCTGATCTTGATTAACTTAACATATAAACTAGGATTTCCAGAAGATAGAAATCCAAATTCAAAATCATTTGAACATGTTTTAAGATTTGGCTATAGCAATATGATTTCATAAGAATTCTGGTTGACTTTGCCTGTGTGGTAGGAGTTGATTAATCTCTAAGAAATAGAGCATCATCACAGAACATAGGAATATTTTCCATAGTTCATTTTGAAACTACCAATACTTGAAAAAAAGCCCTCTGCTATTTTTTAATAGAATGTTAGTTTTTATTCTGTTATCAAAAAAAAGAAAATGAAAAATGCAATCACCTCTGATCTGCGTACAGCAGGCTAAAGGTATGATGACAGTGTTACTGAGATATGAGGTGATAATTTTCCCGAACTATCCAGAAACTAAGAAATAATCAATAGAAGAGGCAAAACAAACTTTCCTATCTAAAATTATTGTAAAGTGAAGGAAGAAAAGACTTCCATATTTTCATTAAGTATTTTTTTTTTAAATTTCACAAAGAAGACCCTTGTATTAAATGTTCCAAATTCCTGCTGGTATTTGTTAGATTCATCTACTTGAAAAGTAAAACAAATCTATATGCCCATATAGGAGCAACCTTCCAAAGTCTATCAAATTCTGTAAAGTCAGCAAAACTTCTTGAATCTTCAGGTAATGACATAATAATATTGCCTATTTTACCTTTTCCCACTTTTACTATGAACTGTTTTCAGTATTTTCCTTCTTTTTTTCCCAGTCCATAGTCTTAATCAATATGACCCATTGCCATATGATTATCAGCATGAAGAACATACATTGATATTTCTTAGCATGTTACTTGAATGTAGTCTTATGGTAGTAATGAGAATGGGGTCAGGAACTCAAAGAATTAAAATGGTTTAACTGCTGTAATTTTGTGTGGAACTATTCATACAGATGTACTTCAGAATCTGTTGTATACATTTGAGTTCCTACATGCTGCAAAATGAAAGTAAAGGTGTGTGCAGGAAAGGAGTGTATTGGAGAGGGAAGAAGAAATAGAAGGGAGAAGCAAGGACTAACCTAACATGGCAAAAATTATGACATTGAGAGAGAATTATAATAACAAAAATTTGAAATAAAGGAGAAAAAGCCATTTATGTTTCAAGCAAGAATTTTCTTAGCTAATAGATTTAATAACCTCAGGCAGCAATATGTTTCAAAATGAAAAACAAGACATAGCACTAAAATTAAAATTATGACAGCTCTAACAGATAGGATATACTGCAAAGAAGTTTTCTAGTCTTCTAAGTAAATCATTAGACAAGAACTATGAAAATCAAAATTTGATTTTTATCACTCTTTGCAGCTGCCTAGCTGTGAATATTAATAATTTATTGATTTATTAATTAAAAATGGAAGTTATTGGGAAATCCCATGAATATTTAAGAACTAGACAGTGAAATGAACATGAATATATAAGTTACTAGAATTTTGTAACTAAAGAAATATATGACCCAATGGATCAATTAAAATACTGGTGATTTTTGGTGGCTAGTACATTCCTATCAGTAACCAAGGGAATTAGTGCAAGTTGTCTTGATTACAGTGTAGTGATGGAATTTGATCTGGGGGTGTTCATTCAATTCTTATGCATCTTATGGCATTGCTTGCTCTTTCATGCTATTTGAGTAAGAAAGCCCTTTGTTGAGGTAGAATAACCATTTTTTTCCTTAAGAAGGTTGATTTTTGGATGATTAAGTGCTCTTCTTGAATACCAGTTACAAGCAGCCTTGGTGACTTTCAAAAAGTACTTGATCCTTAATTTTGAAAAGGAGAGAAAAAGGAAATGAAAATCAAGAAAAAATTTGTGGAAATGAAAATAAAAAAGAAAAAAAAGGGGAAAAAGGGACATTAATAGCAGGACAAAACCAATAACTATATTCCTTATTCTTTCAAAGGGATTAGTGTAGGAGTATGCCAAGTTTTACTAGCACAGAGATATACTATGAAATATATCTAAAACCATGTTCTTGAAATGGTTCTGGCATTTTACACACACAGAGCTATACTGAATATACTTTACTGTCTTTCACTGGAGATAGGCACTTGGTTTCTCTAGACATCTTTCCTAGAGGAAATACATGTCTATTCTTATCATTTATGATTACCTTTCATGTCACTCTAAGATAAATTCTAGCATATTTAGCAATAACAGTAATGTGTTATTTATGTGGGTATGGATTTTCACAGTGTTACTATACATTCCCACATGTACGTCTTAGCTGAGACGCATGAAGTACATGGCACATTCATTTTTATATAATTTATTGTCTTAAATGTATCTTGAAATATTTAAGTATGCTAAAAGTGCTTGAAATATCTAGAAGCTATTCATTCGTTGTTCTTTTATTACTTTGCCCAATTAATCAAGGGTTATAAATTTTATATTAATTCAGAAATGCATTTGGCCTCTAACCGATATGCTTTCTCAATGTGCTAGTGACATAAAATAAACACAATTGCTGGATGCCTGAGCAGTTTTAGAAGTATTTATTACTTATTATAAAACCGTCTCTGCACTCCATTATGATACAATAAAAATTACAGTACCAAGAGAGAAAGGTTCTTAGTAAGAAGTGGTTTCAGGCTGATAAAAAGACTACAAAAAGGAGGAAAATGCAGACTGAGTCTTGAAAATGAGAGAAGGTTTAAGAGGAAGAAAAAGAAAGTAAAGGAAGAAAAGAGAGAAAAGAAGAAAAGATCATCTCTACAATACAAATTGACAGTTTTTAGGTGTTATTCTGAAGCTCTTTAGCTAGGTATTGCTAAGTAAACAAGCTCTAAGCAGAATAATTGGTGAGGCAAAACATAGATAAAGATTGATGGATTAGCATGGAATTATCGATGCTGACAGCCCTGTGTTTTTCAGGGAAAAATTTGTGTAAAGTTAGGAACAGATGCTGAACAATACAGCATATCTGATTTCATGCCGCTCATACAAACTGACCCCTGAATTCCTGGCTCAAATCAGGTGTGTGTTTTGCCTTTAAGCAAGTGTCTGGCAGTCATGGGTTTAACATAAAATCCAAGGTTCAGTAGATATGCTGGTTGTTATATAATTTTGCTGCTTTTTAATATGTGTTGTATAATCTGTAGTAATTTATTCCTCTCTTCGTTTGGTAATTCAGAGTAGAAACTGTTACTACAAGTTACTATCACCATTAAGAATTAATTTCAATAAAGCAACTTGTAATGCACAGTTTAGGAAAGGTTATACACAAATAAATTGTTAGAGTTAGCTAGAATTGCATTTATTACATGAAGCATTAAAAATAATTTTTTAATTGCATAGGAAAAATAATGATTCATCCGAATAAAGATGCAGTTTTCATTTATAACTTAAATAACTGTTCTCCCCTTCCCAATAATTTTTATGCTGATTTTTAACTTTTAAATATTTTTACTTAACCAGACCTAGCATGTGTTAGAATTTAACAGTTAGCAGACACATTTGTATCTGACTGCTTTCTCCCATGCACTTTTGCTACAGCTACGGAGAAAGCAATTTAAAGTAGTCAGCAGAGAACTATTCAGAACCTGTGTTCCTACATTTCTTTCACTAAAACTAACATTGTTGGGGTTTAGTATCTTATCTCTGATAACAGCAAATAGTGCATGTGTAGGAAAGAATGTAGACCAGAGCAAGTATATAGTACTGCTCTCCCTTGTTACAGATTCAAGGCTCCGAGATGTTTAGTGCTAGGTGATAGTGTTGTGTTAAGAGCCAATAGATGGAGTTGGGGAAGAAGAAAAAATGTTTAACACCATCCCCCATAGTGGAACAGAAGGTAGAAAAAATTGTCTCTAACACTTTGCTTCACAAAATTTTGCTCTCTTGGATCCCAAAATATTAGTAAAAACAGAGGAAAAAATAGGGAAAAATAACATGCCTTGAAAAGTGGTATAATTTGTGTACTGACAGACAAATTCAGGCTTCCAGTACCTGAAGAGGGCCTACAGGAAAGCTGGAGAGGGGCTATTCATTAAGGCTTGTGGGATGTTTTTTTGCTTTCTAATAGCAATGGAATACTTCCATTTTTTACTATTCAATGATGTATTATGAAGCCTGTTATTGTCTGATTATTTTGTCATAAACTCTAGAAGGTGTTCACCTTTATGTGATTAAAAGAGCTTGCTTTTATCTTCTGAAGTGATAAGCTTTTACATATAGATGCCTTTAAAATGCCATAGAAGTATGTATTGCCTGAAAAGGCTTGATAGAAAATTTAATTGATTTTCTAAACAAGGTCTAAAACAACCCTAATAAAGATGTAATCTAGAACAATATATCAAATACTACAGGTTATATCAAATAGTTCAGGATATAATAAAACCTATAAGCAAACACAATGATTTTCCTTAACAGTTAATGGCAAAAAGAAAACAACGTAAGGAGCATCTAGTCCTGGAATATTTTATAGAAAATCTCATTATTTACATTTTTAAAAAGTCTTTCAGAATATTCTTAGCATTGTAGAAAAAAAACTGTGTGTGATGTGATGGTAAATGATGATAAAACTGTATTTGCAATCATTGCAGAATCATTTCTTTGATCCTAGACTGTCCTTAAAAAGGTGATTTATTCATACAGTGCTCTATGGCACACAAAGACATACAATATTTGTTATACTGAAGGAGCACAGAGGAGAAACAGCAGGAGTTATCCACAAAACTGTGTTTATTGTTAATATTGTGATATTCTAGTTAACTCTGTGAGCTAGATAAAAAGAACTCTTGGGCTGTCAATCTGTTTATCCAGAGCAGCAGCCTAGCGTGGAAGAGAGGATCCAGAAAACAGTCCACCAGGGGAATAGAAACTCCTGTGAAGCAAAGGAAGTAGTAGATGAAGTGTTAGGCCAGAGGTGTTATATTTCAATTTTTATTTTTTTTCTTAATTTTCCAATTTTAGTAACATTTAATTTTGTTTGTAAATAGACTAAGACAACATTATTGCTGTGGGCAATGTTTTGTCTGGACTTTCTGAGATAATCATCCATCAAGCACACAAGGAAAGCATATCAAATACTAAAAGTCTTTAATCTATAAAGAGAATGAATATCTGACATTTTCCTACATACAGTGTGTGCTCATTATGTCCATATTTGCAATACGAATTCCTATGAAACAAAGATATTGATCATATATTATAGGAAATAGATTTCTGTGTGGAACTGCTTCACCAAGTTCATTCCAGTTCCAAGGAGTATTCACAAAAACCAGTAAGTTCCTAAAGATTGTGTGAAAATGAGAAGCTCTACAGATAAAAGAGACCTTGGAAATATCTCAAGTAAAGGGAGAGCTTTACTTAGGAGATCTTACTTTAATAAATGGGAAAGAATTAATTTTGGAGAGAATCTATATGTTTGAAAAACATGGAATTTCTCCAGTTACAGCTTGTGCCTCCCTTAACACCAAAATTAATCATCAGTGAGACACAGGCTACAGGATATCTGGAATTACTAGTCCAATACTTAAAGAATTATTTGGTTTGATATCTTCCTCATTAACATTGCTCCATCATCACTGTATGTATCAGATTTCTGACTTTCCCTTGCTCACAGAACCCTTTGTCATTTCTCTGAAGCAGTAATACAGCTGGGACTCAGGGATAAACTCTTTCAAGAACAACAACAAAAAAGGCAATGACCCTTCTGCTGTCAGTGAATGTCATGTTACAGAGCGATAAATGCCTGCCCTCAGCACCTTGGGTTTTTATATTTGTTTTCTGTTTGATGAGTCTTTAATATAAGTAGTTTCAAGATCTTTACTGTAGCATTTTTATATTTTATTGAAAACTGAAGGAATCAAGTGATTATAGGTGTTGAGGTGTTTGGAAATGGAATTAAAAATCCCCATATAGTAGGATTTTATAGTCATAGGACCTGACAGGCCTTGGTTACTGGCAAAAGATGTATTTCACATGTAAATTTGTTATATAGAATCATAGAATAGTTTGGGTTGGACCGGACCTTAAATTTCATCTAATTCCAACTCCCCTGCAATGGGCAGGGACACGCCTCGCCAGACCAGGCTGCCCAGCGCCCCACCCAACTTGGCCATGAACACCTCCAGGGATGGAGTATCCACAACTTCCCTGGGCAACCCGTTCCAGTTTCTCAGCACTCTCTTATAGTGAAGAAATTCTTCCCTATGTCTAGTC
The DNA here is from genome assembly GCF_017976375.1 of Cuculus canorus. Taxonomy (NCBI): domain Eukaryota; kingdom Metazoa; phylum Chordata; class Aves; order Cuculiformes; family Cuculidae; genus Cuculus; species Cuculus canorus. The sequence continues at coordinate 31,243,966 of NC_071404.1, read as the reverse complement.
TAAATCTGTCCCTCTCCAGTTTATACCCGTTGCCCCTGGTCCTATCACTATGAGCCTTTGTAAAAGACTATGAGCCTTTGTAAACAATACTAATACTAACAACACGATAAAGGCGCATTCATTTATGTATTTTATAAAACTAAGCAGAAGAAAAAATGTACAGTAAGAAGTCATAGATTGATGCAGTCTCATAGCTGGAATAATTTAGGTTGGAAAGTTCTTTTGTCTGACCCTGGTCAAAGCTAGGCCAAGTGTTGGAGGCTTCTACAATCTGGCTGGTGTGTGTCACATTCCTCAGGGAGTGATGCCTTGCTGCAGCTTTACCAGGCAGCAGATCTCTCCTCTTTGAATTTGACTAATCCTTTTAGCCTGTGATACATCCACAGAATATCACATGATTGATCCTTTCACCCTTGATATACTCTTTCTGCATATGAGAAGAAGGTAATTGCTGCCTTCAAGGTAACACTGAAAATACTGCTAAGTAATGACAGCCTGGTCTCTTCCTAACCCTCTTCTGCTGCACTTGCCTCTGGGAAGCAGCTGGGCAAAGCTGAGTCTAAATGTGCAGACAGATTTCTACCCACAAGAAGAGTCTGCAATATTAATTTCAACAAACATCAATAATGATCTTAATAGGAACAGTATGCATCCTGAAGGAAGGACTATAGCCAGTCTCCTTGTGATATTTCTGGCAGCTTTGGAAAGCTTTTTAATAACGTAAGTAGTTTGGCACTTTTGACTGTACTTTAATAGCACATTATGGGGATGCCTGAATGAAAAAAATCTTTTCTGCTAACTGGAAAATTTATGCATATTAAGCATGTTACACTGGCTATTTTGCTTATTTTTTTCCCAAATAGAATCATGGAATCATAGAATAGTTAGGGTTGGAAGGGACCTTAAAGATCATGTCATTCCAACTCCTCTGCCACGGGCAGGGACATCCCGCTGGATCAGGCTGCCCAAGGCCCCATCCAAACTGGCCTTGAACACCTCCAGGGATGGGGCAGCCACAGCTTCCCTGGGCAACCTGTTCCAGTGTCTCACTACTCTCGTGATGAAGAAATTCTTCCTAATGTCCAGTCTAAATCTGCCCCTCTTCAGTTTGCACCTCTTGCAGCTCATCCTGTCACCACAAACGTTTATGAATAGTCCCTCCACAGCTTTCCTGTAGCCCCTTCAGGTACTGGAAGGTCTCTATAAGGTCTCCTCTGAGTCTTCTCTTCTCCAGGCTGAACAAGCCCAATGCTCTCAGCCTGGCCTCATAAGGAAGGTACTTCTGCCCTCTGATCATCTTTGTAGCCCTCCTCTGGACGCGTTCCAACAGTTCTATATCCTTCTTATATTGAGGATTCCAGAACTGGACACAGTATTCCAGATGATGTCTCACAAGAGAGAAATAGAGGGGCAGAATCACCTCCCTTGACCTGCTGGCCATGCTTCTTTTGATGTGGCCCAGGATACAGTTGGCCTTTTGGGGTGTGAGGATGCATTGCCAGCTCATGTTGAGCTTCTCATCAGCCAGCACCCTGAAGTCCTTCTGCACAGGCCTGCTCTCCACCACATCATCCCCTATCCTGTATTGAAATCACAGATTGCACCGACCTGGGTGCAGGACCTTACACTTGGCCTTGTTGCATGTCATGAGGTTCTCAAAGGCCCACTTCTCCAGCCTGTCCAGGTCCCTCTGGATGACATTCCATCCTTCTGGCGTGACAACTACACCACTCAGCTTGGTGTATATAATAATAATCATTGTTATCTTGTATCTATAATAATAGTTATGTCTGGTATTTGAGGACATTAAAAGTTAGGAGGTTTGAGGCACACTGTTCTCATAGTGCCCTTGAACACTGTGATCAAATAAATTCCCACTCACTAGAGGAGCATCAGTAACCTGCTTAGTAAAAAAAATGAGGTTTACTCAGGTGGTTTTAAAATTTGCTAGAGTGTCCTCTTACAGAATTGTTGTTCTTAGCAATACAAACGTGTTAACATCAAAAACCCAAATAATTTTAAAATAATATTATTAATCAGTTTAAACTATTCTATTCTTATTGTTTGCTGTTTACATACTCCACTGCCTGTATGTTGAAGTGACACATCAACAGTTACATTTGGTGGCTTGGTCTCAAATTTTTTAGAATATGGATTATGACATACCTTGTCCCTAAACTGTCAGTTGGATAAAGATACACTGGAAAATATTTGTTAATTTTCCTAATGGAAGAAAGGAAATTTTTCAGTGAGAAAATTACATTTACATATTGTACAGGGAGAATATTATATAAATAATGCTGTTCTTACACATGCACTAGAGAATGTAAAATACTTTGTATAGTTATCACAGGGAAGGTTTGTTTATCGAATCAGATCAGATAATCTCCATGTTTAGTAATATATTAGTATAGACAACAGTGTCTCCCAGAATAGTTATTTCCTTTCTGAACTCATTTCCTCAGGTTCTAAAGAAAGACTTGCAAAATATCTTCAGCAAATAAATATTGGAACTAAAACTGGCAGCACCAAAAGACACAGCAAGAGTGAACTCAGTTGAAATACTGCGTTTATGACACATTGCAACTTCTCTCTCAAATCATTCTTAATTTTTCATAGGTAATAACTACCTCTTTCTCTTGCTGGTCCTTCAAAACTGATGACTTATCTGTTCCACTCCACAGATACTAACTGTACTTGTCTCTCACAGTATCTACCTGTGTGAGTATATCCCTTTAACTATTTATGTCAGTTGGGCTAATAAGTGATATGTCTTTTTCCTGTACCTTTGCCTTCTGCTTCCAGCTAGTTACTTCTGATGTTTTTCATATGTAATGAGAGAAGGGTGGTGAGAAGGTAATCTGTGCATATATGTGATTGATGTAAGTCTTCATTGATCGTGCTAAAGTGTCAGAGTAAACATGGGGAGTGCTGCAATGTAAGAGATTTTGTAGCAATACTGGCTTATGAAATTCTGTATAAACTTTGTAGTCGTCACTCATTTAACCATTATGGTTGAATTTTTGCATCACTAGATGAATGAAATAATCTATTAAAAAAAAAAAAGAAAAAAGCAACACCTTAGCCAGTGATACCATTTACAGGGAAGCACAGCTGAAAGAGGTGAAAGGGGACTATTGGGTGCTGAAGTGCAACCGGTTGTCCTCTGAGGGTTACTACTGTAAGATCTGAAGAAAAAAGACCAAAGCAAACATCACTTTTATGAGAACAGATTTATACTTTTTCTTTGGATTTCACATGAAGTTCATCACAGAATTCCTCCAATGCCATTACTGGTCTGTCTCACAAGATGAAACATAATTAGCCTTATGTTCCAGCTGATGAGCAAGTGGCATTTAATTTACAGCCTTCTTATATTATCTATAATTTACTTATGTGATTAAGTTTGATTTTATAGTTTTCTGGGTTTGTGTATCAGTTTTCACACTGTACCATGACTTGACGTGGTCTTTTCTGATTCTTTGTGAGCAAAACTATACAACTTTTTTTACCAGGCATTAAGTTTAAAGCAAGAAAACATGAAGATTAATGGGATTACAGTAAAAGAATGGAATGTTGAGGTTGTCAGAAGACTAGAAGATCATTTAGAAGGGGTCAACAAAGAATAAGGAATAAAGATCATATTAAACAGAACCCTCCCTGAGTTGTGGGCTCATCTCTGCTGCCATGGAAACTATTTTCCGGCTAGTCGTAGAATCAGTGCACTGAAGTGATTGCAAGCAAGGAAGGATGTGAAATACAATGTGAAACTTCTTTTTTGAGATACTGATAAATGTCTAGACAGATAAAAATGGGTTTCAATAAATGAGAAATAAATACCTAGTAAAATATTTTGAGCCTTATATAAACTACTCTTGTTCCCCACTGAAACTAAAAGAAACTTTTCATTATTTGTAAGAACTATTCTCTAGTCTGGCACTGACAATGCAATTATAGGATTTAGGTCACAACGTCCAAAGGAGATAATATAGTAGCTTGAATGCATTTCATCATGCCTTCCAGTATTTCTGACGAAATCTTTCTAAATTAGAAACCAGCACAGCTGATACCTCCCCATGATTACTAGAAAATGTTTCTTGTGAATTAGTATTTTCATTGGAAAAGTTTTTTACTTAAAAATGTTGCACTTTACTGAATAATGACAAAGAATTTATCTGAGTTAGTGGGATGGAATTCTCAGGATTACATCAATGGAATATATAATTCAATTTCACAGTTTTCTTTGTGAGAATTTGTCATTGTTTAGTTTCAACCACAGAAAAGCTCCCCATAGTGAATCCTGAGCTTTGAAAAGATTTCTGATTAATTTTGGTTTGTTTTTTGTTTTTTTTTTGTTTTGCTTGGGTTTGTTTGTTCTTTAAATGAAATATCCTGCATGAAAAATTCCTTACAATACTTAGTTGCTGTTTTGTTAATTATCTGTATGTTATCTGTTCTGGTAGTGGCAATGGTTTCAGATCATGACTTGCTAAGGCTATTTGCTCTTAAACAAAAACAGTCCACAAATATATCTTGAAAAACAAACCAACCCACCTTTTCTTTCACAGTAGTGAATAACAGTGCTAAAGTCTCCCTTCAGCCTCCTCTTCTCCAGGCTAAACAACCCCAGTTGCCTCAGCTGCCCCTCGTAAGACTTGTTCTCCAGCTCCTTCACTAGCTTTGTTGCCTTTCTCTGGACACGCTCCAGAGCCTCAAAATCCTTCTTGTAGAGAGGAGCCCAGAATTGAACGCAGTAGTTGAGGTGTGGCCTCACCAGTGCTGAGCACAGAAGCACAATCACTTCTCTGGTCCTGCTGGCCATGCTGTTTCTAATACAAGCCAAGATGTCATTGGCTGCCTTGGCCACCTGCTGGCTCATGTTCAGTCACTGTCAACCAATGCCCCCAGGTCCTTCTCTGCCAGGCAGCTTTATAGCCACTCCTCCCCATGCCTGTACCGCTGCATGGGGTTGTTGTGTCCCAAGTGCAGAACTCTACACTTGGCCTTGTTAAACCTCATCCCATTGGCCACAGCCCATCAATCCAGCCTGTTCAGATACTTTTGCGGTACCTCCCTACCCTCAAGTAGATCAACACTTCCTCCTAACTTACTGTGATCTGCAAATTTTCTAATGGTACGATCAATCTCTTCATTCAGGTCATTGATAAAGATATTGAGCCCTGGAGAACACCACTTGTGAGCTGCCTCCACCTGGATTTAATTCCATTTACCAGGTCTCTTTAGGCCTCGCCATCCAGATAGTTTTTTACCCAGAAGAGGGTACATCTGTCCAGGCCAGTCGTAGCCAGTTTCTCAAGGAGAATGCTGAGAAATGGTGTGAAAGGCTTTACTGAAGTCCAAGTACATTACATCCATGACATCTATACACTACATCTACTACATCTACTTCTTAGACACTTACAAGCTTCTGTTGTTCTCTTGATTTTAGGAGAAGGAATAATATTGTTTCTGTGTTGTACCCAAGTGCTGGGACAGGAAATTTACAGCAGCAATGCTGTTTTAACTTATTGTTCCCTCTCTCACACTAAACATTTCAGTCCCTTCAACACAATAGACTAGTGTCCCAGATCATCCAGTGTCCATATTTTGGTTTTTATTTTATTGGGACACACAATCAGGAACTAAAAGGAAAATTAATTACTTTCATTTCTGTAAGTGTATAATTTATTTATTTATTGCTTTTGAAATTTATTTATTTATTTATCTACTTATTGTCTCCTGCCAGTTCATTTTCCCAATGGTACAGGGCTGGGAGGGAAAATTAGAAGGAATTGGAATAGCAGCAGCTGCTGCTGCAGATTTCATGTTGTGAGACTGTATTTTGAGCCAGTGCATGTCAGTGCTGCATGCAGCTACAGTTGCCCAGGCTTTCTGCTACTATGGTGTATTCCAGCTGTCTTTGTTCCTCTGCCACTCTCTCCCATTTGGTTTTGTAGAGTCTGACAGAGACTTTGATGGGTGTTTATTGTGGTCCCTCAATTCAAGAAATAATACAGAATTGTGCATAGATGACAGGGTTTGTCTGTGGCTGTCACAGGTACATAAAGAGATCTCATGATTACAGTCAGTGCTTGTATGCTGGGCAAGTTATGCCTTTGTTTGGAGGACATATATTTTAAAAGTTGGAGGTAAAATAAGCTACTGCAAACCTAGTAGAACCTTTACAGAAAGACTTCCTTCTCAGCTTTTATTCATACCTCCTGTCGGCTTTACAAAACCCAGAATCTTCATTTTGGCAGTACTGAAATAGTCAGTTCACATCTCATGTAACTGGTATTTAGTTATACCTTTTGCAAGTTAATAAGAATAGACTGCACAGTTAGAAGGGCAGAACGTAGAACCACATATTTCATTAGCCATCTCACCTTACCTACATTCTGTTAAGCTGTTCTCATTTATCTGAAATCCCCACAAGAGTCTGTCACAGGAACCTACTGGTATTGCAGTTGTGAACTCAGAAACACTTGCCAAAGAATTGATAACTTTACTGTGGACAAATAAGGGAAAATAAAATACACTGACTCTCCAGTTACCTCACTTCTGAGTAAGAGAAAATATTAATAAAACATTGTTTTTATTATCTGCCTGAGAACTGAAGTAGTAGAGATTGAAACAAATCTTGAGATAACTGTGTAGCAGTTGGAACTAGACAAGACAGTCCTACTACGTATTTTGAAAAATAGTAGTGTATTGTTAGTTTTGTTTGGTACTCTCCTATGAGACGATAATCACGAATGATGAAAAATATCAATAACAAACTATTACTGAGATAAAGTATGTTTGTTTGAGTGGTGAATAGATAAAATAATCTCTGAAGCAAAGTTGGTTATAATTGTGCCAGAACCTTCAGCATTTAAATAGGTGTCATATAGGTAGAGTATAACTTCGTTTTGCAAAATTCTTTCTTTAGAACATATGACTTACGCTGCTTGAAACAGGAATATTTTTAATGTACTGGTTGTACTGTCACATCACTTAAGACATAGGTTCTAAAAATGAAATAGGGTACTTTCTGATGCATTGAATTCTTAGCTCTTTGAGCTACAACTACTTGGCAGGTAAAAAATACCAAGGGAAGAGCTAATAGGTTGTTTGTTACTAGCAGGAAGATTTCCAAGCAACCATGTTACTCTGCTGTACTTTCTCTGTTTTCAGACTGTTGTGTGAAATTAAACTGCTTATTGGAAACTCTAAAAACTGTTTTGAGAAATTAATTCTTCTTCAGAAGGAGCCATATTCTCTTTTATGGGATTTAGTAAAAAGTAGTCTTTTCATAGGATTCTGCTCTTATCTCCATGCTTCTATGTACCCAGGCCTGCTCATTCACTTGAAATTAACTCTTTATGAAAAGATTAAGGATGCTCTGTTTCCTATGAATGGCAAGGAATTGTGGGTATGCAAAAAGAGTGGGTCCGGGTCTCTCTTAGAATCCCTTCAGAGCAAAGGAAGTGCAGTGGGTATGGGTCTGTCTTCAGAGGTTTTTCTTCAGTTTAGCACTGCCCTGAAATGGAATCTCTGAAGCAGGATCTATATCTTTGTATAAAAGAAGATGCTTCTATTCAAAAGTCTGAAGAGGTTGAGTAATATAAGAAATTGGAATCCGTTCAAAGCAATGGAACACGCATTTTTCAGTCAGTAATTGATAGAGACAGAACACAATTTTTTTCAGAAGTTACATGATTCAGTGATATAGCATGGCTTTAGAATTACTTACTTTGGTTTTTTTAATATAGCATTGCATTTCCATATGCCAAAAGAAATGTTTCCCCACGGACATTTGTAATGTTATCTTAAATAACAGATTAGTGACTTCTTTTTACATGGTGGTGATAGAATCTATTTTTTTGAACACTGCAATGTTACCTTCATGTAGAGTTATGCAACTGTGCTTTTGTGCTTTCTGGAAGCTCTGCAAAACACTATAGTGAATTAATGAACAGATTCTGAAAATTTCTGTTGTGTTTGTAATTTACTCCAATGTCTTTCATTGGATTTTTTTTAACTTTTATAATAATAGAATTCGTTACTATAACTAAGCTCTAACTATAACTGAAGTTGGTAGAACAATAGGAAAGGACTTTAACTTGAATGCTTTAACTAAAATGTTTTTCTTAAGTCCAGTGGGATCTTTGCTTCAATAAACAGTGAAAAGGATGATGAAATTGATACTAATTTTTTTCAATACCTGGATATAATGAAATAGGATATATCTTAGGATACCCTAAGATTTTAGAGATTAATTTTTTAACAATTTTTCTGTAACAGCTTTTCAGCATTTGCAATCTATGCAGTAATTATCTACAGAGAATTACTTCCTAATTAAACAGTCATAAATAGTGATGCAAGGCACAGCAAAATAATAGTTGTCTTACAGAGAAGTAATACCATCCTTTCTTTCAGAAGGCTGTGCAGTTAGTTCTTTTGATGCAGAAATATCTGATGTTTTCAGTGCTTTTTGACAGTTTGACAGGCCATGTCCACCCAGAAGTGTTTATTGGGATTCAATTAAAACTGTACACTTAAAATCTCTAGAACTTAACAGGTTATACGAATGAAAAGAATTTGTAATTAGAGTCGTATGCTGTGCCTAAACAGCAGCTGATTAAAAAATGTAATTTGCTCAGTGACTCTATGCTGTCTATCTGTGTATTACTGATTTTTATTTACTCTGGTTGACCCTTTCTCTGCTTATATGTAAACCATAATATGAAAGTAAGGATTAAAGTTAAGCAGTTGGAAGTAGGAAGTGTTTGCTGTAATGTACAGGCTATTGCAGTTTTTCAAGTGTATTAACCTCTGTGTGAGCTCTTTACAGACTTACTTCATCAACATCTTTGATAATCTTTTGATGAATTTATCTGAGCATTCACTAAGTGCTCAAGAATATTGATCAAAATTTAGCGGGCTTTAAAATCTATCTGGGTAACATGGCCTCTTTTATCCTATTAAATTGAAGGATTCTTTTTGTTTTGTTGCATTTTTGAAAAAAATCTTGTTTCTCGATGACAATTTTCATTTGTATTTTCCTTTCAGAAGGGTTAAATCTCCACTAAGTAGGCTAAAAATTATGTACAAGTCATAGATTGCACATAATAACAAGCATAGCAGAGTTCATAAATGTCTTTATATATGTCACTGTTTTATATACACCCAAATACTTATTTACATAGATCTAAACTAATAAAGTAAAAAGCTTGATTATAGTCTCCCTGCACAACTCTGAAGGTACATTAGCACAGTCTAGATCCAAGGAAAGAGCAAGTACAGAACCTCCTCACATGTATGTTTGCACAGTATTTTTTACTGGACTCTGACGCAACATTCCGTCTGTGTCAATAATAGCAGAATATTAGACTTTCAGTGCAATAGCTACTAGACAAAAAGCTTGGAAATGGTTGATTTTGATGTCATGTGATGTGCTACTTAGTCATATGGCATTGCTTATCACTGTTGCTTCTCTCATATCTTCCCTTTTAGTGTTTCTATATTACTAGTAATTTGGCCAATTTTCTACCAGTTTTACAATTCATTCATCCAATTCCCATGTCCTTTGTTGGCTACCAGGATACAGTGGGAGACTGTATCCAAAAGCTTTGCTAAGATCAAGGTAAATTACATCATCTACCCTCCCTTCCATCCCAGAACTGACCTTTTGATTGTAGAAAGTTACTTTAATCAGGTGTGATTCGCTAAAAAGTCACCTTTTTGTTCCCTTTGTTCTTTAGTTGGAATATTAAATAATGCCAGCTACAAATGAGTTTAATACAATATATTTAAAATATTAAGCCACAATTTTAGTATTAACTCTCTCAACAGAGTAAAGAGTTTGCTTTGCAATGGAATAAAATGTGTTTACTATTATCTTTTGACTTTTTAATGAATTACATCTAAATTTCCCCTCCACAGGAGCTGGGATTGGAGGACTAGATTACAAATAAATGAAAAGTAAAGTAATATGTTAATTATGAATGCCTCTGTGCTGCTTGATAATTATTAGATTATTGAAGTAGCCTCAGGAAAGCCCATTGGTATTAAGATTTAAACTCAGCTTGGGGAGAACAACTGAGTGGGCGATGGAACATCTGTAATTGAATGGAAGTAGTTTGCCAGAAACATAACAGATGAACAGACATATTTTCCTGTAGAGTTTGAATTATTTTTTAGGCAATAAGTACATTAAAACTTCAGATTGATTCATATTTTGGGAAAGTATATAGGAAGTCAAAGCATTCATTTCCTGTATTCAATATACAAAGAAATTCAGGCAAATGAAATATCAACAATAATGGGAAAAATCAACTACAGTCTAAAATTTCTAACTCTGGAAACATTTCAGCAATAGTTTTTACAGCACTTTGTGTTTCTCTAAAATAATTGCACATTGTTTTACAGTTAGTCAACCTTTCACAAAGACTTAAACAAATGACTAGTCAATGTCTTTTTACTTTAAAAGCATCAGCGATGTTGTATACAGTGAGAGACAGAAATCTACCGAGAGGTCATTCTAAAAATAGGGATCCTTACCTGCTTTTTTTTTTTTTCAATAGCCATATATTAGGTGTTAATAGTAAAGGAATATTTTTTCAACTCTGGTCATAAGGATTTCAACAATCAATATTAAAAAAAAATGTGCTTTCTTTAAATTCAACTGAGTATGATTAGATAAATTTACATAAAACAAATTTGGAACAACAACATTTTTGGGCAAAGGGTTAAAAAAGGGGCAGTAAATGCAGCTGATATACTGTTTATATTTATTATAAGCTGAAACTGAAACCTGTGGTTCCTTATTTTGATAATACCTTAATGTGAAATTTAGCTCTGAAAGACATTGGACATTAGATATGACTAGATCATAGAAGAAAACATACCAGATGAAATAACTTCGTATCCTAAGAGTATTAGCTCTGTGCCTCAGATAGCTAAAATTCCTGCAATGGGCAATGTAAGTAACTGTCTGTGCCTTGTTTCTGTAACCATTTCTTCACAGCTTATTTTCATTTCAGACGAAGATTTGTTTCCATACAATATTAACTGTGTTTATTCATAGAATCACTAAGGTGGAAAAGAATTTTGAGATCATCAAACTCAACCATACCTGTCCACTACTAAACCATATCCCTCAGTTAAATCAACTGGATTTAACTCCATTCACCACTACTCTTTGCACCTGACCATCCAGCCATCTTTTTTATCTAGCAGAGGGTGTGCCTGTCCAGGCCAGTGGCATCAGTTTCTCAGGCAGAACACTGTGAGAAATGGTGTCAAAATTTTCACTAAAGTCCAAGTAAACTATATCCATAGCCCTTCTCTTGTCCATTAAGTGAGTGACCTTGTGTTAGAAGGAGATCAGGTTAGTTTGGCAGGACCTGCCTGTCATAAACCCATGCTGTCTTGTGTGTGTGGTGTGATAGCATCCAAGGTGACCTGCTCCATGACCTTCCCCAGCACCAAGGTAACAAAGAGACAAATTCACTGAGAGAAGGTATACCTAAAACTCAAAGAAAATTGCTATATGCAGCTTGTGCTCTCAGGGTTACACAACTGCGAGATCTGCCATGTTCCTGCATACGCCTTCTCCACCCTGATTTCCAGTGAGTGCAGCTGTGTCTGCCATAGTTTATTTTTAGACTAGTCTAGTAGTGCATGTCTTCTGTTGTTCATTAGAAACATCTCAAATATAGAATGTAAGTGGTGATAGAGTAATTTAGAACAGTTCAGGTGGAGGACGGAAATAGCAGAATGGGTTCATCCATAGGAGAGAGGAAGACAGTTTACAGAAACATTCGGAATAGATTCAACTGATGCTTCAAACTGTAAATCTTACCCTTATGGAAACACCATTATGGATGTGCTTTCTTATAAGTAAAAAAAGTCCTGTTAACCAGCATGTTGTCTTTGCAGTCACGGTAAATAATCCCATTGACCTACTTTCCCTTACCTCTTCTTCTATTGGGATGTGGAAGGGATGTTTGAGTGTCTCTGTCTGTACGTTTATGGGAGATCGGTCTTTGCTATAACCTCTTTTACCTGATGGCAGCAGGAGCAGCTTGTCCTAGAACTTCCAGTCAGTCTTAGGGACAACCTACCTCTCTTTTTGACTCTCTCAGACTTTCTCCTTCTTGGAGTGAGTGACCTGTCTCTTTTCCCTCCATATTTGAGGGAAAGAGTTTGAGCAGAACAAGACAGACTAGAGGGAGAGGAAACAAAATGTAACTGCTGAGCTGGAAAGCAAAGGCATCTTTGGAGACCTCTCATCACCTGCCAGAGTCCCCAGTAGATCTTAGAGTTACTGTGTTCTCACATACTCTTTATTTCTTATCCATTGGTTTCACCACCCTGGAGTAACTCACATATCCTCTATTATGATAACTACATTTCAAAGCAGTGAAGGTGATACTGCTAACAGCAATTGTTATTAAAGTTTATTGCAAGTATTTTGAAGGTTATTAAAATGTTAAGATAATTCTTCCTGTTACATTTTGTGCTACAAAATGTTTTATATAATGGAACAGTCTTTTCCCCCACTTTCAGACCAATGAGTTCATTATTTTCTGACTTTTAAGAATGCCTCCTATTTGTTAACTTGTACAGAGCCACCAAGAGCACAAATATCTATGAGTAAAAAAAGGAAGTGACTACAGTCTTCATCAGTGAGTTGTACAGAATATCATTGAGTGTTTTAATCATGACCAAAAAAAGTAAATAAATAAAATGGCATGCTAGTGAGATTGAAAATTATTTGTACCAAACCAGTAAAAATTATAGACTGTGATCTGAGAATGATAAATATATTGTAATCAATTGTATGTAAAATTCTAGTACATGACTTTCTTTTCCAATTACAGTTGGAAATGAAGTAGCATTTCCAGCTAGTATTGTTAAAAGAAAAAGAGTGACTCTATAATAAAGTGTATAAAAAGAAGAACAAAACAAAGGCTAGAAATAAATTATATTTCCAGGCTTGATTCTTCCTTATTTTTTTAGAAATATACAAAAGCCATCCTGTTCCTTCTTTACCTTCCCAGATGCTACACTGGCACACAATTCTAGTGCAAGTGCAGGGCCTGGGGTTGGGAAAGACACTTGCTTACTAACTCTACCTGGAAGCATGAAATCCTGCCCTAAATAAAAACCTTTTTCCTTTCTTATAGTTCTCTGTCACTAATACCAAAAATGAAACTCGTTTAGTTTAAACTGCAGTGCTATTTTAATGCCAAGTCAATTGTGCACAAAGTTCTAGTCATCCTGATCAGAAGACAGGAACTGTGATCTACCACTGGAAACAAGCCTAACATTTTGTCTATGTAATATAAAAGTTTTGTGATAGTTACTCAGATGATACCAGTGCATATCTGTTAAATGGGAACTCCAGAATTATAATGCAGTGGTTTAGCTATGGTAGTGTAGTATATTAGCTCCCAGATTACCAATCAAAGAAATGAGTAGAGACTGTGCAATAAGTCTATAAGCAATACGAAAATGTTCATATTGTTAAAGAGACTTTAGCATGAAACAGATTCCTGGGTTTTTATCAGCCCCGTGGTTTTGATCATTAGTTTAACTGCAGTAATATGATGCTACCTCTGCAATGCCTATGCAGTTCACCTCATTAATCCTGTGTATGCCACACTTGTTAAAATCATGATAAACATAATGTTTGTGTGTGTGTTTTTTTATATGGGAGACTATATTAGTGCAACTTCTACATCAAGCACATAACAGATTTATTAAAGACAAATTGCAGGAAAGGATCTGGTTTGGATTTCACGTAGAATAAAAGCATCTTGTGCTCAGACCAAAAGAGAACAAATTAATGGAAAAAAAAAATTCAGTCTTGAATGAATGACCCTAACTTAATTTTGTTTTTGCACCAAACAAATCCTAAATACAGCAGTGGCTTTGAATTTGAAGGGGGAAGATTTTGATTAGACATTAGGAAGAAATTCTTCACAATGAGGGAGGTAAGACACTGGCAGAGGTTGCCCAGGGAAGTTGTGTCTGCTGCATTCCTGGAGGTGTTCAAGACCAGGTTGGATGGGGCCTTGGGCAGCTGATCTAGTGGGAGGTGTCCCTGCCCATGGCAGGAGGGTTGGAACTGGATGATCTTTAAGGTCCCTTCCAAACCAAACCATTCTGTGATTCTGTGAAACAATTTGCTGTATCAGTCTACAGAGATTCACGTGGCTACTAAAAGATCAGGAAAAGTATTTGATATCTATGTAATATTATTCATTGAACTGAACAAAAAAAGGTAACAGGATATACAAGTTATTATGAAGACTAGGTTCTATGGTATTTTATAGCAATGAATGGAAGCAATCTAAGTATTTCAGTCTCCATGCGTAATTACATTGCACTAAAGATGTATGTAGGAGGAATATTTGCTATATAATTACAAAACAACTACATCTTAAATTAGATGGTTTCAAACATTAAAGTCATGCAAATGTATCAGTTACTTAGAAATTCTCTTTAAATGCTGACTATTCTGTATTCTTAAGGGAAAAATATACACTGTAGTGTTGCTTTAAGCAGAATTTTTCTGTAATATTTCAAGGCAATACTGGTGTTACGCGACTGATCGAAAAATGAATGAGACAGTCTTAGACTATATCTTTCATCTTAGAATATTAGTCTCTTTCATCTAGACTTCATCAAGATTTTTTAAAATCCTTTTTGTGTGTTTATTAAAAATAATTTTAAGAAATGTATAAATTTTGAAAATTTCATCCAGTTATGAGTTGAATTTCTAAATTCTAGATTTCCATACTAAAAGGAATCAAGTAGGCCTAAGTTCCCATTAGAATGGCTACCAGAGAACTCACTGGGATGTGCTAGACAATCATTCTAATGCTTTCTAGCATAGAGTGTGGAGCATCTATCTGTGTAGCCCACCTCCAGCATTGCTACCATGGTTTACAGCTAAAGAGAAGTGTGCAGATATTTCTGATTATATTGGTGGCATCCAGATGGTGCAGCTCAATAGATTTTACTGAAAGCTGGAAAAACTATGTATCTGCACAAAATTGACCTATATTTCACCTAAGTCTGTAACAAATTTTGTTGTTGCTCATGGATGTCTTCTTTTCAGAGTAGAGTAGAAAAGGTTTCTAAAAGTTAGGTTTCCATTTAGGTTGTTTCATAGCATTTATAGTTCATTCAATTTTATTCTAATGTAGAAAGTTTATGCAACCTGCTTTCTGGTAGTTTATTACATACAGAGCTGGAAATAAAATTGATTCACTGCAAGTCTTTCATATTTGATCATTTTGATATTGTGAATTGAAATGTACTGTGTCCTGGTATTATTTATAACTAGTATTATATTTCTCATCAAAACTGATGCCATAGGAGCATATAAATCCTAGGAAGAAAGATTTAACCTAGTCTGTTCTTTCATTTGTCATTAACATTTTCTTTAGACTCTACAGTCAGATTTGATATTCTAAGTAAGTGACTAAAAATCTTCCTTCATTGAGCCCTGGCTATTATTATTAAAGGGGGCGTAATTTCAAGGTAACTTGAAACTAATTCAGGTAACAGCTTTGGAGGGGAAGGGAACATTATAAACCCTCAAAGATAGTTTCCTACACCAATACCTATGTTTGCAGTGACATTATAAAGAACACAAGATAAAAATGAAAAATATGGCCAGTTTTTTTCAAATAATTTTGTATGACCTGTACACTTCTGAGACTTCCACATTCCTTTATGGGAGTTCCGTCACTGCAGGAAGAATTCCTTTGCTTTGAACTTTGCTCTGTGAGGGTAAGAAGATCTATTAAGACTTTATGAAATGTGACACAGGAGAAAGCTGGAGGTTAGATAGTAGCAAAAAAATAAATAGTGGAAAAATAAAATAGGCTGACATACTTACAAATATTGTTTTCCTAGAGGTCTCAAAGATATCAGTGTTAACCATAACACAGCAGAGAACCCTATATCTGGTTGATCAATCATTTTATCTCCTACTTTAGTACAGAAGCAAGAAGAGGCTGATAATCTATCAGCCTATAGACTTCACATGACAGGTAGAAATATCCATTGACTGTGGCAAAAAGGAGGACTAATTAAAAGGGCTAAAGTTGTTTTTAAATAAGAGCAAAGTTTTCAATGTTGAATCTTTTCTTACAGTTCCAGAAATTGTTTGAATTTTTAAAAAATGGATTTTTGAAACAAAATTGGAATATTTTAGAGGTAAAATGTAAAGTTCATTTTTACTGACCTGTATGATATTTATGTTTCCTCTTTCTATAAAATTTCACAGCAGTAGTTGCAGGGAGAAGAATTTGGGGTATGACAAAATTTGAGGGATTTCAAGAAGAGATTTTATGACTTGTTCCCAGTTTACCACATGAAGGAATTGTGTTTTGAATGTGAATTTTGAATGTATATCTTAGAATAGAGTGAAAAATTGCTGCACACTATTATATGAAAATGAAGACCAAGAAAGCCCACTTCAAATTAGACAGTACAGAACAAAAAAATATAAAGTATGACTCAGTAACCCATAGGTGTCATTTGAATCCAAAATGTGTAAGCTTGCTGCTGCTCTCCGTGTTGTTTCTGCCACACCACTGTCATCCAGGTGTAAAGAGCACTCAGCACAGGTTAGGTAAATATTTCTTCTGTGAAATTCTGCCTTGCTTTTCTTAGATCACCTCACTATTAGTTTCATGTTTTCTACAGCCTAAACATTTTCCAGAATATTTGTCATGAATCTGTATGTGTCATGAGAATACTTTAGGATTAATTATCCTGATGTCAATAGTACTAACACATATCATCATGAATTCATTTGAATTTCCTCTGATTAACACTGTTTTCAAAAGGATGGCAGTAGTAAGCAGATGTTACATTTATTACTATGTTTTCTGATATCTGGTACTTTTACTGTTCTTTGCTAGTTCTTAATCATTGTGAATAGCTTTGAAATCTCATTGCTCTACAGAAGAGGAAGATGTAATTCAGACATGTATCTAAAGCAAGTATATTTATAACCATCTTATTTGCTTAGCTTTTGCTTTAATTAATCCTTTGCTGTTGTTTACCCGGTTTCTCATTTCTTTTTCTCCAGCCCATGAAACTAAATGGCTGGAAACCGTGTGTTCTGTTACTTACAAAAATATAGATAACTTACAGTATGCATTTGTGAGTGGTTTCTGTACTTGCTGTTGTTATGGAAATTGTTTGCATGCATATTTTTTGAACTTAAAAACCCCACATGAATATAGAAGGTTAGGAAAGAAAGATGATTATAACTTTAAAAGCCTTTTTTAAAAAAGTAAAAATTTTGGAATTTACTCCATTAGTTTTAAAGGATATAATACATTATAACTTAATATGATTTTATTTCATGAATTATGTTAGTATATATTTAAAAAATAAAAATTTCAAACATCTTGCACAGTGGTTATTGAAGAAAACAGTAAAGAAATATAGAAAAACATGCAATATACATGGGATTTTCATTAACATTCCTAAATCATCAGTTAAATTGAACTCTCTCTTTGTTCTTGTTTCTGCTACTCAGCGCTGAAAATATACAGTGTAAAAAAGCTATGATAATACTCTTGTTAACGTCAATATTTCTGCCTTGTATTGTTCAGTTTGGTCATCTAGGGTCCTTGCATGAAATTGTGTACATCCACGGGAATAGGAAGAGTATGATTAAAAGAAATATAATTAAATCTGCTAAGGTTTTTTTAAGAAACAGTGTTCTTGTTCACTTGCCAATTGGACCTTATTTTAACTTCTTTTCAGCCTTTTATTTAGTAAATGAAAATGAAATTGAATAAACTTGGTCATGTGGACCTAATTTATATTTGTGCCTGAGGTGTTGGTGAAGGAATTTAGTGCAGGTTTAAGAAAAAAGATCTGGACCATTTCCATACATGGATTACTGATATTAGGAAAAATTATATAACTTAAAGGCTCAATAACCATCAACAAATTTGTCTGAGTCAGGAAGTCCCAATCTAGGAAGTTCAATAATCAGCTCTCTGCAGGGGAATTATTGAGTTGGGACATGGTATCTTGAAAATGTGATAAAAATTTTTAGTGCCTTGCCTTATGTGAAATAGCAAGGACTTAATGAATAGATGCACAGTATCTTCAATACAAATTGCCACAGAAGTTGATCATAAAAGCAGTTAATGAAACATTTCAATATCAAAGGCAACAAATATCAGTATGTATGGCAAAATAACTTAGATCAGGATTTACTGCCAGACAGCTCCTTGCTAAAATGAAATGTCAAACATAATGTATTATCAAATCACACAGTCTGCACATGCCTCACATACTCTTGGTTCCACAGCTGCTTGGTCATGCCCGTGTTCTTACTCTACCTGCTATGAAAGTTCCTGCAACCTCTGGATTAACTACTGTACCCCTTGTGAGAAATCTGAATAACATACTTCAGAGCCACTCTTGTCTTGAACTGTTATCTGTCCATTGTGGTTTTTGTTTGTAATTGCTTTTTTATTTTTTTCCTTTATTTGTTTTAAGAAGTCTGTCAGTGTCTTGGTGAATTTGTAGCTTCTGACATACACTTTGAGCTGTTTCACAGTGACAGAATGGTGCTGCATTCCCATCTCACATTCCTTCATTAGGGAGTCCCAGAAGTCCACCTGAATCAGCCAATGCATCTATTGTCTTTCAAGTTATATATGACATATACATATGAAGAATGGATATGGGGAGCCCTGTTCTGTTACTATAATGAAAGTTGATCAGGTTCTATAGCTGGACTAAATACAACTGTCCCAAAATATTTGTATTAGCTAAGCTTGAATCTTTAATGTGAACTCAGAAGGGAGCCTATTTAATAACAAAGAATCTATAATTAAATGAACAATCTATTTGTTTTTAGATGGCTATTACTTGCTCCAGAATTTCTAAGCTTATTGCAACAGAATGCAGACATATGTTGCCCCTTTTGGTAACAGGCTGATAAGTCAGTCTTCAAGGCAGCACTGTGTCAAATAATTTATCTTGGCTCTGTGGTTAGATCAGATATTTTCATTTGATTACGGAGTTGAAACCTGTCTCCCACCAAGAATATTTCTCAGCTGACATCTAAATGGGGATTAACAATGACATATCATAAAAAAAAGTAGATATCCTGCAAGACAGTTTCTGAGTATCTTGGAGAAAAGACTATGACTAATTTTCTGAATTCTTCCTCTTTCAAATCCTCATCACCAACACGCTTATAATTGTGAAGCTATGAAGATTAAGACTGCTTACACTTTCTTATATGGTGCTCACGCAATCCCAGCAAATTCTGGTATTCGGTGACTTGGAGCATAGATTCATATAGACTTTTGGACTTTCCTAATTTTTTTTTCTAAAACTTGCTAGAAGTCACATCAGTAAAAACCAGCCTAAACAATGAACTATCAAAAAAAAAAAAAAAAATTTTTACCCAGCCTGCAGAGTATGGATGCGTTGTGATGGGTTCTGTAGCATTCATTAGAAGATCTTTTTGCGGTGCAATACAATGATGTTTCCCACAGCTAGGCAGAAATCTGTTTGGATTAAGTAAACCTCTCATTTTTATATTCTTTGAAATGAATAATGATGCTTGGTTTTGGAGGTCTAGTAAGTCACAGAAAACTTGCTCAGGTTCCAGTCTTCATACAATGGTATATTATTTTTTCCCTGCATGCCACTGGTGATTGACAGAGTCATACAAGAAAGAAAATTAAGTCCCATCCTTCCTAGCACAGATAAACTGTATCAAGGAGCTTAATGAGCTCTAACTTCATAGCTTTATTTGCAGCAAAACAATGCCTATCCCAGGCTCCATTGTTATTGAAATAAAGAAGCATGTTCAAATCATTGCAGGTTAGTCTAGTGTAAAGCTATCTTTGACAAAAAAAGTAGTGGATGTGACTATTCTAAACCTATTATGAAAATTCTGTTATGATAGTAGAGTATGAAAGTACTCATTTTCATTTTATGTGGGAGTTCAGAAAGCCTTAGAAAATGTTGATTATGTTTTCTACATTCACTATGGGAGTTTTGCATAATATATTACGTCGCTAGTATGTTACACCAGTAACAGTATCTTACTAAGTTTTTCTCAGTTGAACCATGCTCTTGGGTCACTGCTGATAGTGCTGACCCCTCCTCCTCTCCTGAAACATCAAAACATTATGAATTATTTGTAGACAAATAATAAATATCCACACTGAATTCAGAAAAAAAAAAAGCTAGTCTGAGCTCAAAAGCTTTGCTCAGATTAAAAATGCAAGAGATAAAGATTGATGTAATCTTTCATTAATTCATAGCTGATGGCTTTCTTTGCTCTTCAGGAATTTTTGAAAACTTTTTAAAACTCTTCCCTGCCTTCCTCTTCTTCAAGCATCTAAAGTAAAAAAAAAGAAGTTGTTTGGAGTTTTTTTTAGACAGAAGTTTCTTTCATTTTTTTTCTCTAAATTCCCAAGATTTATAGTATTCTGCTGGATAAGGTTAATCATGCTACAACTTAGAGGGAAACAGTTTCTTAAAAACATTCTACAACCTACTGTGCTGTGCTACTAATGATTCACAGACAGAATATGCACAGAAAGTTCAGTGTAGGACCATAATTGGGACTTACCTAAAAGATAAACCTCAGCAGTTATTTTACATTAGATGCATATATTAGAAAATGGAGGGTAAGGGAGGGAAGCTGCATAGCTTTATCAGAAGGAAAGATCTCCATCCTTCAAGAAATGATAGAAACCACATTCAAATAACAGAATGAAGGAAAGGCAATGAATAACTTATCCAGGAAAATCACCTTTGTTTTTAGAATGGCAAAATAATATTGTCAGAGTAATGAATTATAATTTTGGAAGTAATACTTCACAAATTATTCCAATATTACACAAAATATTTCAGGTGACTAAATAATAGTAATAGTGATTTAGATAAATATTTAAATACAGACTTTCTGGAGCCTTATATTCAGATCATTATTTTTATTAGTGAAACAAAATGCTATTGAATTTACATGTGAAATGAATACAGCTCAGATTACATATCAATGTACAGTGGAACTCAAAATGATTTATTTAGAAATAGAAGACTACTGGCAGTATCAAAAGGAGAGGAAACTTAGAAACCTGCCAAGAAGTCACCATACATAAACTCCTTTTGTTGTGCTCTGGTGGATAATGCCAGACATGATATACAAAACCATTGTATAAGTTCTGGGATGTGGTCTTTGCTACACAACCTATCAAAACTAGATGTGATGGTGTAAGTCTGATACAGGCTTAATATATATACAACTCGGGAAATGTGTTTTGACTCTGTTACTAGTGCATTTCCCAACTACCACCACCACCCTAATTTTCAGAACTCATACTGAAGAACAAATCACCTCTGAAAATGAAAAGTTAAAGACAACACTGCTATTTTGGGGTAGTTGATGTTCTGATGAATTAAAAGATTATATAGTCTAGAAAAAGAAAATAAATTTAAAATCCAAATAGCTTCATGATAGAGACACAGTTAATTTACATCTCTTTTTCATTATATATTCTGGACTGCTAGGTTGTTTTGTGGGCATTTTTAGCTGCAGCCACCATCAAATTATGCTACAGAAAATAACTATTTGAGTGTATTAGCCATATCACAATGATGCATAAACATGCAGTGTTTGAAAGACTCCATTGTTTGGCTAAGGCTTAAATACAAATCACCTTACAAGCTTAGGTAATACAGGAATCTGAGGCTGAAGGCTCACAAGTTTATCTGTTTCCTTTCATGTGATCAGACAGGAATGGGGGAAGAGAGCCTGGGTGTTTACTCACTGATAATGTTAGGCAAGACATGATGGTGCAACAAGGAAGTGTCCAGGACCAGGAGAACCTGGACTTGACTATGATGTGCAAATATATTGCTTCTGTTCCATTCCATAACCTGTGCATTGCAGCCCAAGATTACACTGGAGAGGTAATCTTTATTTTTAATAGGAACTACTGATCAATTACTGTCTAAGTCTAAGTCCATCTGCCCTTGGAAGGAGTAAACACACACTGCCCCTCACTACAAGGATGTAGTCATTTACAATTTAGAAAAAATAATTACTCTCTTCTTCTGCCAAGAACACTATTTATTTATTTTACTTACTTGCTAACTGCACTCTTGTGTAGATGTGTTTTTTCACGTTGCCTTTCTGTCAATATTCTCACAGCATGTGTGTGAATATTCATGCCGCTATGCTTTTCTGGCTGTTCTTCAATAAAGCCGGTGCCTGGCATTAAAAGGATGATAAAATCAGAGACCTTACTGTGTGAATAATGTTACTGCTTAGTTAAAGTCAAGGGACTGGTCTTTATGGGTAGGGATATTTCTTCCACTCATACAACCCTGTTTTAAGTCACAGTTCATGTTCCTGTCTCAGCAAGTAAAAAGAATATTCACTTTAAGAAAAGTAAGTTTGAAACAAAATCCTGTTGTTTGCGTTAGTCTGTCCTCAGGTAATATTTTAAAGCTTAAAAATCAAGGTTTTTACAGTCCTTTCTGATTGTATCATCTAAGTTATTTTCATAATGATTATGCTTGAGAAATCCAACATTTTTATGATCTTGAGCTTAGTAGTGTGATGAGTACTGGAATAGTCTGAGGACTGCATTAATTATATTTTAGTTGTGGCTGATGATTGACTCAATTCATACGGGTTAGTGTTTATGTAAACTAGAAATGAAACCTTGAGGGGGAACAGAGTATAGACACTATGGTATAATCTGCCTCTGTTGTTTTATTTGCATTGCTTTACAGTCTAAAACATTAGCATTTAGCATGTGACCACATACCAAATCTGTTTATTGTTAACGGGCCACACTTGAAAAGAAAACAGAAATCAGAAAGGAAAACAACATTGGCAAAAATATTCCATTGTTCATCCAAGTAGTATTGCATTTTTTTAAAAGCTTAGCCCAAACTTTAAAGCATAGGCTGCACTTTTGTATATGGAAAGCTCTTTTCAAACTAACTTCTCCAATTTGGATTTAAGCATATGATAATTTCAATTGATCTTTCTTGCTGGTACTAGAGAAGTGGCTTTGCTTAATCCTTTGCCGTCTTAGATAATGTGCCTCAGCAATGGATTTGGTACCGTTGATGACTACTCACAGGATATGCTTGGCAGCAGCAGACTGCAGATGGTGAACTAGAAAAATCTGCTTTTCTGCAGCAGCAGTAGCATCTGGGTATGTGGCTGCCTTTCTTGTTGATATCTGCTCAACCTAGTGGGCTCATTTTCTTGTTTTATATCATCATAGATATCAAACTGCTTGTGAGAAAGGCTTCCTTCAGAATGTATTTTTTTGCTGATGAAAGTTATTCACTCTTTGATTTTGCTTCATGAAGTTAAAAGTTTTGGGGATGAAGTGGTAAAATATGAAGCATGCTTTTATTGTCATGAATCGTATTTCCCAGAGCACATTAGTAGTTTCACTGACTCTCATTGTCACGTGGCTTGAGAGGCAAGCAGCAGAAGTGTTAATGATCTGGAGATATTCTTCAGCAGATTCACACCTGAACTAAAACTAAACAGAGTTGTTCCCAAGGCTTATGCAGGCCCGCAAGGAGTATAGAAAATTGGTATCAAGCTAGATAAGGAATATAAAGCACAACTGTTTGTATGTCCTGCTGTATTATGATCTTGATCTAGATGAAAACATAGCATCTTTATCTGTGATAATAAGATGAAGTTCTACAACTAGTCATATTTTCAAATAAGAGTGAAAATTATTTTTGTGATTACTTTTTTTTTGTAGGGAAATAATATAGAATCTATTTGTTGATGTTTGACAGCATCAGAAATGATTGAAAACCTATATTGGTCAGTCCTTGAACTTTTGTAAAGATACTTCAAAGATGCTCAGTGCATCCACACTGGCAATCAAAGCAAATGCTGCCCATCTGCATGCACCTGTGTCTGTACCTGTCTGCATGCATCACATCAGACTTCTTCTATGACAAAGCATGTAATTGATGCTATTTAGATATAACTGTAGGGTAAGAGCAGGCAGGGTAAGAGCCTGCCAAGTAGGTAATATTGTGTAGATGTGTATGCAAACCCATGCAAAGGAACAATGACAATCTGTATTTTCCTTTTCTTAGTATTTTCATAGGTAGAATGGATTTGTCTATGCTTAAGAAAACAGTCACAGGCAAAAGAGATAATACAGATACATATAATGCATATACAAGGAATTAAAACATCTTTTTTTCTTTATTAAACCAAGCATGATATATTATTATGAACTTAAGAAATATTCTACACTAGAGGTTCAAGGTTGAAATCCTTAAATAGTAGAATCATAGAATGAGATGATCATCTTTCTATTAGCCTGGAAACCTGGAACCACAGTTTTACTTATGATTTTTTTCTGACTCTTAAAAAATCCCCAAAGGAGCTTGGCAAATCAAGGTACTCGGATCCCAATTTTAGAACTCCCAGATTCAACTTGAAAGTAGAATTTCTCATGCCTCTGTTTCACAGAAAGAACTGTTTGGTTGCATTAGGCAGTTGAGGTACTATCCTATAATAACTCATGGAAAA
The DNA here is from genome assembly GCF_017976375.1 of Cuculus canorus. NCBI lineage: Eukaryota > Metazoa > Chordata > Aves > Cuculiformes > Cuculidae > Cuculus > Cuculus canorus. The sequence goes on along the minus strand of NC_071404.1, from coordinate 31,219,374 downwards.
GGTCCAAGCATAAATGTCAATATTTGTAATACTTACAAAGTGATAACAACTTTCACAGCTTTATTTATCAAGTACAATCTCACACTTGGTATGTGTGGTTAGTTTGAAAATTCTGTCTTTGGTAATGGTTCTCTGAAAAACTATAAATCTTTTCTGTTAATAAACATGCTAGATTGCCTTGGTCTTATCCAAATGTTAGCTTATTGTAAGCTTGTGTAATTGTACATTCCAAAAGCAATACATAAATAATACATTTAAGTATTTGACTTCAGAGTACATTTATGTGTGTCTCATTTATGCTGTGTGTTGTAGTAGCTCAGATATTTATTTAAAAAAAAAAAAAGTTTGTTTTCTACATAGAGCACTAGGAGTTTCCTAAATGTATTGAAACTTAATACAGCTTACATAAATTGATACTGAAATAACACTAAAAGCTTCATAGACTCTGAAACCCAGAATATAATTACAGTTATTTAGAAGTAAGGAAGATTGCACTTAAAAATCACTAGTAATTGAAAATATTTGAGTTTACTTAATATTTTACCCCAATAACTAGTTATATAATCTGTGTACTTGATTGCATCAATTAACACTAGTCCATACTTTTTTATTGCAGAGCCTATCAAACTGCGTAATATATACAGCCTTCTTGAAACTCGTAGCTCAGTCATCACATAGAATGTTTTCTCTTCTCAAATCTAGCTTAAAAGCAGTACGGCCTGCAGAAGTCCTAACACTGGTACAACAAAGAGTCCAGGTAAATTTGCCAAAAGCAAAGGTGAACAGATGCTCCAGAATCAGCATCAGGCTGCATTTAAATTGGCTTCAAATGGTTTTATTTCTGATTTCACAAAAGATTTCACAAAAGAGAGATTTCACAAAAGGAGAAAGAAACAGCAGCAGCAAGTAAGGTATCAAGACTGGAAATAAAATGCTCATCTTAACCCCCAGTAAAAGGAAATAAGGCCCTCTTGTACATCATGGGTTTCAGCCCCCCAGCTGACAGCAAAGAGCCATCCAACTGCTAGCCCCAGCAGATAACAAAGAACCACAGAGCTGCTCACTCATTCCTTCCCTTTCTGAGGAGAAACAAAAGAAACAAAGGCATGTCATGTGAGATGACATAAGGGCAGGGAGGGTTCATTTATCGATTACTATCACAGGCAAAATAGACTTGACTTGGAGAAAAAATAATCTAATTAATTACCACCCAAACTGAGAAACAATACCAAATCCCAGCAAGACTATTTTTCTCAATCCTCCCTTCTTCCCAGGCTTGACTTTTACTCACGACTTTCTCTACCTCCTCCCCTCCAGCAGCACAGAGGGATGGGGAATGAGGGTTGTGGTCAGTTAACTGCAGGTTGTTTCTGCTGCTCCTTCCTTCTCAGGGGGAGGACTCCTTACAGTCTTCCGTTGCTCCAGCATGCTCCACCATGGAAGACAGTCCTCCACAAGCTTTTCTAGCATGAGTCTTTCCCATGGACTGCAGTCCTCCATACGTGCTCCAGCATGAGTTTCCATGTGGTCATGACCTCCTTCAGGATGAGTTCCTCCCAAGGCAGATATCCACCAGTACTCCCCACGGGCTGCAGGGGGACAGCCTGCTTAACTATAGTCTTTTCCATAGGCTGCAGGGGAATCTGCTCGGGCATCTGGTGTACCTCCTCCCCCTCCTTCTTCACTGACCTTAGTGTTCTCTGCCATGCTCTTTTCCTTACATCTGGTGTTTCTCTCTGGTATCTGCAGTCATGTTTCTCTCATATCAGGATCAGGTTGCTCAAAGCCTTTTCCATCCTGGTCCTGAATGCCTCCAGGGATGGGGCATTCATGACCTCTCTGGGTAACCTATTCCTTCACCTCACCACCCTTACAGTAAAAAAATTCCTTCCTAATATATCAAATAAATCTACCCTCTTTCAGCTTAAAACCATTACCTCTCATCCTATCACTACATTCCCTGATAAAGAGCCCCTCCTTGTCATAGAATCATAGAATCACTAAGTTGGAAAGGACCCATTGGATCATCAAGTCCAACCATTCCTAACACTCCCTAAACCATGCCCCTCAGCTCCTCATCCACTTGTCCTTTAAACATTTCCAGGGAAGGTGAGTCAACCATCTGCCTGGGCAGCCTGTTCCAGTGCCCAATGACCCTTTCCGTGAAAAATTTTTTCCTGATGTCCAGCCTGAACCTCCCCTGGGGGAGCTTGAAGCCATTCCCCTTTGTCCTGTCCCCTGTCACTTGGGAGAAGAGCCCAGCGCCCTCCTCTCCACAACCTCCTTTCAAGTCATTGTAGAGAGCAATAAGGTCTCCCCTCAGCCTCCCCTTCTCCAGGCTAAACAACCCCAGCTCTCTCAGCCGCTCCTCATAAGACTTGTTCTCCAGCTCCCTCACCAGCTTCGTTGCTCTTCTCTGGACACACTCCAGAGCCTCAACATCCTTCTTGCAGCGAGTGGCCCAGAACTGAATACAGGATTCAAGGTGCATTCTCACTAGTGCCGAGTGCAGGGGCAGAATCACCTCCCTGGACCTGCTGGTCACGCTGTTTCTGATACAAGCCAAGATTCCATTGGCCTTCTTGGCCACCTGGGCACACTGCTGGCTCATGTTCAGATGACTGTCAACCAACACGCCCGGGTCCTTCTCCTCCAGGCAGATTTCTAGCCAGACTTCTCTTAGTCTGTAGCACTGCATAGGGTTGTTGTGCCCCAAGTGCAGGACTCGGCATTTGGCCTTGTTAAACCTCACACCATTGGTCTCAGCCCAGTGGTCCAGCCTATTCTGATCCCTTTGCAGAGCCTCCCTACCCTCCAGCAGATCCACGCTTCCACCCGGTTTAGTGTCATCTGCAAACTTGCTGAGGGTGCACTCAATGCCTTCATCCAGGTCATTGATAAAGACATTGAACAGAGCTGGACCCAGTACCGAGCCCTGGGGAACCTCACTTGTAACTGGCCTCCAGCTGGAGTTAACTCCATCTACCACCACTCTCTGGGCCCGGCCATATATCCACAGCCTTTCCCTCATCCAGTAGCAGAGTCATTTTGTCATAGAAGGTTAGTTTGGCAAGACCTGCCTTTCATGAAGCCGTGTTGACTGGGCCTGATCACCCGGTTCTCTTACATGTGTTTCATGATAGCACTCAAGATCAACTGTTCCATGACTTTCCCCGGCACTGAGATCAGACTGACAGGCCTGTAGTTCACTGGATCCTCCCTGCAACCCTTCTTGTAGATGGGCACATTAGCCAGCCTCCAGTCTAGTGGAACTTCCCCAGTCAGCCAGGACCGCTGGAAGATGATGGAAAGGGGTTTGGAAAGGACATCTGCCAGCTCCTTTAATACTCTTGGGTGGATCCCATCTGGCCCCATAGACTTGTGGGTGTCTAGCTGGTCAAGCAAGTCTCTAACCTCCTCCTCTTGGATCATGGGAGCCTCATTCTGCTCCTTTAACTCCTGGGTTTGTACACAGAGGGAACAACTTTCCTTACTATTAAAGACTGAGGCAAAGAAGGCATTAAGTACCTCAGCCTTGTCCTCATCCCCTGTCACTGTTGTTCCTTCTGCATCCAATAGGGACTGAATATTCTCCCTAGTCCTCCTTTCATTGTTGATGTATTTGTAGAAAGATTTTTTATTATCTTTCACAGACTTAGCCAATTTGATTTCTAGTTGGGCCTTAGCCCTCCCAATTTTTTCCCTGCACGATCTCACTTCCTCCCTGTAGTCCACCCAAGATTCCTGTCCCTTCTTCCAAAGCTCATAGACAATCCTCTTCTTTTTGATGCCTCTCAAGATCTCCCTACTCAAACAAGCTATTTTTTATCCCCACCGGCTCCTTGTCTTTCTGGTAGACCCTCTTTAAGTACTGGAAAGCTGCTAGTAGGTCTCGCTGGAGCCTTCTCTTCTTTAGGCTAAACAATCCTTACTCTTTCAGCCTGTCCTCATAGGGGAGGTGCTCTCTGATCATCTTTGTGGCCCTCCTCTGGACCCTTTCTAACAGATCCTTGTCCTTCCTGTGCTGAGAAGTCTAGAACTGAACACAGTGCTCCAGGTGAGGTCACATGAAAGCAGAGTAGAGAGGAACATAGTCACCTTTCTTGACCTGCAGGTCACACTTCTTTGCAGGTCACACCCAGGATACAGTTGACTTTCCAGGCTGCAAATTCACATTGCTGTCTCATGTTCAGCTTCTCACCCACCAACAACTCCAAGTCTTCTCTTCAGGGCTACTCTCAATCCGTTTTCTGCCCAGCCTGTGTTTGTGCTTGAGATTGCCCTGACCCAGGTGCAGGACCTTGCACTTGGCCTTGTGGAACTTCATGAGGCTCGCACAGGCCCAGCTCTCAAGCCTGTCAGGGTCCATTTGGATGGCGTGCTTTCCCTCTAGCGTGTCAACTGCACCACATAGCTTGGTGTCATTGGCAAACTCGCTGAGGGTGTACACAATCCCACTATGTCTTCCTCCCCATTTTCTCCCTCTCCTTTAATGTTACCATAGATGCATTACCACTGTTGCTGATTGGGTTGAATTTGGCCAGAGCCAGCTGTCCCTGGCTTCTAGTAGTCTCCAACAGCCTCCAGCATCCTCCAGCAGAAGCCACCTTGCTACTAAACTCTTGCCATGCAAATCCAACTCATTGTATCACAAGGGAATAGACTTCCACTTCAGCACCAATCCAATTCATATCCCATTCTTTTAGTGCAGTAGGTACTTGTTATTGCTCTGGCCATAAAGGAATTTAGGTTATACTAAGGCAATCAGAAATGCATCCAAATATGCTAATTTACCCAGAGGGTTTGACAACCAATAGAGAGCAGGCAAACTCTGTAGACTGTAGAAGAATGCAAGAAATAGCAGCCTATGACTCTGTAGTCCTTGACTTTCTACCCCTACTTTAGGAAGGCTCTTCTTCACAAATGAAGTCATTTTTTCTCATGTCACTCATATTGTTTTGCTTTGCTTAATGCTTCCATGTACAGCTTTTGTAAGCTGATCATTCAATTTGCATTCCAATTGTCCGGTTTAACTGTGGTAAGGGGAGATTTGGCAAAAATCACTGAGCAGTGCAACAACTCGATTAGTCATGAGGTTGGTCTTAGCTTTTCGTTTTTCTACATAATGAGCAGATTATCATAAGTACAATGTTGCCATTTATTTTGTATTTGAATTGATGTTTGTAGTCTTTTTTCTATTCTTTTTTTTGGGGGGGGAGGGTAGTAGAAATGAACATATCTAAGCAGAGTTCTACTGTTTAAAATTCTTGGATGCTTACTGAATCAATTTAAAAGGAGTAGCCACAACCACTGCTACTTAAAAATCCCTTCCAAAAGACTTATCTTTGCTAACCACAGCAGGATTCATTTAGTACTGCTTAAATTAAATCCAGCTTCATAAAAATTCAAGTACAATAAGCTGTCATACTAGTTTCTGACAACATAGACCTTTCTGTTAGAATCATCAGTTGTGCTTTTTGTGAAAGGATACTGTATTCGCAGTTATGGGATCAGAATATCTTGTGTTTTATACAATATCAGTGATTTGCAAAAGTGTCACTCAAAAGTGTCATAAAATAACAAATATATTAGCATATGTACATTGGATGGATATTTTAAACATGCATTTTATGACTCTTACTTGGCAGAAATAAACATAAAAAAGGTGAAGGTTGGTTCAAGACACTTTTCCCAGAACATTGTTGCTTAAAGAAATTGTGCCCATTTAACAAGTGTCCAGGTAAAGGAAGTTCAGCTTAAGCTGTAAGTGTAGGGAAAGAGTTACTTGTATTCTCCTTCTTCATAAGTGACTGAGTGATGCTACATTTTACTATTTTTTTCCAAGGCATTAATGACAGATTGGTGTCTTAAAATGGTACAAGTTATAAAATGTATTATTTTTGCTTTCTGAGCATCTTACTATTTCAACATCTTATAGCAATAACTGTTATTATGTCATCTTTGGCTATTTGTTTATTGCTTAATTAAATAGGATCAAAGAACAACCATTGTCCCAGGCGCCAAGTAGCACAGATTAACTACATCTATACTAACCAGCATTTTGTTTGTCTTCCCTCTAGATCCTGTGTGGTTCCCTCTTGTTCAAAACTACAATTTTGAAACCTAAAAACCAATGTTTTTAGGCTTTAGTTTAAGTTGTCTGAAATAACGTAGTCCATGTACACTTTTTGCATAGTATGGAAGTCAAGATATTGCATACTCTAACATGTATTGCAAAGGCATTTAGAGTTTGAGGATGCAGAGTTTTCTTGACTGATGAAGCACAGTGAATGGCAACAGAATGCAAATCTCGTTTGTGCTTGTACATGCTGCCTACAGCCATGGTCAAAGCGATGGGTGGGTGTGTTCCTAGATACTGGAATTTCTAAACTGAGCAACACTGTTACAGAATATTTCTTCCACCTAATGAGCTTCTCTTTCTGATTGTACCCTTCAACTTTGACTTCTCTCTGTAACATTAATAGTGGAGATCTGAATCTTTCAAAATAAAGTATAAGATTTTACAGTATTTTTTGCTAGTCCTTTAATAGTCTGTCATTTCTCTAAACTTTCTCTTCCACTTATCAATGCTATTTCTTCTTGAGTTTCTGTTGACCTTTTCACTTTCAATTTCATATAAAGAGGACAAGGCAAATATTTTAGCTTCCAGAACTTGACAGGTGCCTATCTCTCTATTCCACCATAAAGATTCAGATGAAAGTTTTCACATGATGAATGTTTTGCAGAAACTAGCCTCCCATCTTAAAGTATATTTAGTCCTCTATAAGGACATATTTTGCATGAAATAAAGTCAAGTATGGATAATTCTGTAATTTCATTTGTTTCCCTAACAATGCCTCAGCAGTGAAATATTCTTAACTTGAAACCTGTGGTCAGATATGTGAATCTAAAAAGTGCTTTATGTAATCAAAATAGTGAAAACCTAACATGCAGTGATTTATTTTGATGAATTATTTCACTTCTAATGGAACAGGTAACATTAGATTTGTTATCAGCTGTGTTACCAAAATTTAAGGAAGTCATAAACTAAATACTCTAAATTCATATGTATTCTTCTTGTTGCATTTTGAACCACGGAATAATAAAAATGTAAAAATAAAATAGTTTAATTAGGTTATTTGTTAATGTATTGCTGTAGGAAATAACTTTGTCAAACAGCTTCTGGATAAGAGCTTACGAAAGTTATGTCTGTCATTGATTTCGTTATTTACTTCTCGGAGACTTACTTGATGTAGGATGATAATTTGCCTAATTCACCTGAGTTCTTTAAAGGGTATGGGATGTAATTAAACATAGATACAGAACACAGGTGCCTATCTGATAAGTGTCTAGGACAAGTCTCCGTGGGACAAGTCCCTGAGGGGACAACTCTAACCCTAACCCTATGCCTAATCGTAACTAATGGTTCCCCACTGACAGTTGTCCCCACAGAGAGTTGTCCTGTAGAGAGCTGTCCCTGTGGAGAGTTTTCCCATGGAGAGTTGTCCCTTTCCATATGATAGTGTACCTATTTCCTATAAAGTAAATATATTTCTAAAAAGTGTAATTAGGAGAATCAAATAGTATTATTAATATATATATGATTATAATCATATCTTTTTACTTCATTAGTTATGAAAGAATAAGTTTTCAGAAGACTAATTCTATATCACTCATCTTGTTTTGTTTATTTAATTTTTCAAGATGTTGTAACGACTATAGAAATGTATACCTAGTGTGCAGATGTAGCTATTCAAAATACCGCATCCTGTGGTTAAAGATGTGAACTAGTAATATTTCTTTTACATTTCATGTGTTTATTAATGGAAATATTAATTTTTATATTAAAACTGAATTTATTAATACTGACCAACCAGAAAGGCCATGTAAGACATTGCTTCTCGTTGAGTGAATTGTTCCTGCAGTTAACAGAAGTAAAGCTTAATGGAGTAGAGAGGGTATGATTTGCAACAACAAAAATGGAAAGGAAGAGTACTATTCAACTGTTCATATATGAGCTGTGGAAGTGTACAAGAAGACTTCAATAAATATGTTCTAATTGTTTTAAATTTTGTGTGTGTATCTGTAACAATGAAGTATGAGATTCCCACTTTTATTTGGGGATTTTAAGAGTTATATAGAAGGAAAAAGAACTGTGTTACATTTTCTTACTCCTCAGTACAAGGCTTATAAGTCCAATTATGTTTTAACATAGCTGAATTCAACATGAGTAAGCTTTTTATGAGGTAGTTTGTTCTTGGAGTAACTACTGTAGGACAACACACAAAAGATTAATTTAAAATCGTTAGTGTTTTAGGTGCATATGTACACATAAACGTCCACCTACTAATTACAGACAGAATTTCAGAACTTGTTCAGCTTTAAGACTGGATCAGATTGATTATTACTTCACTAAAATATCTTGATAGCGTGCCTTTATTGCCTCCTGGAAGCCACTGATAAAGAGTCACTAAACAAAAGAGACCCCCGTGGTACTCCACTTGTCACCAGCCTCCAGATACTAGATGACCATTAATCACTATCCTGTGAGTCTAGTTATCCAGCTTACTTTTACTCACATAGTTATCCACCCAACCACATCCTGTATCCTGGGATTGTCCTTTTGTCTTTTGAAGATGGGTGCAACATCTTCATCTTGTTGGGGACCTTTCTCCTATCTCCATGACTTCTCAAAGATGATAGGGAGAAGCCTTGCAGGTCAGTTTTCTCTGCACCCTCTGGTTCAGTCTTTTGGATCCCATTGACTTGTACGAGTTAAGTTCTTTCCAATTTTCCTTGCTTCAGTCCTCCTGCACTGCTGGTAGCTCTCCTCTTTGAACTGTTTCTCTAAACAGAGAGGCCTGGGAGACCCAGCTGGTGAGCATTGGGTCCCCGCTCTGTAGAACAGTTACTTGATGATTACAAGGACTATGCAACATCACGTAGGTAATATTTATTATATCATAGTAACATTTAATATGTCTTTATGTTTTCAAGTAAAATTAATTGTCTCTTGCGATTTTTTTTTGCTCTATCTCTGTATTATTAGCACTTATAAATATTTGTATTGGCTATTTAAAATTTAACATTTACTGTTAGAATTCAGCATTTTATGGCCAGGAGAAATCCCTGTTTTGATGGCTAGGTTCTTTGAATTTTTCATATGACGGACTGATAGAATGATTTTTCTAGTAGGATCTAAGCTAAATTGAAATTCATTATAATTTTTTTGTAGGATTAGGCTTAGAGAAATAAAAGAAGAAAATGGGTTTGGGGTTTTTTCTGCTTTAACAAAGTAAATCTTCATCAGAACCCTGCTGCTAGTGATTGCCAATTACCTGCATCTGCAGGAGCACTAGTAAAACATTGCCTTAATTAGGAAGGCCTAAAAATGCCCTTGGGTACTAAGCAAGCAGGAATGTAGATGAAAGGTTTTGTTTCTCCTTGACAGGCATCAAATTTTGTGTTGAAATCATTGATAGGTGTTCTTGGAAACACCTTCACCGTGCTGCTATGAATGTACTGTTATCCAAATTAGGTAAATTCACCATCCTGATATTAAGGTAGGGGGTTTTTTTGGTGCTTTTTAGAAAGACTATTTTTTTGTAATCGTAGGTAGATATACGCCACTTCATTCAGAATTATTTGCTACAATGTTTTTGCTCTTCCATAACTATTAACGTCCTGAACCTGTAAAACTTTCCAGACAGCATGTATTTAAAAAAAAATATTGTAGAAAGAGAGGAATGTGTGTTACTGTTGGAGTTTCATTCTTTGTATGACTTTTTGCATAACTTCTGTATGGTCAAAAAAAACAGTGTTCTTTGCTCTCTATCTCTTTCTGTTTATTGTATTACAACAGATTATGACCCTTGGCTATGGAAATTAAAGCATACCAAATCCTGTTGGTTAAAGGATAAAAATAGGGTTCTCTATTTTTAGCAGATATCTGATTTGTCTAGATATTTTTATTTCTTCTTGAACTGCAGTGCTGAAAGTAAATCCAGCAAGGCTGAAAAATAATGGCTTGATAGGAATAAGGTAATAAGTATGAGATGTCTAATACTAAATGAGTATAAGTGGTTATAGTCAAAAGCTTTCCATGAGTATGTGTCAATCGCGCTCACTTCAGACCTCCCCTTGCAGGTCAGGCACACTATCATGAAATTGTCAGTTTTTCTCAAAATAACAGTCTTCCATCTGAAATTGTAGTTCAGTGTGTTCGACTCTATATGTGCTGGATTTCTTACCCTCTGCTTTCTCCTGCTCTCTTTTTCAAATGTAAATGCCTTTTCTCTGGTCTTTCAAATGAATAGTACATATGAACTACCACAAACATACTGGCTCTGCAGTCATGCTGTGATATATGAAACATTAAAAAACCTCCTTCTACTGTTCATAAGTGAGCCAGGACTATTATACAAGATACGTAAAAAACTGAAAAGCAAGAATAGCTAACATTTCACTGTGCTATAAATCTTGTGATGACTCTTATATTTCTTTTTGCTTTTTACTTCTCCCTCTTAATGTAATGGTTGAGCTTTGAGAGTTAAGTTACTATTACATATGACTTTTATTGAAGTCTTTTTAATTTTATATTTGTGATATTATAATTGTGTTGTAAAATTAGCAATGAGGATGGTTTTAGCATAGTTGCATATATAGACAGGAAACACTGCTTGTTCTAGTTTATTCAGGGATTAAATTGTGAAACTTGTTTGTTTCCCAAGTTGACTTTATTGTACTGTAAAATATACAGTGAAGGCCCATTTGTTACGGTTCATAAGAAGTATTGTCTGATGATTGGATAGGCATTTACAACAGTAATTAATTTAGCTACTCCATAGTTACTCTCTAAACTTACGTATTTTCTGGTTAATGGATGTTTATACTAGAATATTTCCTTCAATCAAGATGTGAAATTTATGTTTCTCCTATTCTCTCCGTTATGTTATATAGCTGTGCTTGCATTACTTTGGCAGAACAGTGGTTAAAACATAGTCGACCTGAGAGAAAGAAGAAGTTTAAGGGCTGATTTGCTTGATTTGGTTTTAATCTTTTTGTTTGTGTGATTGGAGGTGCTTTTGCTTGTTTGTTGTTTTTTTTTTTTAACTTTCAATATTTTATTTTCATTCAAAACAGAATTGAGTGTTCAGAAAGTACAAAAGATCATCTTTTCAATGTACAGATATTTAGATACTACATAGGATACAGGCTGAAGTATTTGTGACAACAATATTTAAGTTGGAGGTGACTTTTGTTTCCTCATGTGTGTGCATCCTGTGGCTCTCGTGGAGTGGAGTGAACTGGATTTGGAGGAATGGTTGTGAAGGTAGAGGGGTGCCAGCCTGACTCTAGAGAAAGTAGTGCCTTAGTCAGTACGTTCTAAGATAAGTGTCTGTGACCCAAAAAGCCAGAATCTAGATAAGGTGCCAAGAAAAAAATCATCAAAAGAGAAATGTCTGCACAAAGTAATTCCATTTTGTTCAAACAGTATGTTGTCATAATCTCATTTATTTAGAATTAGTTCTAACAAAAAAAGCTACCTGGGTCCTTTTCCCAACACTTCTGTGGCTTTTCTGTACAAGCTGTGATAAATAACCACAGGCCAGATTACTCCTGCTGTTTTTCAAGTGGGAAGTAAAAATTAAACCTTTTTGTTCCTCTATAAGGTATAATATAGGCTAATTTTATATTGGAAGGTCATCTGAGCAACTAGGTTTTAACTCTTACACTAATGATATCTCAAGGAAGATATAAAGTATCCAGACATGGCTGTTCTTATCTTTTTATTTCTGTCGGGGGAGGAGTATTTGCTCTGTGAGGATTTCTTTGTTCTTTCGTAGTTCATAGTTCTGGATTTTATTTTTTTTTTAAATTAATTTGTAAGTAGATATTCCTTACTTGAATAATCATGTTTTTTTTTTAATGTGCAGTTGAATGACAGAGAAGTAGTTTTCTTTAGAGGGAAAGTACCAGGGAATATTTTTAAAAAAAAAAAGATTAAAATTGGCTATTTTGAAGTTTCAAGTTTAAACAAACCTTTTAATATCAAGAATAGTGGTATACATTTGGGGTTTTTTTGTAGACTGTATGACTTCTGGTTTTGACCTTTATTTTGTCTTGCTAGGCTTGTACCAATATAAAATTTCCTTGAAATAGAGCACTAGGACAAAAAAAAAAAAGTAATGAATCCAAGAGCTTGCTAGTCTTTAGATTTCATCTTTGTTTTAGGTCTTTTTGAGTCTGCAGTACCCTTTCATTTTTAAGAGCATTGTATCTGCAGATTTAATGTGGACATTGTGAAAAATTCAATAAGGCAGTATCTATTGAATATCTATTTTCTTACTTGTTGAAGGAGAAATCTGATTTTATTGGACTATTTGGAAACAAAAGAAGAGGAAACTTAAATTCTTGAACTCATAAAAATAACACTAAATCCAAAATTCATGGCCACTATGGGTAGCAATGTACTGAAGGGATAAAAAAAAACCCCACACTGTTTTTTCTTACTTTATGTGAATTAAATTGTGTGTAGTATGTACTTACACACTAGTCTATGCTTTGCAAGTAGCTGAGATGTGGTAGAGTGGTAATCTTCTGAATAAGAGAAATCTGCTAGTGATCCTCCTAAGACTCATTGATTTTTGGATAAGGGGTTTTCTCGTGTCCTGCCATTGTCCCTTATTTTGTTCTGCAAAAGGATTGCATTTGAGTATTTTAAGTATAAGAATTATGAAAAAGATAATCTTTTTATAATAAACTTTGGGAAGTGAAAGTGGGTTGTAACGGAACTACAAAGAGAGGACTGCTGGTACACATTGCTGAAGTGAAGAATAGGTGTATGGGCTTGATGTTAGTTTTGCCTAATGCAATTGAATGTAATCAGGAAATGTTTGCACAGAGTATTTAATTAGACTCAAGGTGATCAATCTTGGCAGGGACTTTATCAAGATTCTGAGTCACCGAGAAAGTCAAAGTAATGCTTCAGAGGACTGCACTCCACTGGAGAGTTTGGATATATGAGGATATGTGTTTAAGGTGATAAATGTTAAAGAATGAGGATGAAATTGGAAGAGGTGTAACAAATGCTTTCAAGTTAATAATGATCCCTTCTCAAGTAGAAGGAATAATGGATGGTGGTACAGATATGAGTGACTGGAATTGTAGCCTACAGTAATCTGTGTAGACTACAGCTGATCGTCTGAGAAGACAATGCACTTTCATGAGGCCAAGTATGTAGAGGTTAAAAATAAATATACATTTTAATACAAGAGGGGTTTGTAGTGAGCAGAAATAAAAGAAAAGCCCTGCCTCTCGTGAAGAGGCTATGTCAGCTGTGAATTACAATGGTAGGAACAATTTTATTTTTCGTCTTCCTCCACCTCACGTCTCCCTGTGTATTAAGTGTGACTTGTATAGACCTACAAATACTTACACAGAGCAACCAAAATGCATGTAAACTTCCTCCCAAATGAGAACTCCAGTGTCTGCAAGAAGGACCGAAGGAAAGGCTATAGAATCAGCATCTCTGTCTCATCTGTTTCCCTCTCTAGACAAAGATTTGTGGCATTCCTTTAAATGGTTGTGTTTCCTTATGGCTTCTGGTAATGCCTTGCATTCCTCACGCTCCATTCCAGGTTTTTCTGGAATTCCTTCTATATAGCAACAAAGACACATGTAAAATGCTGAGCTGGGCCACATCTCACTTCTAATACATTGAAGTTACACGCTTCATGACTCTACCAAAAAACTTCATATCCATTGAAATCTGTTCATGATCAACTGCTGTGATCCTGACACCCCACCTAATTTTTTTTTTTGTTTTTGGGCCCTTTCCTCATTTCCTCAGATATATAATTTTAGCCCTTTTGCAGTTCTGCATAAATCATCCTTCTTTCATGAGTGGTATTGAATTATCGCCTTGCTTCCATGCCTGGAAGCACGCCTGGCTGTGAACCTAGAAATAGTGGTTAATTGATTTCAGTAGCAGTGAGATTACCTTTCAGGTAATATTTTAAATTAAGCTGTATATGAATAACTAGTATTTTTTTTCTGCACTGCTAACAACAGTCTATGTATATTCCCCCACCTCGCTGGGATTTACTTCCTGCAAGTACACTATCCTGCAGTTCAGTATCGAAGCCCTTACCTATTTGGTAACGCCTACTTTCTGCTGCAGTGCACAAAAACCAACTGACTGATGCAAAATAGCATAGGAACTTCAGACATTGTTAAAATATGTTTACTAATAAGGTTTATTTGTTTGAATATTTAAATTAATGTCCTTAAAATATCTATGTATGGATAATTCTTCTGTATATGTAAATTCAAGATCTTACTGATGCTTTCATATTTTTCCATTACCCCAATCTTGCAGTTTACATTCATTATTCAGTGTCTATGATTTATTAGATTATGAGATTTATGTTGTAGATAGCAGTTGGTCTTATTTTCTGTTTGTATAAAACTAAGCACAGTTGGATTTTTACCAGGTAAATTATCGGACACTGTTGTAACTCAAGTAATAAATCAAATGTAGTATATTATTGTGGTCATGGAAGTAGGAAAATTAGTTTTGAAGCATATATTAAAAAAACTTGGTTTTAGCAGTCCATCCTTAGATGTACATTCTACTCTTCAGAATACTGTTACTCAAAGTATTTTAAAGGGTATTTAAACACTTATATATACTTATGTACTTATTGTTAAAGGCACAAATAAGGAAAACTTGCTTGGGATAACAATTTCAGTAAGAACAACAAAAACTAATACAATGATAGTTTATGTGGGATGTGTCCACATTTTTAGCCCCACATAGAAGAGACAGTTGAGTACTCTGCAGAGAGGAAATAAATCAGTGTGTTCATAGCCCACAGGCATGATGATATTATGCTACCCACTTTGTGTTTGAAAGAAAATTTTTTTTATAAAGCCATGATTAGGATGCTAGCTTTTAAAAGTTTTCCTTTCTTTGAATGATTCTTGCATAATTTAATCTCTTTACTGGCTCGTCTCATCAGCTATTATTTCACAAGGATTAGTGTTTTTACTTCCTTAGTTTTGTTTGTGGTCACAGTGCAATAGAAAACAGGCCCCCAGGAGGTTTTTTCTTATTTATAAAGTTCTGGTGGTGATGGACTTCACAATTCCCAAGCCAGGAACTATCTGTGAGCTGTATAAGCCCTAATGTGGAATGCGGTGCATTTTAGCTGACAAGGTAGACAGATACTTTGTGTGTTTTTTGATTTGGTGGTTGGAGTTTTTTGGGTTTTGGTTTTTTTTGTTTGTTTTGTTTTGTGCGTGGGGAGATTTTTGTTTGTTTGTTTCTAACTTTATAATAATACAGATATATCAGAGTCAGATTTGAAAATACAACAAGAAATTCATAGAATGAAACTCTGCCAAGGATCATTAAACAGAACAATATTTCCAGATAGTACCATTACCTGGTTGTCTACTATTTCCCTGTCTGTTATCCTAGCCACTCTAGTCGTGAGCCAAATTATTCCCCTGTTTGGATGTGAAAATAGTTTCTAGGCGTCATTTGGTCAAAGCTTCAGTTGTTTTTTCGGGTGTTGTGTTGGATGGTAGCAAAGAAACCAAGGTAAGGTGTCACAGTCACTGACTTGCCTAGACCTGTGACATCCAGAGGTTCAAGAGTATTAGGTGGTAGTCGGCTATTTTTTTGAGATAATGTCCTCTATCTATCAAAACTTAAAAATAATAATAAATCAGCTAAACAGCATAACTTATTGTCAAAGCAGAGGTAAACTATTTTAAGTCTTGCCATCACTCAATAGTATACAGCCATCTGTCAAAATCACACTTTAATTCACTTTTTTATATGCATACCTATACAATCCACAGTTCTCAGGGTGGCTGGTGGGGGACAGAATGTATGCATTTCCTCTAATTACACCAGATATTTAAACAACCTCAACCTCTGTCTTGAGCACAGGGCTTAGTGGTTGTTTGTGGACTGTTGAGTGCCTCCTCTCAGATGAGTAACAGTACAAGAGCATGTACTTCTCAAATATTTTTCTTGTTACTAATGGCTACTGTTCTAGCGTTTTGGTTCACTCTCCTCTCTCAGTAATGTTTAAATACTAGGAGGCAAAAAAACCTACCCAAACAAACAGAAAGCAAATGACAATTTCTCAATTTAGTATATGTGAAGCTGCTTCTTCTCTGACATGCTTTCATCACTGGTCTTCCGAGCCCAGGAGATGGTGGTTGCTGGAATGATAGAATTGCTAGATTAGAAAAGACCTTTGAGATCATCAAGCCCAACTGTACCTGTTCAGTACTAGACCATATCCCCAAGCACTTAATCTACTTATGTTTTAAATACCTTCAGGGATGGTGACTCAACCACCTCCCTGGGCAGCCTGTTCCAGAACCTGATAATCCTTTTGGTGAAGAAATTTTTCCTGGTGTCTAATCTGAACCTCCCCTGGTGCTACTTGAGTCCATTTCCTCTCATCCTATTACCTGTCCCTTGGGAGAAGAGACCAAAAGCCACCTCGCTACAACCTCCTTTCAGGTATTTGTAAACGGTGATAAAGTCTCCCCTCAGTCTTCTCTTCTCCAGGCTAAACAACCCCAGTTCCCTCAGCTGCTCCTCATAAGTCTTGTTCTCCAGCTCCTTCATCAGGTTTATTGCCTGTCTCTGTACTAAGCATTGGACAGAACCACCCCCAGGTCCTTCTCTGTCAAGCAGGTTTCCAGACACTCCTCCTCAAGCCTGTAATGCTGCGTGGGGGTGTTGTATCCCAAGTGCAGGACTCCACGCTTGAGCAAGTGCGAAGTTCATTACAGTGAAAGACAGGATTTAAAATGGTCCGGCAAAGAAGTGACAAATACAGCAGACATTTTACAACTGGTACAGAAAAACAGAATCTGTGGGGCAAAGCTGTTTGAAATGGAGCCAATATATAATGAACTAATAATTAAAAAGGATTTCCTCACATGGAAATCATTGAAAGAAGATCATCATAGTGATGAAAACTTATTTGTGGGCAAAGCAAAATGCTTCAGTAACTGCTGCCATGCCTCAAGTTATGTATTTTCTGTGAGAATTTGACTTTCCCAGACCTTGAAGGATCATGTTAGGCAAGCTTATGCTGAACCATGACACAGCCTGTCCTCAAGGCCTCTGTGTTTTGGGTAATACTGGATCTTTTTGTGCTGGAACAGGCATAGCAGGTGATCCATAAAATAACTAATAGAGAGCTGCTTTTCTGAATAAATATGAGTAGTTTCAGCAGTGTTATTTTTTCTGAAAGTGAGCAGAAATCTTTGTAACAAGGTGTTTCCCATCATTGTATTTCATTTAAATTTAGAATCTAAAAAAGAATACACCGTACTTTTTTTTAATGAGTGCAGCAGGTTTTAATTTAATTAACCTTCAAGCTTCATCAGGCTTAATGTAGCATCATATTTGGCTACTGTAAAAAGAAAGAGTTCAGTACTAACTTGTGTTTACTTCCCAGTGTCTTTTTTTTGTTTGTTTGTTTTCTTTCTCACCTACTTGATGTCCTGGGTGGTTCACTCCCTCTAAATTTTGAAATAGCTGCAAAATGTAATTTATTCTAAAGTTTAATTATGAACAAGCTAAGCATTAAGATTATTTTGCTAGCTCTTTCACTGTCACAGTGACTAATATTCTTCTGAAGATTATCAGGTGAACTCAGGAAGAGAAAATATTTTCCCCTTGAAATATTTTTAAGTAGGAGTATCATTCTCTGTGACAGTCTGCAAAAACAATTTAGCTGTTCTCTGAAGATATCTGTCCCCTGTGAAGGAAAATGTAGGTTTTAATTATATTGAATAAGTTATTTAATGAGAAATTTAAAAAGAGATGGATGAAATTATTTTGTAATTGTAAGCATAGTCATTGCGGTGAAATTTAGTTTAATTCCTTGAATAGTCTATTTTTTTCTTTTCTTATAAAGTGTCCCCAATGTCATGCCCTTTTATAATTGAAAACTAAACAAAGTATTCATGAGGTGAGAATGTTTATTCACAGGACAGGATATTAGATGGGTATGCATATGCTTAAAGTTTCAAACTCATAAGTGCTCCTTTGCTGTGTGAGGGACAAGATACTGTGTTGAACACTTAAACATCAGATAAAAGAAAAAATATTCCCAAGCTCTCTCTTTCTTTTCTGTAGAAAAACAAGGAAGGAATTAGAGCTTCAGGGCTTTAAACATTTCCTTGGTATATGATGGAGATGGAAAAGGTTCAAAGGCATCTTTATATATCCTAAACTTTTGCATTGTATGTTTGTGGACATTAAAAGTAATTTATAAAATACTCCAAATGCTACTTCCATTATCTGAATAAAGCTCTTCTTGTTAAGAATGAAAACAAGCCAGTTTTCTTCTACAATGCGAAATCTTTTGTTTTCCATTCACCATTATATTTGTGAAGGTAGTATTCTTTGTCTACTCTCTTTATTTATAAAAGTTATATGTTCAGAATATCTGAGAACTTGAGACCAATGTTTAGTCAGATAAGAAATGATGATTCTTGAATTTATCAGGAAAGTTCTGAAAACCTAGAGAACATTATTAACTACTCCATCCATCTGTACCCAGATTTTTACTGGAAATACGCTGTGAAGCTCTTATTGCATCTTAAGAACAAAATATTGAAGAAATGCTCATAGGATGGAATAGCTTCTTTATGAAGAATGGCTCTCAAACATGGACTAAGAGCTATAAAATTAGGAGTGGAAACATTAAACATGGTATTTCAAATTACTTTTAAGCACATTTGAAGTGTGAAGATCACAGTTGGGCCAATGTAGAAACAGGTTAAAGAAAGCATAGACCAACAAATAGGAATCCATCAGAGATCGTTAAACACAGTGATCAAGGTCTTGCCTCAAAGTCTTTAGAGCTAGGAGAATATCATTCCTTACTGATCCTATTTTTGGTTTTTCCTAGTGAAAGGATATTGTCTGCTGGACAGGCCTTGGATCTGATTCAGTTACAGCAGTTCTTGAAACTTCTCATAAGAATACTATAATGTTAATCCTATCATTCTGGATTGGACTCCTTGGAGCAGTTTCAGAACTTCTTGACTTCTTTTACTTTTTAAAATAGATCTATATTTTTAAACAAAACTCTCTTGTGCATATAATTCAATGTGTCAGTTTTGATGTTTTCATTTAGAAAGGCTTCCAGCTTTTGGGTTGTGCTTGCATTTGTTTTAATTTTTCTGATTGAAGCTTTTTTGACTCTATAACATTCTAAGAGCTGATCAGAGCAATACATACAGACTGCAGTGCCTGCTAGTGACCACCTTCATGGGCATTTCAGAAGGAAGAGGAAGAGCTGAACAAATTGCTCTGGTCACATTATTCTGCACTTAACACATACATTTTCTGTGGATTGCCAGAAAACAGTGTCCAAGGAATTTCTACAACTCTCACCTCTGTGCCCCTTCAAGGGAAGGACAGAAACTCCTGTTCATTTTGAATCTACTGTACTGTCCTGTGATATGAGCAGAGGAGTCCTTGTATTCAGCCTTTCTTTGTACTTGCAACAAGCTCTATGGGCTATTCAGCTGAAGGTATTGGAGATCAATGCAACACATAGATTACATCTTTAGCTTGGCTGTTATGATAAATTATTTTTATCTATTGAGGTGCGAGACTAAATCAGAACAGTATTATACCATCCAGAGTATTTTATATCACGTGTTACTGATAATCCCTTCACCTACAGAAATAGCTACTTATGCATGATGTGATCTCTCACTTTAGTCCCTGGTACAAGAAAGTAAAACTAACACTTATAATAACCGAAAGTGTTGGGAGGGACCTTTAAGAGCTCTTATTATTTTCATAAAAGAGAACATGCCAAGATATCATATTTCCATCATGTAGGAATGCCTGATTTCCATGCATCTTTTAATGTATATTAATTTATGTGGTTTTATGTATCTCATACTTGTGTTCCTCTTTTGAGAATAGAGAATAAATGTGGAAATAATGTATTAGTCTCTTAAAGTATCTTCAGCAAAGAGAGTTTTATTTTGATTTTATATGAGAGTTATACTACGACCATACTCGGATATGTGTTAGAAAGTTGTTCTCTTCTCTCTTGTTTGAATTACCCTAATTATCCCTGCACTCCTCCTCCATCTTCATAGTAAATCTGGTGTTGTAAGGAAAACTCAAAAGATGCTTGACAAACACATTATTGCAGTTATTATCTGGCTAGGCATGTAGCGTTAGTAACAGTGCTAGGGCTCTACCTCTGGATGCCTGAACACCTACATTTCTGCAAAACAATAGTCTTTAAATCTTTATTTTGCATTTTTGCGGACCTAAGCTACCTTCTGACCATATATTCTAAGAATATTGTTTCTCTACTGAAATTAGTTTTACAGCCTTTATAAAATAGATTACATAGTATTTGATAAACTAGTAGTGGTGATCAATGCATTTCAGGGGTTTGGACATAATTCTATATTACCTTTTCTTATTTAATATAAGATGAAATAGAAAGAGATGCATTTAGAAGTTTTAGAACTGGCTTGTCAGTCTTGGAGCAGAAATGGATATCATAATAGCTCAGATGATTTCTTATTCAATATTTTTATCAGTGATCTGGAGTTGATGCCAAAGATTGTTTTTGAAAGGTGATTGCTGCAGATGGAGTGTAACATAAACATAGGATATATGAAAATTATTGAGGATGACAAATTGCTAACAGTACATTATAATGTAACATATATCAAACATTCATATAAATGGCATGTTAAAACAAGCAAAACCTCCAAATCACACCAACCTTACATGAAAATTATTTAGCTAGGGACAAAAGCCATTGACTGTGCAAGAGGTTGGGGCCTGTTATCTTGAAGGAAACCCTTAGAAAAGAGTTAATGGGTAAATTGATGTAGCATGTCAAGTGATTTGGTGCTGTAGTAGAATGTATTTAAAATGAACAAACAAAAAACTGAACCAGCCCCCTTAAAAACACAAATACCCCAGCCCTCCAAAGTTGAATAACAAAACAAACTAATAAATAAAAAGACCTTACCCCTCAGTCACACACAACTGACTGAATTCAATTTAGGGTTGATGCCTGAAGAGGAATTCTGAGGCAGTTCTTGAGTTTTTGCTCCCAAAAGATGAAAAATATCCTGAAAAGAACTTTAAGGCACAACTGTGTGCATGTACATATGCTGTGGTTTGAAAGTTAGTTTTAAAATTAAATACATAAGGAGCTCAGTTTGCTCCTCATGTTAAGAGGGACACTTATTTGTTCTGTAGATGTACTATGTTACTTATTGAAGGCTCCAAGATAACACTCCATCTCGTCAACGAAGTGACTGCCGGTAAAAGTCATTATCGAGGCTGGTGTGAGTTCTTTTGGCAAGGAACAACCTACCTATATTTCTGTAAATATACTGACTATGTCATCCATGAAAGTTTTAATTTGTAATTGAGAATCTAGCAATTTAAATTCCCTGAGCTCTCAGTATTGTGTTGAAAACATTTATTGTCTTTAATTGTTTTTTATTACTTGACTTTTCTGACAACCATGACTCTATTAAAGAAGAAGCTGTAGTCTCAGTCTGGGAAAACTTTATCCCCTGTCTTCAGGTAGAAAGGAGTAAATTTCTCCAAACCCCAACTGATGATGTCATTCTTCAGCAGAAATCGTAGCTACAGACTCCTTACTTTGTTGTTGTTATCTATTAAATGACATAATTTAAGCATCTGTTTTGTATAACACGATTCC
This sequence comes from Cuculus canorus, assembly GCF_017976375.1. Classification (NCBI taxonomy): domain Eukaryota; kingdom Metazoa; phylum Chordata; class Aves; order Cuculiformes; family Cuculidae; genus Cuculus; species Cuculus canorus. Next base: position 31,197,607 of record NC_071404.1, on the reverse strand, counting down.
TTAAAATGCCTAATACTGAAATATCAGACATAACATAAAGGGAATGTAGAGCCATCATGATGTAAAGAGTGTACAATTGGAGCCATACACTGCTATTTTCATCTCAAATTAAATTTCTGAAATAACACTATTTTCCTATAAAGATAGTTTGTGATTAGTTTATTTTCCTCATTATTTGTTTCCCTCTTCCCATGAAAACTGCTGAGTTACATTATGCAGTACTATCATTAGGTTTCGTAGCATGTTTGGATGCATTTATTTGCCCCTGATTCAGAGTCTGTTTGCATATTTTTGACTGTCTAGTTATTTATAACCAGGAAATGAAAAGGCATTTAGAAGTTAATTTTTTAACAGAGATGATCATGTATACTTATGGAAGTATAATGTGATAATATACATAGCATATAAATATAAGATAATAATGTAATAATTTCAATAGTCTTTGAATAAACTTGGGTTCCTTTTTTCTTCCCTGGGATTTCTTGTTTTAAAAATACGATATTCTAGATTATAATTGCTGCTAAAGGCAAATGTTAATTACTAGATAGGTTATTTTTTTTTTCTGATGATTACACTTCTCCTTATTTAAAGAGGAGAACATTCTTTAGAATTTTTGAAACATTAACCTGACACCTGTTCTGATGGACCAGCCAGACTGATTTTTATGTTTTGTAATATCTATCTGTCATGGCTTGGAATCTCAAATAGGTTATGAAACTAGTCTTTTTTAATTAAAGCATTGTCATTCCTGTATCTACGAAGAGAATTTTGATGCCTTGTCATTTTGATGGGAATTTTCTTTATGATGATACTTGCTAGCAAAATGTTCACTGCCAAGACTTCCACACAGTTGGTGGTTATTCCTACTTGCTGCAAAGTGAACTCCGAAACTTGGGTTATGGTGTCACTCATAAAAGACACTCGGTGTAAATTACAAACATTTAATGTTGATGCAAAGTATGTTGAATTACCTAGTGAATAGGGGGCTTAATTAACCTGAACAGCACAAAGCATTTCTGGTAAGTTCATGTAATTTGATGGGTTTAAACTGGAAAGATACACAATTGGAAGATTCATGATACTTTTAAATTTGAAAGGAAATGCATCAAAGGAGACTTTGTATCCTTATTTAACATTTTAAGAGTTGAGATGGCTTTGTCCGTAAATAATTAATACTACTAAGAATTTAACACCTGAAATGATAAATAGCACTTGGCAGTAATAATGTAGTATAAGAACACATAATTCTAACAGCTGGACTTCAAAAGGCATAGTACAATAAATTGTATTGTGAATTGATTTACTATTATGAGAAAAATGAGAGATCCAGTGTCTCATCAGCTAGGTACTTCAGTGCTGTCAACTTTTAAAATGCAGAAGTTGCTTCAGTCCTGTGTTTTGTGTATTTGATCCTTTCCGCTGTTCAAAGACTTCTTCAGGTATAACAGTGAACTCCCTTGCCCTGCTTACTGGCAGTGGCCAGTACTGGCCTCAGGAAGTATTTCAGAAATTCTGTTATGGAATGCTTATTGAAATCTCAACTGGCTTTCCCCACCCCTTCATCCCCCCTTGTTAATTTCTATTATTTAATGATAGGCTTATATTTTGAATCACAGGTATTTAATGTTGAATTGTGGTGTGTAGTTCTACAATTTGATTCTGCAGATAGACTTTTTTTCCCAAGTTTTTACATTAATTATTCTCTTTTGTTTTCATGTAAGACAACTATTTGTGGTGCTTTTTTCCCTGCTTTACTTCTAGCTGTGTTTTATCTTTCTGCCATGTTTCATCTTACTCATTCCATCTCTAATTTTAATAATTTCCTTTATTCAACTTTGGTTTTTTATATGCCAGGCTTTAATTTCTTTAGTCATTTTTTGTTCCATTTCTACATTATGCTCTCTTAAAGGAAGCAACACTTTTCAAAAGCTTATACCTCTTCTGTAGCAGTAAATATGCACAGATATTTTGAATGCATTTTTCAGTTGCAGACTCACAGGAATATTGGTAGAAGGGACATCTGAAAGTCCTCTATCACAGCCTTCTCTGTGAAGTGTCATGAGGACCAGAGGATGTTCAGCTGGTGTCCTGACATCTTCCAAGGACGAAGCTTCTACAGTGTTTCTTAGCGTCATGCTCACATTGTCCTCCTCTCCTAGGAAAACAGATTTTCCTGATGTTCAGCCTGAGGCCTGCAAGCTGCAATTTGTGGCAATGAATCTTCATTATGTTGCCATAACTGAGGCTCCACATCTTGTAACTGCTCCCCACATAGTTAAAATCTGTGTAATATCTCCCCTTAGCCTCTTCATGAGACTAAACAGCTCTGGCTCTCTCAACATCATCTTGCAAGTCCTGTGTTCAGAGATCTGGACAAATTTTAGCAGCCATGCACAGGACTTTCTTTGGTTTTAAACATTGTTCCTGTGGTGCGGATGGATGAAGAACTGCCCATGTATTCCAGATGTGGCTTCATAGGAATTAAATAAAGGGAGCTAGATATTTCCTTCAGTCTGCTGGTGTTCCTCCTCCTATTTCTGTGCCATGTGCAATTTTCTTTAGCCTTGCTGGGACTGTAGTGGTGTCTTATATTCAACCTAACATCTGCCGTGACCCTGAAATGTTTTCCAGCAGGGTTGATACTCAGCTAGTTGTTCGCCAGACTGTAGACATGCATGTCATTATTCTTCCAATATCCATAACTATGCATATCCTGGTGTAAACTGTGAGATTTTTTTGTTGCCCCTGTCCTCGCATCTCCTAAGATCCTCCAGGACAGAAGGTCTAGTCTTCAGCATCATTGGCTCCTTACATATTAATCTCCCATTTAGCATCATCTGCAGATTTGTTCTTGATGTGTTCTGTCTCCTCATGGAGACCTTGCACAAAATTTTGAATAGGATAAGACTTGTTATTATAGAATCATAGAATGGGTTGGATTGGAACAAACCTTTAAAGGTAATCTAGTCCCACCTGCTTGCAGTGAGCAGGGACATCTTCAATCAGATCAGGTTGCTCAGAGTCCCATACAACCTCACCTTGAATGTTTCCAGGGATGGGGCCTCTACCACTGCTCTGGGCCACCTGTTACAGTGTTTCACCACCCTCACTGTAAAACATGTCCTCCGTATACCTGGTCTGACTATCTACCCTCTTTAAGTTTAAAATCATTTCCTCCAGTGGTATTGCTATTGGCCTTACTAAGAAGTTGTCCCCATCTTTCTTATAAGATTCTTTCAAGTACTGAAAAGTTGCAATAAGGTTTCCTAGAGCCTTCTCTTCTTCAGACTGAACAACCCCAACTCCCTCAGCCTTTTGTCAGAGGAGAGGTGTTCCCATCCCTTTGATCATTTTCGTGGCCCTCCTCTACACCTGCTCCAATAGGTCCATGTCTTTCCTGTGCTGAGGACTCCAGACACAGGGCTCCGTGCGTGGTCTCACCAGAGCAGAGTAGAAGGGCAGAATCACCCTCCTTGATCTGCTGGCCAGACTTCTTTTGATGCAGCCTGGGATACCACTGGCCTTCTGGGTTGCAGTCACATGTTGCCAGCTGATGTCCAGCTATTCCACCACCAGTACCTCTAATTCCCTCTCAGCAGGGGTGCTTTCAATCCTTGCATCCCCCAGCATTTCATGATACACCTGGGGTTGCTCTGACCCAAGAGCAGGAACTTGCACTTGGCCGTGTTGAACCTCATGAAGTTCACATGGGCCCACTTCTCAAGCTTGTCCAGGTCCCTCGGGATGGCATTCCATCCCTCAAGCATGTCAACGGCACCATGCAGTTTGGTGTCATTTATATACTTGCTGAGGATGCACTTGTTCTGTCTATGTCGTTGATGAAGATATTAGACTGGTCCCTGTATGGACCCTTGAAGAACATAGGTAGCTCTTCCGTCATTCACTGGTGTAGTCACTCCATCATACATGGCCATCAGGTTGATCAGGCAGGACTTGCCCTTGGTGAGGCATAAGTACAAATCCTTATGGAGACCCTGACATGTAAGAATCCTTGAATATAGCCAAACTTAATAAACTTGAAGTTTTTGAAAACCAGTAATTTTAATCTATATCAAAGTCATGCCAAAATAAGAAGGAAGAATGAAATAAAAAAAAAGAGTTGCAGGAATAAAACAACAGGATTGAGGAGGCAAGCACTGGCAGAAGAGAATATGCAGAGGTAAATAAGGGTGAAAAATGGAGGCTTAACACATCAAAATCCATCTTTTATAATAGCATTTAGGATTTAAGGATTTATGGTGGGTTTTTTTGTAGCAGCCATTTTGTAAGCACATCTGTTATGGTTCAGTGGAGAAATACTGTATTTCAATTGATGAAACGAAATATCATTGCTATGTGACTCTAAATATTTGTATGTATGTAAAACATATATTATTGATTTTAGGCATTGGCAGAGGTTTAGGAAAAACAAAAACTCCTTTTATTCCCATTATTATAAGTATCTTTAAAAAAATCATTTTTTTCCCTCAACACTTTTATCTGAATAAGTTTTCAATCCAGTTAACTTTTTTTTTGACTTATGATACAAATGGCTTAAGGACTTCCTTTTTTTAATGCAGTATTTTAAAAACTAGAATATAATAAAATACTCTCAGTATTTTTTTAAAATTCTCTTGAACTCTCATTATTTGGGGGTTTTGAGATTGAGGTCTGGAAGGAGAATGTAATATGCTTCTGTTCTGCTTTGCAGGAAGAATTTAGGAAATAGTATCTGAAGTTAAAAATCCTAGATTGGGATGAAAATTGTTTTCTGTATGTTTTATGTTTGCAGATATAATATCATAGTGATGTGGTATTCTTTTTAGAAGTTTTTTTCTCATTTTCAGTGAAATATATTTTGAGAACAATGGGGCTATGCAGATTGCTTACAAAGTTGACTAAATGTAAGCAAATATTTCTGAACTCTACTGTTCTTTTATTCACAGGATGGAAGGGAATAACCTACTTTCATTCTCCTTTGTTTGTGTGTGTCTGTGTCAGTTTTATGTATAGTAATATTTAAAAACTTGTCAGATTAATAGTTTCTAAAGCCATGTCTTCACCCCTCCTCAGTACTTCTAGTTAATCATTAGCATGTAGTGTCATTAAAAAGCCATTAATTTTGACATATACTTATGCCAATACATAATTAAATTAATCTAATAAAACAATATACAGTCTATTTCAGACCTATGTGATAAAGTTAGCCTGTGCCAAGGGGGATAATAAAAGAGATGGACCTGCCAACAATTACAATTTTTAGTTGTTTAAATCTGGAAGCTGTAGGATATATCAACATAGGAGAAAAAAATGTTTGACATATAACGTATGCCTATTAACATGCTTTTTTAACACACTTGTTTTGATTGAATTTCTTGCACATTAAAATAGACTGTAATCTCAGAATAGTAATGCATATATTTCATCTCAGAATCTGCAGAGATAACGTGACATTAATTTTTTTCGAGGAATGTGGTAAAACTACATGTATGTTAGAAATTAAAAGGCAAAATAGCAGCCAGGATTCTGGTAGTTTTCTTGTTATAATGTAGTCTTAATATGTATTTTGTTTTCTAGTTTGGATTTTTTTTCTACTTCCAATACGTTTCAGCGGCAGCATTAATTCATCATATAATTCTTAAATGACTTCTTGAAATATGCTGTGGAAATACACACAAAAATTTGTAATGTAGGACAGTTAGATTACGCAGTCTATGAGTCTAGTATCTTTCTAAATTGGGTTCTGTATTATAGCACAGATTCTCAGCAATCAGTGATTCTGTGTGTCAGAGTTACGCTTATGGGACTAGCTAATGAAAAATACAACTAGAATCTGAAAATGCATTCTGGAAAGACTGAATGCAATTTGCCTTTCTAAAACTGTCTGTGCTCTTGATATAACTGAGTTCTTTAAGCTCACTATGGCATTGAAAGTGGGGAGCTTGGAGACAGAATACTTTGGTTGTGAGATTTGTGGTTAACAACATATTTTTCCTCCTCCTTCTCTCATTATTACTCCAGTTTTTATGCTGATGATAGGGACTAACACGGTTCTGAATGTCTGCAAACTTTGGATTTATAAAGATAGGGTTAGGATGCATGTAGTATTTATCAGACCAGGTAAGAAATATTGTGTAGCATCTTTGCATGGATATTTTTAGAACGGTGCATGATGCAGTGGAAGATATTACCAACAGAAATGATGACTTACCTATCTTATTCTTGGTATTGTGGCATCAACGGTCAATACCTATCTAGGAGAAAAACTTCAAACAAGATTTCAGGCAAGCTCAGTGTAAGGATAAAGAAGTAAAATTTAATTTCTAGAGGAATTGGCTCAGGTATTTTATGTTTTCCCTGTCTATTTGAGAATTTTGATAACTCCTGACTTTCTCTTATATCAATATGAAAACTGAAATAAGCTTCTAATTTGATCAGATTGTCATCATAGGATTGATATTCCTGGTGAGTGTGAGAGGGAGACAAAACACTAAATCTCATCCTTTGTCACGTTTATTAAACTTTATTGTAAAAGGACAGCTACGTTAGGATATTAAAACTCAGGTATTGAAAATTATACTGCCTGTGTCTGCTGAGATGTGGACAATAGTAAAACTGTTGGCAGAAATCTCAATGCCTTCACCCGATCCATGATTTCCCTCTCTGTAGGTACTAGAAACCTCTCTATTTCTTTGTATGTGCATCATGTTGGTGCTGTATGTTCCAGTTTTGAGTCTGAGTCCTTAATAACATGTTCTGTTCTCTTACTGTTTTTCTACCATAAAAAACTGAGACAAAAACCTTAGCTTTTAAACTTATGTGAAGCCACCTAAAAAATCTTTTTTTTATGGCATTGAAAGAGATTGCCTATGAGGATTGTGGAGTCACTGTCCTTGGAGGCAATTAAAGCCCAACTAAACTGACTAACTTACTTTAGCTGGTGCTGCCTCGAGCCCCCAGGTGGCTGCACAAGGCGAATCCCAGAAGTGCCATCCATCTGCAGTGATTCTATGTTCCTATTTCTTTCTCCATTGACTGAGGAAAATCATGCATCACTACTGATACCGCATAAAAATGTGTTCCATAATCCAAGATACACTTCCAAGTTTCCATATTTTCTAGACTTAAATTTCGGGTGTATGTGAGATGAGTTGATATGTATGTGCACCAGGCGGATAAAATGTTATACATGATGTTTTTGAAAGCTTGGTGCCCGTTCCTGTGTTTGAGTAATTCTTGCTGTTATGTGACAGCTGCATTAAGTCTGACTATGGCAGAATCTTAATACATTTTTATCACCCCAGTATGTGTCCATGATCTGACACAGATTTAGGCATCAATTTATATCTTCATTTTGCAGTGCATGCAATGGTAGACTACCCACAAGAGGATTTGTTCTCTCTGGGTTTTTTCACTTAAGTTTTCTGTTAAAATAATGTAATAAAACATTTTGTTCATACTAGAATATAAGGAAACCTCCTGATAAAATGCACACCACTGTAAAAAGACTCCTATATTTAATGACTGCCTGGTATGTTTTGAGTACATATAATTGCAGAAAGGTAGAAACTCATGTTTATGAATGGACTTATAGTCACTCAGATAGTAAAACTTCAGATTTATACAGCCAGAAATTATTTTCCATCCTACATCATGTGAAGTCAGCTTATAAAAGGGTTAAGCGAGATGCCTAGCTTGCAAAAACACAGAAACATTGTTCTGGGATTTAAAAAAAAAAAAAAACCTGTTGCTAAGGTTTGTCTCGATACAGTCTTTCGCCTGCTCAAGATCCTTCTATAAACCTAAGCATGTTGTGCATACTAAGCACAGTTTTCCTCACTTAATACCTCAGCTAATTGAGGGGTCTAGATAGATTGGAGCATTGGGCAATCATTAATTGGAGGAAATGTAACAAGTCCAAATGTAACAAGTCCTGCACTTAGGGTGGAGTAATGCTGAACACAAGTGTAAATTGTCAGAGGAACACCTGGAGAGTAGCCCTGCAGAAAGGGATCTGGTTGACAGTGGGCTCAATAAGAGTCAGTGATGTGCCCTGGCAGCCAGGAAGGCAAACGACATCCTGGGGTGCATCACACACATCATAACCAGCCAGTCAAAAGAGGTGATTTTCTCATTATATTCAGTGTTAGTGCAGCCTCCCACTGAGTACTGTATGCAGCCCCACAGATACTGGGCCCCACAATTTAAGAAGGTTGTTAAGGTCCTTGGATGTTTTCAGAGTATGGCAACAAATCTGGTGAAAGGGCTTGAATGAATGTCCTAGAAGGAGTAACCATGAGCTTTGGGCTTATATACTTTTGAGAAAAGAAGGTTGAAGAGTGACCTCATTGCTTCCAACAGCTTCTGGAGGAGGGGGAGAGGGAGATTTTGATCTCTTTTCTGGTATCTAGCAACAAGGCACAATGGGAATGGCTCAAAGCTTCATCAAGTGAGGTTTACACTTGACATTAGGGAGTATGGCTCCACCGAGAGGGTGGTCAAACACTGGAACAGGCTTCCATTGACCACAGTGGTGGTCAATGTCCCAAGCCTTTTGATTTTTAAAAGGAATTTGGACAATGCACTTAACGTGCTTTAATTTTTGGCCACTCCTGAATTGGTCAGGCTGATGGATTAGGCGACCACTGTAGGTCTCTTCCAACTGTAATATTCTGTTCTGTTCTATTCTATTTTGCTTAGCAAGAGTGGAACAAATGAGGGTACTACAAAGTTAAGTGTTGGTTAATGTATACATTTAGTACCTATGTGTTCTTAAAACTGTAAGTTAATTTTCTTCTTTCAAATACTGTATGTTTTATGACTGCCTGTATGACCAGTGCTGACTGAGATTTGCCTAGAGTAAAAATTCTGGCTAGCCGATCCTTAACTGTAAAAATTAAGAAACAGTCTGAATCAGTGAAGAGTATAACTTCTGCTGTCAAATTGTCAAACTAAATTATGAGGTTTCGTCTTACAAAGCAATAGGTGTAAGACAATGTTGATCAGTAAAACTACACTGACCAAACTCAGAGCAGAAATGTTTTGTTTGAGTTCTCAAAGATTTGTGTAACCTGACTACTTTCCAAGTAACTTGGATAAGTCTTCTGCTTATGTACAAAAGCATTAGCTATAATTTCACCCATGTCACTTTGTCAGTTTTGAAACAGTGCAATGATATAAACTGATATAAATTATAAAAATGGCCAGCTCTATAAGAAGGAATATTGTTTGTAATGAGGCTTAAATAGCTGGAAGAACAGAAGAACTTTCAGAGGTTGAAGTTTTTCACGCCTAAACCAGAAACAATGAATCTCAAAATAACACAGCTGTAATATCACAGCTGTAAGTTGTAAAATCAGTTTAAAGACTGTTTTAAAAAATTCTTTCTGAGGTTTAGAAGTTTATTGATGTAACGTACTCTGTTAGTAAAATGATAGTATTTTTACCCTTTTCATGTAAATAAAATTTGATGAAAGAACTGGAAAAACACGTAGCATCAAGGAAAATACTAGTCATATACTGTATGTGCCAAATCACCATTTAGTTAAGTTCTCTCTGTGTAGGTAGAAGCCTAATTTAATTAGTCTTTTTTTTAGCTATTAGTAGATTTACTTCAAATTTAAGTGTGTTTTTCTCTAGTATTTTGAAGGATGAGCAGTAGTCAATCATGCTATTTTTTGATAATGAAAGCATTAAATGATAGAACAGACAGCTTCGACTCACTACCATGTTTGAAAATAATTGTAGTACACAAATGATCCAGCATTATTTTGAAGCATCTTTTGTCTATGACAAGATCATTTATTCAAACATCTGGGCAGTTGTGTGTTGTGCTGTCGACAACAGCTTATTATTTTTTTGCTGAATTTTTTTTTTGTTCTGATTTATATAGAGTCATAGTTGTTATACAGCGTAAGTTCCCAGATGCCCTATGTGGATACAATTTTCAAGATGAATTTCAAACAAATAAGATAAATTTAGATTAGAAATAAAATTTAATATTTAAGGTTTAAATAAAAATGCTGTTTTAAAAAGATGGGATCCTTTTCGAGCTCAATTTGACCTCAGTTAAAAGATCATAATTTTTATTTTGGGTTAGATTTGTTATATAGGAGTATTTTTACTACTTTAATAGTGAACCTGACAGTATTCACTGTGCCACAATATTGCACGAGAAAGTTATTTTATCACTGGTGAAAATTTAAACTGCTAGAGGTGTTTTTCAAAACACCAGACTGGGGGGGGGGGAGGGGAAGAAAGACAGCAGAGGGAAATAGACAATCTAATGGGTACTTCTATACTGTTACAAGACAGTGGTAGAGATCTTAAATGCCTCTTCTTCCTACATTCTTTTTCTAATTTTGGAAAAAAAAGTGAATTACTTGTCTTTGTTACATACGGAATTTTTTATATAAAGCACATAACACTATTCTGCTGAAACTGCAGATGACTGACATATATATATATATTTCTTTTTTTTTTTTTTTTTCCACTTCTGCTTTCTACTGACTCTTAATTTTGAGAAAATGTCTATTGCTATTAATTTAACCTTCCTGGAAAGCTGCCTTTTTCTAAATGCACTTAATTTGAAAGTAGTGCTACCAGAAGAGAATGGCTGTATTGAAATTAACTTTTTTGGTCCCTTTTCTTTTCCTCTTTCCTTTTCCATCAGCATCTTACTGATGACCTATTATACAAGTGTACTTTCATATGCATTGCAAATGCACCAGTCCAAAAACTTGCAGTGAAATTCAGCAATTTTATGACACTTGTAATTGGGATCATCACCTAAGGGATGAATATTTTGTGAACATTCCGAAGTTATATATATTATACATTATTAAGGATCTTTTCTTTCTAGTTATGTCTGTGCACATTATAGTGAAGAAGTATTTTGCTTTGAACTAAGACAGAAGTAAGGTAGTAAGCCTCCAAAACCATATACATATGAGTGCGGCTTCTTTTAAAGTAAGATATACCTGAGATAGTATGCCTTGAAAAACAGATATGAAAAGGCTGAATTTTAGACACTTCAGAAATGACTTGACATAGAGTTCTCTCCATTTTGGTTTTTTTTCTTTAGTGAATCATTAGTCACAGAATACTTACCTAGAGCTTCAACAAGTGCCAGATTCACTGTAAAATAAGTATTCGTTTTTTTTGTCTGGTAGAACAAAATGCCCTCATGTTGCAGATAGAGAAGATCACATGCTTAAGACTAAAAATTTGAGATTAACTTGTTTCCTCCCTCCCCCCTTCTTCTCCTTCCATACCTTTCGTTTTCTTGGTATACTTTTTTTTTTTTTTCATACATTTAGGAAATTTCTGTACACAGAAAATATCAGTATAACTGCGTTTTGTCTGATCTCCTTTTAAAAAGGCTGACTTTCTTTCACAGTCATGAAAAATAAGGAAAGAAAGGCAAGACAAGTAAGTAAACTGTGACTGTAGTAAAAGATAATAGATCAAACAAAATGTATAGTGTTTCACATTGCAGAAAGATTATGCAAAGAATAAAATTCCCAAAATGTTTTTCTCCAAGAAATGCAGTGTCAAACTGGTCAGTTGTTGTCTTCCCCTGCCCACCCCAGCCTTCTCTTTCTTCATTCTGAAGACTCTTTCAGAATAAGGAATGAGATACCTGTCTCTTAAGGTGAAAAGATAATTGCCTCTGCTATTTTCCTTCTTCAGATGCTATAACACACCCTGTCTGTGCTAGCAGGAGAGGTTTAGCCATAAAATCTGGTCCTTTAAATCTCAGCTGTTTTCATACTTTGGTCTCTCTAAGGGTCCATAATCATAGACATAGTTCTGTAGATTTTCTATTTTATTATTAGAGAACCTAATTCTCCTTGTAAAACTGACACCTGCTCTGAATCCATGTTCTCTGAGTAGACCGTGCTGCCTCTGTTTGACTGAATTTGTCAGTCAAAGCCTGTCACTACTGTCTGGAGAGTCACTGCACCCCAACTAATCTTTACTCTTTATGGTCTGTGATCTGTTGTCAGCCTTGTTTTCAGCACCTTTTCTTCCCTTATCTTCTATCCTGTATCTAAACAAGGACCCTGCTTCCCCTTCTCCTGTGAGTGGTGAGGAAAATGAGTAAATGAATGTATGAAAGTATTTTTGTAAATAATTTACTACATATTTAATTGCACTACAGAATACCTTATGTAGGTATTCTCAAAACTGCCTTTCTGTCTGCACAATAAGAAATCATGCTTGTTCCATTACTCTCCTACTTCTGCCACAAAAAGCCTCCCCCCATGGACTATTATTGCTTATTAAGACACTTAAGAAAACAGAGTGCCTATACTTATCAAGACACTTAATAAGTATAGGCACTTTGTTTCCTTGCAATCCAATGTCAGTATTTACTGTTGATCAAGACATTCATTTTTGTCATAAACTTGAAAGTATCAAGCCAAAACACTTGCATCGGTCTCAAACCAAATAAGTTGACATATATTTTGCTGATTAATGAAATTGGTAATAAATGTTGAAATTGAGGTTGTTTGTTAAATGTAATGATTCTGTTTGAATTCCAGGGCAATGTTAGGACAAATCATAATTTGTCCTACCTGTTTACAGCAGCAAAATGGGCAAACACTGAAAATTCAGATGCACTTCATTCTTCACCCCTTTAAAAACTTCCTTCTTTCTCATTACTTTTAATTTTATCTTATTATTTTTATTAAAATCTATCTGAGAAAATATGCAGTTATGCTGCACTTGGATAAGTTATTGATTGAAAAAAGCAGTCTTATTTCCATTTGTATAGAAATATAGTCAGTAAAATACTGTAAATACAGTAAATGTAGGGAAAAATGTATTCTGGAGAAATAATAAAAAAGAGTATAAATTCCAATTTATTCTACTGTCTTATGATTTTTCTTTAATCATGTGGCTTAGATATTTCCACTGTTATAAAGTGTGTTGTAAAGAGCTTTAAATGAGTTTTGTAGAAAGAGTCCCTCAACAAAGATAATGTAAAGATCCAGTTCTGCGCTTTGCGAAGATTTATACTGTGTTTAATAGTCTCTGCATGGATATGTAAAAATAATTATAGACAGAAAGACAGGAAGATATTTCCAAAAGCCACCTGTCTTATCCTTTCTGCTGCAACATAGCTTAAGCAATATATCATTCATAGCAGTATATCATAGTCCAAAACAATCTTAAAAATCTTTATGGATGGATATTACACAACCATGCAAAATCTTTCTGGTCCTGTTCTTAGAATAAAAATGTGATCATTATTGTGTGCCTCCTTAATTTCTCTTCTCCAGTCTGAACAATGCTATCAAATTTACCCTTTCTTGTAGATCTTTTTTTAAAATTATTATTATTTAATGTCTATTTGTGTTGCCCATTGTTTCATTCTTATCCTGTTATTGGCTTTTTCATTGCTTTGCATCTCATTGATCTCATGGGCATCTTCCAGCTGCTTACTAATTGCTTGTTTGATTATCTATTCTGGTTTAGAGCTCATGATATTTTTTAAAGAGTTCAAGGTAAGTTGATCTTTACTGCCACTGTTTTGCCTTTTAAAAGATAAATACCAATTCTGCCTTTCTAGTTTTCACCTTTACAGTTTGCTCTCATCCATCCTTTACGGATGTTCATAGATTTTGTGCTCATACGCTGTGTAATTCTAAGCCACATAGCAAAAACAAATTTGGTGCAATATGAAAGGATCAGTAGAAAAAAAAAAATTTCTACCGGGGACCCAAATGCTAGATTATAGGTATGCATATTTATTTACTTTACACCAAATCTAGTCGCTTGGACTAAACATCTCTGTTGCACATGTTGCTTAAAGGAAGAAAGCTATCCTACAGATTCTTGCTTTCAAGTGTCTAGGCTTCTCCATGTTGCTTCAGCAAGTGCCAGAGCATCCTTTCATCAATTTAGTGGAGACGACAGGAACACATAGGTCATGCAATTTTTCAGGGAAGCAAGTCTCATTTTTTTTTACTAGTTCACTTACATGTAACACATAGTGTTGTGCGCTCGCAGCCCAGAAGGCCAACTGCATCCTGGGCTGCATCAAAAGAAGTGTGACCAGCAGGTCGAGGGAAATGATTCTGCCCCTCTATTCCTCACTTGTGAGACCTCATCTGGAATACTGTGTCTAGTTCTGGAATCCTTAACGTAAGAAGGATATGGAACTGTTGGAATGGGTCCAGAGGAGGGCTACAAAGATGATTGGAGGGCTGGAGCACCTTCGCTACGAGGACAGGCTTGAGAGAGTTGGGATTGTTCAGCTTGGAGAAGAGAAGGCTCAGAGGAGATCTTATAGCGACCTTCCAGTACCTGAAGGGGCTACAGGAAATCTGGAGAGGGGTTATTCATAAAGGCTTGTGGGGATAGGACCAGGGGGATGGGTACAAACTGGAGAGAGGCAGATTTAGACTGGACATTAGGAAGAATTTCTTCACTATGAGAGTGGTGAGACACTGGAACAGGTTACCCAGGGGAGTTGTGGCTGCCCCATCCCTGGAGGTGTTCAAGGCCAGGTTGGGTGGGGCCTTGGGCAGCCTGATCTAGTGGGACGTGTCCCTGCCCACGGCAGGGGGGTTGAAGTAGATGATCTTTAAGATCCCTTCCAACCAACCCTAACTATACTATGATACTATGATAGTGCCTGACTCTGAATTTGGTTATTGGACAGACAAAGGCTAAGAAGGGAAGAAATGGTGTCTTAAATTTTGTAGCAGGGCGAAGTTATCAAGTGGACAGCATAGAAGTAATGACTTCCACCCTCACGGTTGTTCATATGTATGGGGAACAGGCACAGTAAAAGAGGATATGCAGAGTTCAGTGTTTGGACAGATGTAAGTGTAAAGTCCTGGGGATGACTTGCAGTACATGCAGAACATACAGATGCAAGGGGGATAGCTTGACTGTGGTCTGGCACTGTGACTGCAGTATAATCTTATGTGACACCAAAGACATCAATTAGGAAGGAAAGGCAGAAAAGAGGAATCATTATTAATTTAAAAACAACAACAAAATGGCAGGTGAGATAAGCAATTCAGAAAAGCTCTAAAAAGGGACACAGCAGCTGAAGGAAGATAAAATACATTGAACCATAGGAGGTCTTGGTATAATGTAAAAGAACACTTAGCGAGGAGCTGAGGGTGTCTAGGTGAGCTGGTTACTGACCTTGAGACTTATAACCTTTAAGTAGCACAAGAAGCAGAAGAACACAGGTCTCTGTGGTTTGAGAGCATTCTGTTGGTGTATGTGCACTTGATACTTGCTGTGGGACTTGCTTGTGCTGCAGATCACCCATTGATTGCGACCTTTCTGTTCCTTTTAGAGACTGTTGCTGCACTTTGAACACATCTTCTGATTTAATTTCATCTAAAAGGAAACCCCTTCACATGCAGAAAAACTGCCCCACAGTCTGAGCCAACATGGAGTAAGTGGGGAAACAAGGGATTGCTGCACTTTACTGCTCTAAGCTATGTCTCCTCTGTAGGCACATTTTAGCTAATCATTTATGGCTTGCAGATTTTGGTTACCTCAGGATGAAGTTTGTTTTACTCAGCTGTCTTGATAATATCTGGCTCATATGCGTATTCGTAAATCCATTCATCCTTTCCCTGCAGGATCTAATCCTTTATCACTGGTGCACCAATTAAAACAGAGAACCAATTTATGTTGACCTTTTGACTAAAGGAGAAATTTAAGAAGGAAAAAAGCATCTAATGACAGTATTCTTCAGAATATATCAGAAGTCTTTCCTCTCTTTTGGGTAAATTGGTTCATTAAGGAGTTACCATTTCATTATAATTCCTTTTTCACCTTAGGCAAGTCTCCCAGGAAATCTTCTCTGAGAGTCCTTTTACTGAAGTTTGCCTTCTTGAAATACACTGCTTTTAGTTAGAGTTATTTTCTTTCTAATCTAACTTTTGAGAATTCTGTCCTTTTGTGACTATCCTCAACAACTGTACCATTTAATCTTCACATTTTTAGCTGTTTCTTCTGTGAAGCAGCCCTTACTCTGTCATTACTCTTTTCATTAAAGCTTTTCAGGAGCTTCCTCTTCATGCTGTCTCTTGCTGCGTTCACAAAGTATGTTCATTGGTACCCTACATTATCACTGAGGTGTGCGCTTTGGTTTACTCTTCACAAATTACATCATCTATTTGATCCCTCTGGTCCAGGAGTGAAATTCCAAAGTGGCAATGCTTTGTTGTTTGTTTTTTTTAAAATTTATAACAGTTGTTTGCAGTCACCTAGGAGTTCTCTCCCTTTTGATCTCCTTCTCTCTCTAGATTATTATATTATCACTGTCATTACAAATGAGCTGCATGAAGTAATAATCAAATGGCTTATGTGTCTCAAATTCATCAGACTCGTGATTCTTGGTGTTAAGTATGTATAGCTTCTTTTTTTTTTGCTAGCAGTGGAATGGGCTCTTCATTTGTTGTTGGGGATTGGACCATTGGCTGCTTCCCTAATCAGCTTCTTCTTTGGAGGGTGTCCAATTCATACTCCAAGGCTGAAACTCCTCCATTCCTTTCTAGCTAGTTAACTGCTTTTTTATTAGAGGTCCTGATGTCTAGCATATTATTGTATCCTTTTGGGTCATATGGGATTCTCTGCTTCACTGCTTTGCCTATGGGTCTTCTATGAATTTCCTAAAGAATTTTTGCAGGGATTCTTTCATTACTGGTTTCTGCTTTTAGAAGTGTGCAATTTCATGTTCTCCAGTTTCAGCACAGAACCTGGATTGAAGAATTTCCTTCCAGGGTTCCTTTGTGGACATAACTGCAGGCAGCCACCTTGTATCCACCCTGCATCCTCAGATCTGTAGACTGAGAAAGATTTGATAGCACAGATGACCCTGATGCTGTGCTTTTAAAGGGTTGAATTGTGATAGTAAACTATGTTTTCTAAAACTCCCTTCTTCAATCAGACTCTTACATTGCCCCGTTACAAAAGTCAGTGAGAAACTGAAATGTTGCTTCACAAATATAACTTTCATTGTTCATCAGTGATCAGGACTTTAGCCATAGCAGATGAAGTTTTTGATACACGAGGACACACTATTATCTCTGAAAATGATTCAGTATCTTTTTTAATATTTCTCTTTAAATTCTTCTCTTTGTAAGACTTCTCCCTTTTGCCAACATAACTGATAATTTCTCAAAGTCTTTGCAGAAAACTCAGCAAGGCAAGGAGATTAGGTATGTTCCTTGATCATTGTGGTTATAACGCTCCTCAAAAAAGGTGAGATTATGACTCTTAATCCTTTTAGACTGCAGAGAAAGGATTTGAAGCTATCAGTTAGGAGATGAGTGTTCCATTGAGTAGGCTGTTAGATAAAAGAGGAGTCATTTTTAAGCAACTTTGTGGCATTTCTTGCACTGTCATTTCCTTCTCCCTGATAACAAGAGACGGATCTCTGGAGCAAGCTACTTCACTCTTAGTCCCATTTATTTTATTGAGTATATCAATAGAGCAAGGTGTTGCTTATTGAAAGATGTGTGGTAGCTGTTTTGAAAAACATGCAGTGTTTGTGCTGGAATACTAAGTAATGTGTATAAACTTACATGCTATAAAGACTGCAGTGTTGGCTAGATACACTTCTTGAAAACTAAAATTGTGCAACTAAAAAGTTTAATACAACATTTTTTCTTCACATTACAATAAACACTTTTTATTTTGACAGTAGTAGGTTCCTTAGATTATCTTGAAAATTGATTTCTTTAATGCTTTTGCTACAGTGTGATCAAGGAAGGAGTGCAATGTCTCCTGCTCAATGATATTAGTTTTGTTATAAGAAAAGAACACTTTGCTAAATATAAGCACCAATCCAGGGAGTTACTGACGGATGTGCTTGACTGCAGGTACTTCTGTACCCCTTTGTTATGGTTCACAAGGTAATTGTAAATTAAGCTTTCCTCTGTAACACATATAGAGTCACATTATATGAAAATATTTAGGAAGTTACACTGCCTGAATACGTGAGTTTCAAATATTAAGAAAACACAGGGTGAGAAAGGGCCTTCTGGGTCATTTTGCCTAGTTTTTATCACAACCAACCCTGAGATGAATGAATCTTCATAAAATGTTTTAAGATACAAGTTATCAATTTTATTTGGTTTCTGTAGTTATTCACATTCACCTGTTGTTCTAGAATCCTATTTCTTTGCATTCTGCATCTAATTCTTTGCATCTAACTGAGGAAATACTTTAAATCTGGGACTTGAATCTGCTGGCAATAGTCCTAACTTGCAAGATTTATCTTAAAATTGTCCTTGGTATTTTCTGATGGAGCAACATGGATTTTCTGGTAATATTAAAAGACTTCTTGAGGTGAAGAATCTTGATATTAAGGGTTCTGATGGGAAATGACTTAATTATTTTCAGTAAAATTTGAATTATTTATACAAACTGGATTGTTACCGAGAAGAAACCAATCATCAGAGTTACGTGGTTATAACAGTCTTCAATATATTCTAGTTGTCTCTGGCTGAAAGGGGAAAAAAAAAGTTCTGTTTTTTTTTTTATTCTACTTCATGGAGAGATGTGGATAAAGTAAAGGCAGACTAAGAGAAACAGGAAGCATTAAGGTAGAAAATGACGTAAAAGGAAAGACAATGTACTGTTGTTATTTAGTCCAAGCAAGGATGATCTGAAGGACAAACAGAAGTAAAGCAATTGCATTGTAGCACTGGAAGCCCAGATTGTGTTAAGAAAATGCTTCTGAACATAAAGATAGTGAATTGTCTAAAGAAGGTACAAGAGAAAATCAAACCATTATGTCAAAAGTAGGTAAGGTATAGCTGATTTTGCAGTAGTGCAAGAAAATAGTAGTCTTGTGCAGAACCTCTCAACTAAGCCCATCACTCAGTTTGAGATACGCTTTGTCATTTTTGAATGGGAATAAATGCTCTTGGAAAGGTTAGTAATGCTTCTTTAGTGCTTGCCTTCTTTGCTGCCCTAGTTTTCCCAGTCTTGTAGTGTCCAGTCCTGAACTGCTTGGAAACCATAGTAGAAATGTGAGATGAAACTTGAGTTAAGTATGTACTAGGTATGGGTGAATGTTCTATTACAGCTTTTTTTTCAAGGAGAATAAAGTTGAAATACTAAGTAAAAACCATATTTTCTGTAACAAGTTCTATGCTTTAGTTGTAGACTAAATTATATAGAATTTGAGGAACTGCCTCATTGTGTAAGTTTAGTTATCTTGCACGATTATTCTCTCCTGATTAGCTAGTTTCTTCTGAAATGGCTTTGAAGCAATTTTAAGTAAAAATTGACATGAGCATATAGTAGAGTTTAGTGGTGCAAGCACTGAAATTTTGTTTGTGAGACTCATTGAAAGGGCAAGGTGTAAAGAGAATAAATGCCAAACATGTAATCCTACCAACACAACCTATTTTGTGTACGTAACTGGACAAATTACAAGATATCTCCAACCAAATCATGTTTTTGCTTTTCAAAATCTAGGTAGTCTAGCATTAGTTCAGTGTAAGGACTGGGATACATGAGAAAGATAGACCATAAAAATTGTTTGTAGAAATCCCTGGAGAAATGACAGAGCAAAACAAATACTGGGAGTTTCTAATTGTTTCTTCTAGGTAAATATTTTTTACAGATACATGACAAAGATGACAGGTTTTGTAAATAACCTGTTTGTTTATTATCCTGAATATCAGTATACTAGGAAATCTACAGCTTTTCATTGTTCTTTATGAAGTGAGGCAACAACTTATTTGAAAATTAAAATACAAAGATAATGTTGATTAAGTTTTCAGCATGGTTAAATTAGCTTCAAGGTTTTTTGTCAAAATTACAGCCAAGCCTCAAAGTCAAGGAAGCAGATTAAATAACTTGTGCAATTTATGTAGACTAAGTAAACACACCCACATCCAATGATCTATTGTATTATTAGTCTAATTAAAAAATTAGCAGTTTTACCAAAACAGTGTTATCAGTCCAGTTACAGTATGCTAACATCTTTCATCCAAAACATGTAATTATTACAGCTTTCTCTCAATAATCACAGAATTAAAAGCAATATACACAAACTTCTCTTATTCAGTCCTTTCTCTGGTGTTAGGTGCACTCTTTCTTTGTATGGTAACATGATTTATTATCATGCTTTGCCAGAAGGAGTATGGAGTTGATGGGGGAGGGTTCTTTCACCTTGCTCTTCGGCCCCTTCTTTAATTATTTTTACATTTACTGATATAATTGAATTGCTAGTTTTTTTAATTATTTTTATTATTTTTTTTTCTTCAGTGCTTAATAAATTCCATGATATAGCAAAGTAGTTGAGATAATCAGGTCATGCTGAAATAATTACATCTTAAATTTGTTTTCCAGACTGGATGTCAATTGAAAAAACAATTACTTGATAACCTTCTGTAATTAGTTTGACTTCATATATGGAAGGAAAGAGGGGAAAGATGAGTAAAAGAATAACATTTCCAGATTTACCATTGCTTAATGTTTACCTGCAGATGAAGGACAGACCTTCTTTACCTCATCACCCCATCTGTGTGTTTTCTATTTCCAGCCTGTTTGCTTATCTTTCCCCATTTCCTGTCTTGTAACTGACACCCCATAGATCAGAAACCTTTCACTGTCTCTGACAATAATTTTGCTTGTGATTATAAGAAGAAAATGTATAGTTCCCTAACTCTGTTTTATAATTTGATTCTACCAGTATGGGGTTATAGGGAGTGTCCTTCAAGTTTGAGAGATGTTAGGTATAAACTTGTTCATTTCTGTACCGTTTAGTCTAGACCTCATGGCCTTCTCAGCAGATTTTGAATTGCAGGTGTTCAGTGGGTCTGAACATCAGAGAATCATAGAATGGTTTGGGTTGGAAGGGACCTTAAAGATCATCTAGTTCCAATACCCCTGCCATGGGCAGGGACACCTCCTACTAGATCAGGCTGCCCAAGGCCCCATCCAACCTGGCCTTGAACACTTTCCATGAGAGGGTATCCACAGCTTCCCTGGGCAACATATTCCAGTGCCTCACCACCCAGATCGTGAAATATTTTTCAAATGTTTAATCTAAATCTTTCCCCTTCCAATCCAAAGAAATTTTTGTCTTTATTGCTTAAATTCCTGAAATGTCAGATATTTGCAGGGAGAATGATTGCAGTTAGGTTCTATATTGTGTCTCCTAATTAAATTGTGTTTGTTTTAAGGACATACAAAATATAATTTATTCTAAAAAACCTCCAACTTGTTAATAGCGTATATGAGTTCTAGGAAGATCATACCTTAATCTCAAATAGTTTGAGAACAGATCACATAGAATTTGATGTATTTAATACTATTGTCTGGTCTGGATAGGTATGTATTTTCTATTAACATATGTGCATATAGACTTTTCATTTCAAGATTACTTTTATAACTGAAGAAGCCAAGCTGTGCTCCACACTTTCAAAAACTATTCTAAAGGACAGAATATATTCAAGGTATTCTAATTTCATTTAGTTTGGACAATAGTCTGACTTTTCTTTCTTTTTAACAGCTTTTCTACTTAATCTCATTGTCAGTACTGAATTTCCAGGCCTTATTTATTTCCTTAGTCTGTAGCCCTTTAAAAATTATTGCGCTGTACTGTAATAATTCCTTTCCTAACTTTTCCCTGATATCTATTCCTGTCTGTCATTTACACAGTGCTAGCTATTATTTTAAGCAGATGGATGAAGGCAGATGTTGCCATCAATCCAGGTTTTTGCCATTCCAATGTGTTTTTTCTTTCATTTTACCTTTATTGTTGGCTACTGAAGTTCACAGTTATCTTTTCTGATAACCCAGGAGAACACACTCTGTTTTCACTGCTGATACCACTACCCTTTTTCTGCTTATCCAGGACTGTTGCTGCCTACAGTTTTTTTCTTTTCATTGTACATCCATAACCTTGTCCAAACACCATTTTTGTCCAGATGGAATTATGCTCAGACTCTGTTTATTAAATCCAGCTTTCTGTGTGTGTGAACACAATGCAAATATTTTTTCTTGTCATCTTTCTCCCAACCTTTTGTGTATCTCTTCCATTTTACCAACAACAAGGCTGCTGTTGTCTTTCATCTTCCTTATCGTACCCATCACTGTCTCACTTACATTATCTGCTTTTTGTGCCACCATATCAAATTCAGTATTCTTTTTTCTGTCTTCAGTATAATTTACCACTCCTTCATTGCTTCAATTAGCTTTCTTCTGACATCTTACTCTTTTTTAATTTTTTTTTCCTTTTGCATAGCATCTTTGTACGCTTACAGATCTTTCATCTGCTCTGTTTCACAGCACTGCAACTATCCAGAGGACTCATCCAGATTCCTTTTCATGTTTAGCCACTGCTATGATGCCTACAAGGCAACAGGTAGTGAATGCTTATTAATTTATAGGACAGTGTGTTTAAGCACTTTATTTAAACACTACAGGGGTTTTTCCACTCCAGGTTTCATGCAGTGCTTCCCTTTTCAGACTGTGAACCTTTGGAGACAGAATCTAGGTATAAACATATATTCAGAAACCAAACAGAATACTGTATCTAACAGCAGAACTTTTGAAAAACTTCCATAGATGCAGGTAAAACAATATATCGAATAGCCTTTTTATATAGAAAATGTGTTTATATCCAAATCAATAAATTGATACTCAACTCTTATTGAGTGGCTATTCACTGCCAAAAATATAGCATTCTGGCTGTCTTTTCTCAGATTATTCTTTCCTATTATGGTTTTATATGCTATTACTATAGCATATAGAGAGAAATAGGATTGCTGAAATTAAGAATTAATGGATGTTAATGCAGATTGCATATTCAAAAGCTAAGTCTAATTTATTTCTCTTACTTCCTTTTGAAAAAATAGGCACTGCTGTCCCATATTGCACTCTTTGTTAGCCTACAAATGCCTGAATATTTATACATAAAATGATTTGTATAGCCATTTCGTGTCTCGATTTAAGAAAAATAACTTAAAACGGAGCATCACTTCTTTAAGAAGCATTATTTGATAATTCAGCTGTCATAGCATGCTGGTTTGGGCTAGGATAGAGTTAATTTTCTTCATAGCAGCTAATATGAGGCTGTGTTTTGGATTTGTGCTGAAAACAGTGTTGATCACACAAAGATGTTTTAGTTATTGCAGCACTTAGGCAGAGTCAAGGACTTTTCTGCTCCTTACACCACCTCACCAGCAAGTAGGCTGGGGATGCACAAGATGTTGGGAGGGGATACATCTGGAACAGCTGACCAAAGGGATATTCCATACTGTATGACATCATGCTTTGCATATAAAGCTGGGGGAAGAAGAAGGAATGGAAGACATTTGGGGTGATGATGTTTGTCTTCCCCAGTAACAATTAGGTGTGATAAGAGTCCTGCTTTCCTGAGGATGGCTCTAAATATCTGGCTGCTTATGGGGATTAGTGGATGGATTTCTTGTTTTGCTGTGTTTGTGCACATGGTGTTTGCTTTACTTGTTAAACTTTTTATCCCAACCCACCAGTTTGCTCACATATTCTTTCAATTTTGTCCATCATCCACTGGGGGGTGGGGTGTGAGGAAGTCATTGTGTTGGGCTATGCTGCCTACTGTAGTTAAACCATGACACATGGATCAAATACAAATAACACTTTTGCTAACAAAAAGGTAGTTCTGTGTAATTGGTTAACAAGTTTTGCTGAACATGATATGGACTATTACAGAATCTGTAAATTACCATTGGTACCATATTACTTTAACAACTATATATGAAACTTCCCAAAGCTGAGAAAATATGGAAGAACAAAAGCTACTGCTGACACTACGTATTTATCTATAACTTTGGAATGTTTTATTTATTTTCTGACTCTGGTAGTTTCTGGTTTTGTAGTCATAGGCATCTAGAATTCTAGTCTCATAACAACATAAGCAGACGTGATTCCCAACAGTATGTTCATTGCTAATCTCTCATAGTGCAGAAAGCTATGGTCTTAGAATCACAGAATCTCTTGGTTGGAAAAGACCTGTGAAATCACTGAGACCAACCACTCCTGTCCACTACTAAATCATATACAAATCATTTCATCTACCCATCTTTTAAACATCTCCGGAAATGGTGACTCAACCACCTCCCTGGGAAGCCTGTTCCAGTGCTTGGTAACCTTTTTGGTGAAGGAATTTTTCCTGCTGTCCGATCTGTACCTCCTCTGGTGTCCTCTGGAAGTCCAAGATGGCAGTTCTGCTGACCCCCATCGTTACTTCTCCTAGAACTGAGGATTCTATTATCTCATGATCGCTGTGCCCCAGGTGTACTCCAAGCATCACGTCTCCCACAAGACATTCTCTGTTCACAACAGGTCCAGTGGGGCACCTTCCCTGGTTGATTCACTCATCAGTTGTGTCAGGAAGTTGTCTTCCATGCACTCCAGGAACCTCCTAGACTGCTTCCTTTCTGCTATATTATACTTCCAGCAGACACTTGGTAAGTTGAAGTCTCCCTCCTGAACAAGGGCTAGCGATCATTAGACTTCTCCTAGTTGCTTGTAAAATATCTCATTAGCTTCTTCTTCCTGGCTAGGTGGTCTGTAGCAGACTTCTACTACACTATTTGCCTTATCGGGTGTTCCAGTGATTTTTACCCATAGACACTCAACCCTATCAGCACCATGATTGAGCTCAAGGCAATCAATACACTCTGTAACATAGAGGGCTACCCCACTGCCTCTCTTTCTTTGCCTATCTTGCCTGAAGATTTTAGAGCCAACCATGGCAGCACTCCAGTCATGCAAGTTGTTCCACCACATTTCCATGATGGCAATTATATCACAGTTTTCTTGCCATAAAATGACTTCTGGTTCCTCCTGTTTGTTGCCTATGCGGCGTGCATTGGTGTAGATGCCCTGCAGTTGGGCTCTTGATCCTCTTACGTTCCTGAGTAGAATAGTCTCAATGCCTAAGTGACTACTCGTTGTAGTTCCTAACCCGTCCATAACCTTTGTATCTTTGCTGCCACTTGAAGTACTATCCTCCACTTCCTCTAACTAGCACCCCATTCCTGAAATGCTAGAGTGCCATTCCCAGGCTTTTTTTCCATCAAGCCTGGTTTTGTCCCCTTCCCCCTTCGTATGTAGTTTAAAGCTCTACTGAGAGTCCCGCTAGCTTCTTGGTAAGCATTGCCCCTTTAAGACAAGAGTACTTCATCCTTTGCCAGCAAGCCTGGTGTTTTGCAGGCTAACCCATGGTCAAAAACCCCAAAGTTTTGTTCCTCACACCAGATTCAGAGCCAGGTATTTATTTCCTGCTTTTCCTACTCCTTCCTTCATCATTCCCTGCAATAGCAACAACAGAAGAGAACACTACCTGTGCACCCGATCCCATCACCATTCATCCCGTGGCCCTGAAGCCCCTTTTAATTGCCTTCAGATTTCTTTTTGGGTTTTCATTACTGCCTACTTAGAAAATCAGTAGTGGATAATAGTCCACAGGCCTGACCAGAGTTGGAGGTTTTCTCTAGCTGAGGCCCCAGGCAGGCATCAGTCTTTCCTATATAATGGGTCCAGTCTGCGTATCGGGCCTTCTGTTCCCTTCGGAAGGGAACATTGTTTCTTCTTTACAGAAGTTGTTTTGTTGGGTGGCTCAAGCTGTCTCAACCTAGGGAATATTTCTAGGCTGTGAGACCCATCGTTCTCATTAAGGTTTGGCTCTACTTGCAGAGCTTTGTATCTATTGTGCAAGGGAACCTGGGAGGCTGAGGCTGGCACAGGGGAGACACCAGCTGCGCTGGGCAGGAACCTGCTGCCATTCCTCTCCATCTCTTAAATTTCTCTCTTCAGCTGAATGGAGAGAGGATGAGGAGTCTTCTGTTGCACAAGACGTGCCTGCCCGTTAGGTCTGAGACAGGGAGTGCAAGGTATTATTCCAGTGGTCCATCTCCCTCTTACACTCCCTGATGGCTGTCATGCTGCTCATCTCCTCCCTGAGTTCCATCACCAAGTGCAGGAGTTCCTCCACCTGAGCATACTTCCCACAGGTGCATTCCTCACTGGTGTGCTATACCAACGCAAGAGGGGGGCACGTCCTGCAGCCTGGCGTCTGGGTGGCAGCATACATCCATTGGGGTTTTGTCTGGGAGGCTGCATCAGTTACATCTGATACAGAGCTTGGAGAGGCCTTAATTTTCTGCTGAGAGGACATCACAATTCCCTGATACTTCTAGCTAAGGTCCAGCAACCTGCCCACACCCTGCTCTCCCTGCCTGCCTAATTACCTTACAAACTTCCTCACCATGACCTGCTGATGCACCATGCACCTATTTGCCTGCTTATGTTCACCATGCTCCTGAGGATGCTTCCAGGAATGCCTCCTCTGAGTCATTCAGCTACATGTGAGTTGCTGCTTCCCATAGTCATGAGTTGCCTGCCCTTATCTCCCTCTAGGCTTCCCTTGCTCCAGGGACTGCCTGTCCACCTCGATGTCACTAGCACTATCACTATAACCTTGTTGTGTTTGGGAAATTATATCAGCTGAATTACATTGTATGACATGTAATTCTTTTTGTTGTCTTAAAAAATTAACATTTTCACGTTCTTGCTTCAGATATGGATACAGTGGTTATCAATCAAATATCTGCCATGTTGACATCATAGTTTGTTTTAGAAAGAGAATAACTATAGTGTTATAGTAACTACATGATGTTTATATAAGTATGTTTAATTCAGTGTCCTCTTCCAGTTTCAGCTGTAGCTGTTGAGGACACTGTTATCCCACTATTTACAAATGCCCAGTAGGTGTAGGTTACCCATTCCTCAGTTCAGCCAATAGAGCAGAAATGCAAGTTCTCACTGTTCTGCTACACTACAGTCAGCAATGGATTCAAAATATTTAATCAGCAATTAAGTTACATTTGCTGAGTTTGTACTTAAGTGAATCAAGCTGAATTTCGCTGGCTGTAATTTTGTGAAGAATTATCTTCCGTCAGGAATACAGTAACAAGCACCCAGGGATACAAAGTCTTGAATCTCTATCACTGTGTAAAATTATCCTGACTCTTAAGTATCAAGCAGATTTCATCATTTTTCCTGTAAGAATACAGCTGAAAACTTATTATGTTACTTTTCTAAGCTTATGTTTTATTGAATATTGAATAATTTGTCTTACTTGTTTCACCCAGACATTTATAATGGCCCTTTCCCTATTCAGATAAAATAAAATAAACAGAAATAAACCTCAACATTTTGAAGTTCTCACCAGCATCGTGCTCTCAAGTAGTGATGAGCAACTTCTAATAATAAGTTCTTTCTTCCTATAGGATATGTCCCTGTGTATTTTCACTGCTGGGAAAAGTAAAAGCAGTTGATCCAAGACAATGATGATATAGTATTTTTCTAATATTTCACTATGTAAAAACAATAGACTGTTTTACCAACTGTTATATGTATTTTTAGAGACAATGAACTGACTATTTTAATTTGCAGTTGTAATACAAGATCTAGCTTCATCTCTACGTTAAAGGAATACTTATGATCAATCTTTGCACCCTTGCATTAGGTGTAGCTAAAGGATGGTGTGCAGTTCACCATCAGGCTGCACAGTTAAATACCCCAAGCCCAGGTGAAGCCTCACCTGTAAATCCCCCGGATAGCTCCTGTCCAAGGCAACCAAGAGAGCTGGGGACAGTGGGACAGCACATATTATTTTTAGATGTTAGGGCAGATGCTGTATTTTTTTTTTTTACTTTGTTCTGGATAAGGCTGCTTCATAAAGTGAATATATATATATATTATTGATTGTAGGATGGAATGGGAAATTTGAGAGTCACTAAAAATGGAATACGACTTGAAGGAATATCTGAGTTTCTACTTCCACTATATGTGAAAGAAATCCATTCCCGAAAGGTAGGTGGTTTTCATCTTTTTTCCTTAATTTACAACTAATATAAATTAATCTCTTCAGTCTCAGACTACAAAGTTTAATTCTTATACCTTCTAAATTAGCAATCAGTAGAGGTTTTCTTTGAGAATACCTTAACACTGAAAACTTCCTTCATGTCAAAAATTATTTTTTTTTCTTTTCTGAAACCTTGCTCACCTCTTAAAAAGAAATGTCTAATCCTAAAGAAGGAAGATTCAAAGTATGTATATTTTATACTTCAAAAGACCTCAGCACTGGTGATGGAACATTTGACTCCACATTTGATGTGAACTCCAGAAAAACAAGATGGGTTATAAGTGCAAAATGCAGTGAAATAAAGAATGTTTTTGTATATGCTTAAGTTCTTCCTGGTATTTAGCTAGTGTGATTTCCCTTCCCCATTTTTTTCCCCCCTCATTAGGTACAGGCAATCTTCCCAAACTGTGTAATGTCTCTAGGATTTAATTTTTCAAAGCAAACCATTTTTAATTTTGCTTAAATATAATTGTTTCATCATTTAGCAGCAGGTTGTTACAGAGGAAAACATCAAGAAAATCAAGATATGATTCAGAAATTTAGTGTAGCTCATTTTAACTCATTCTTTTTGATTCCGTCATGCTGTTTATATTAACATGGTCAATAAATTAAGAAAATAATTCTGAAATACTGGAAATCTCTTAAGTTCTTTTTATCATGCAAGTGATGATCTATGATCAGAGAGGAACATTACAATAGTTTACAGTCAATCATCCGCAACAATTTTTAGCATGCATACTGCAATAGTTAGCAGGGATGGAAAGTATGCTTAACTTAATTGTCTTTTTGGAAAATTCTCTCTGTTGAAATCTGTCTTCTATGTGTATAAAAAAGAACCTCAAGTACATTCAGAAATGAGATCATGATAGTTTCCCATTTCTTTATTAATTCACTATGGTGTTTATAGATGTGTGAAAGGAAAAGGTAGTCTCTTTGTCTCTTTTTTCTGTGAAACTAAGGTCTTTTAATGTTTGACAGTAGCAATGTTGTCCTAGGTAATGACAAATTCTATATTATTTAACAGTATATTCCCCCACAATGGTGAAGTTTGATGACTTTACTGAACAGATATTTGTTTACTTTCCTACTCACCATACATACAGTGTTACAAAATCCTGTCCATAATGTTTCTTTTGCAATAGTAGCTAAAAATATTAATAACTAGCTAAGATAAATCTATAATCAAACATTTGGTAACAAATTATTTCCAAATAAATTCAAATATCATAGCTTTGATATCGATCAGAATTTTGTTTTGAGGGGAAACAATAGTACAATCAACATATAAGTACAGAAATGACCATTTAAGTACCAAGCACTCCTACCAAGAGTAAACCAATTAAGGATGGATTCTGCCTTTGATTCTAAAATTGGAAAAGCAACTGCAAAAGAGAACTTTACGTATAGGTTTACTTTTTGCTAGAGTATCTTGCCGTGGAAAGGTGTGAACACCTCTAGTTTCTGTTATTGTCTGATATTTTCTTTACAATTTTGAAACTACAGAAAACAACAAATTAACTAGAATAATTTATACTTTATCTATATCTAAGTAGAAAAATCTTCCAAGTGTTCAGTTAGAATCTAATTTCTAGTATGAAAAAAATATATTTAAAATCATCCCTAAAACACAGAACCTCTTTATATGAATATGCCAGTATGTAGACTTTATGAAGTTGGTGTAAAATTTCAAAGCTCTCTTATCTGTCAGGCAGCACTCTTAGAGGCTGTAGAACATTAATCATGGCTTGTGCGTTTTTTCCCAGTTTCATTTTGTGGTTGGATGGTTTATTATTGTTCCATGTCCTGTTGCTGTACGTGAGAGTTTTGATTTGGCATATTTGCTTGTGCATGGCTTCGTGTTGAAGAACATTGGTTCTGTTAAAATAAACACAGAAACTTTGTTTCAAGTAAGAGTAATGAGAGAGTCAAGTAGGGTCCCAATGTCACTCCGACCTGCTAACCAATCTCAGTAAAAAAATGCACCTGTAAGTGTCTACAGTAAAAGGAACAGGATGCAAAAATCTACCAGTAGCCTAAAACAAGGGCACATTATTCCAGTGAGATTCATGAAAAACAGAACTGTCAGTAAGTGCCTTCAAACGAGCGAAGAAAAGAGAGAGCTAATCATTGACTGGACAAAGTATTTCAACTAAAATATTTCTCATGTTGCAGACCTACTTACACCTATTAACTTTAAAACACTTGTTACCTACCTAAAAATGTGGTATACGTATAGATTTGGCTCTCATTTTGCAGCATTTGTGAACTGCATTCACATTCTGGTCTTTTGCCAACTTGCTCAGTAGCTGTAGTTATAAAGCGTCAGTAACTTGTGGTGTATGCAAATGTGAATGTCATGAGGGAATGATGAAAAAAATCCTCTGGAGCTATAGTAAGCTTTATGGTACAGATTTGCAACGTATCTGCATGGTGTTTCTGCAGGTGTGTAACGTCTGCATGTGATATTTGCTGGTTTGTCACTTATAGAGTTGACCTCAGTGCCGTGGAAATCTGGAAGAGAGAGAGATTTCCTGAGCTCTCATTATAGTCAGCTGAAGCGTAATCAATGCAGACAGTGAATTCTGAAAAGCTATCCTGCTACCACCCATTAGACTTTACTTTGGGAGATACAGAGGGGAATGCTTTCCCCTATCTTTGCCATGGAAGCAATAATTATTTAAGTTTGATGTACATGGCAGTTTAAACTCATGGAATCAAAAACTCATTTGAAGCTGATGTCTTTGCAGTCTTTTACATGTGTATGCTTATTTATTTATTTTCTGAAAGGAAACACACCCCCTCTAAAAGAACTCTGACATTGAAGTGACATCATTCTATTAAATCTTGAGATAACTTGTTTTATATTCAATAATAACTTTTTGGAATGGGTTTATTTACTCTGCACTGGTGACATGGTTTGTAGAATGGCCACTGGGGAACCTCCATGTAGGGCTTACAGAGTGTCAATGCTTTCCCATTACTGAGCTCAAAGCAGAGTAAGGTGGGAAGACTGATGATATTAGCAGCAGAGTACAGCAGCAGTCATGCTATATTATGGCTAAGAGCTGTGAGTGTAGTTCTGGAACATATGCTATCTTTTAGTTAGCTAGATCTGGAGCTGATAAAATGTGTTTATTGATAGCACAGGGTTCACCTGTGATTCTGACAGTCAGCTGCTGATAAGAGTCCCGGGCAGTCTGTTGAGTAACTAGGCTGAGCTGAGCAATCCACCGCTGCAACTTAAATGTGAAAGATGGCTGGGTTTGCTAGTTCACATATGCTTACAGATGCTTAATTCACTTCTTTTGCCTGCAGCACACCTGATTTCCTAAGTAAGATAATTTATGCAAGATTAAATGCAGACCTTAAACTGCCTTTATCAGAAGAGAAGTATTGAACTTTGTATATAGATTGAAAATTCACGTTTTGTCATGCGATTTCTTAATTGAAACCCTGGATATTGAAAGTAAATGCTAAAATAGTTTTATTTAAGTCAGTTGCAGAACAAATATGCATGAGTTCTTAAAAACAGAACAAAACTTCTAGTGATATTTTCTCTTGCCAGTATACTGTTTTCTATTGAAAAGTAATAATGGAAAATCCAGGCCTTATTAAACTCAATATTCATTCACATTTTGTCTGTAGAAGTTGTGTAAATGACAAGGCTACTCAGAGGGTGCCACTTCCTTAACTTTGCTACTCTTGCTTTTCCCTTTCTACTCTTTTTCAGTTAATGATATCTGCAGAAGCACAAGTTCCTACCCAAAATCTCATATGTATGCAGAAAAAGATACTTCTCTAATTTCATCAAATGATTTAATTACATGTCAGAACTTAAACTCATACATCAGAACCTGAGCAGATAATGGCTCATCTGAACCTGAACTGACATATTTATATGCCTGAAACAAGGGTACCATATGAATTTAATTTTAAGGAGGATTTCTTTTTGATAGTGGATAGTTTTTGTATACTTTTGATCAAATTACTTGATTGAAGCCAGTAAATTTAATCTAGACAATGTTATGTTTTTTATGTTTATATCATTTGCATTGGTATAATGCAAACAATGCAAACTACATTCTCTGTAGTGTATCATTAATAAGATCTATGACATCAAATAACACATAATGTAATAACCTGAATCATTGCCATATTTCAGTTAATCTGAATTAAATTTCTTCATCATCCTACCACCGCATCCATTCTACTGCATTTGTGAATGGAAACAGACAAGGTACAGTTTTATTAGTTTGTTATATAAAAATAAAAGCAGTTCATGGTGTTTTCTTGAGAACATGTTCTTACCTTCATTGATTTTTTTTCTTTCACACATACAGTACTTAAATGCTGAAGAAAATAAAGTTTTCTCTTTCTTAAAATAAGTAACTTGCTGTACTTTTAACTGTGAGGGATTGTTTTGGGGTTTTATTTACAATTAACAATGTGAAAAAATGCATTCTCTGAACTTAGAGAGCATATGTTTTCGAGAGATATCCTTAGAGAACACAGAATTAAATTAATTAGTTAAAAAAGAAAGTCTAGAAATTAAGAAACACTTAATACATGTAAACTTCTAAGTGAACAAGGAAACCCTGAAAACTCACTGTATATCTTATATTTTAATATATGTGATTGTATGAGAGTTAAGCAATTGTAGGTCGATTCCTTCTCTCCAGATTTTCACTCTGGAGACTGAATATACTTATAAATACTTAAAGACATTTGTTTTGTTTTGTTTTGTTTTGTTTTGTTTTGTTTACAAACGTGAAGCAGTCTTTTCAAAGCAATTCTATAACATATCTCTTTCTTCATTGTCTCTACTTGTATATAATTATAAGCATAGAATGAACATTTGTCAATTCCAGAGAGCACATTGCACATATTTAGTTTTGTGTTTGGATCTTAGATGCCTTCTTGAGAATCTCATATTCTTTTTCTGAGGGAATGCTGTTTCGAACTTTTCTCTCATATAGGATTATAAAGAAGCAGCATAAGAGATCACATCAAACGGCTTTCTCAAATTGAGAAAGGACATCACTGCTTTTGTCCATTGAGACAGTCTTCTCATTATACAAGACCACCACATGAGGTGCTGCTTGCCCTTACTAAACCCTTGCTCACTTTTTCCCAATTGCTTTCTTTTCCTTCGTCATCTTTGTTGTGATTTCCAGGGAGATCTAAATCTGTAATCTTCCTAGGAACTGAAGTGAGACTAAGCTGTAGTTTTCTCCTCTTGCAAAATGGGATTGGGGAGGATAAACATGTTCCCCAGTCATCCCCTGAAACATATTCTAAAATTCAAGGCCAAGTTGTTTGCTATATCCATTCTCTTCTGTGCTCTGTGAGATACCCTACTGCCTTGCAGTAAAACTGCTTTGAGAGTCCTGCAGTCCTACAACTATTGAGGTCTATAGGTACCAGAGAAACTCCAAATACAAGACACCATTGTTCACTTTTTTTTTGTATTACCAAAAATCACGAAGGCACCTAAGAATATCCCACATTTACTTCTCACTGTCAAATGCAAGGCTTGTTTCTGCAGCTACACGTCACAGTCCTCTCAGATAAAATCTGAAATAATCCCCAGTTCATTTTTCTGATACCTGCTTTTCAGCCTTGCCCTTGGGATCACTAATCTGTCACTGAGAATAAAGTCATTATTATGGCATAAAAGACCCCTTAAGTCATTTTGGCTCTCAACATGATGTAGTTCCAATGTACTGAAAGCCCAGTGTCAGTTTATTGGCTTTGAAAAAGATATAAGGTTTTCTTAATCACAAGCTTTGGCAAGATACAAGCCACTCTCATATTTGTTGGTGGCCTCTGTAGGGACTGCCACTCTGAAAATGAGTTGGCTATGTTCACTCTTCACTGACAGCTGATAAGAACTTTCATGATTCATGCCTTTGTCCTTGATTTGCTATACTTTACTGAAACCTCTCTGAGGGTCATACAATTGAACAGTTCTATCTTTTGAACATATAATATTCTCATGTCAACCTGTCCTCCTTTTACTATTACTGTGACTTGTTGTTAAGTCAAGGAACATCTCCACTTTTTATACTGAAAATTTTGAGTTAATATTACCCAAGCTTTTTACTCTGGTTGATTACCACTCATGAGTGAAGTAACGAGTGGCTGTGTCCACCCAATTTTATATAAACCCAAGGAATTTAATTTGATGGGAACTGTTCCTCAGAAGGATGTGAGAAAGTCAATGGAGTACCAACTGTTTTTCTGGTGTTTGTTGTTTTGAATATCATTTGCGGTTTTACTTTCCCAAGTAATTCCGTCATGTAATATAACTGTGTTTCACTGCGGCAAATTTCAGTTAAACCATGTTATGATATTTCAGTTTGATGTTCATCATGTCTCGTGTTTGTTCCTAATACTCATTGATACTGAATTTGGTTTGAGCTATCTTAACTGTATGGGTGTCTTACGCTATGGAATGACTTTTTTTCCCTGAACAAATTTAAAATAATTTAGTTGCAATTAACAAAGGTTAAGCAATTACTTAAGTCCTTTATGTTTAAAATGAAGAAAAATTCTTATTAATATTTCTGTCAGAAATCTGATCTAAAGCAAGAATGTAAAAGCAGATGACTTGCAAAGGTCTTGAAAAGGAGAAAAAATGCGTGTCTTTATCTCTTCATGCAGAAAATTACTCATGTTTCTTAATGGAGAGGGACATTTTTCCTTTGTATCCTGTTTTATAAACTTAAGGTAGATGTTACTTTTTGCTCCTCTGTGGAAACCTTAGAGCAGGAAAAAAAAGTGGGAGTCACGGGAGAAAAACATCCATGTAGGCCATTAAGCACAAAAAAGAAAAAGGATGTAACTTAATTTTATCTCCCCAAAATACTGCTAGTTGGTTAGCCCTGGGTTGAGGGCTGCTGAGATAATTTGAAATGTATTTCTTACCAGTCAAGCTGTGCAATGCCCTCACTTGTAGTCCTTTGGTAGGCAAAACCAGATTTTCCCAAAAAACATTGTAAATACTGTGTTGGTTAAGGAGATCTACTTCATACCCAAAGACTCAGTGTATCAACAGAAAACAATTTAATTTAATAAAATAATTATACATTTAATAAAATTATACATCTAAATCTTTTGGGAGCTATCAGCATGGATTTCTGAAGGAGAGATCATGTATGACCAACCTGATAGTCTTCTATGTCTGTCTTGGTGAATGAGGGCAGCTAATATTTTTAATCTTGCCTTTAGCAAGGCTTCTGACCCAGTTTTCTATCACATAATTTTAGGCAAACTGGTGATGCATATCCAAAGGACTGTGAGGTGGGCTGAAAATTGGCTGACTGCTGGGCTCAAAGGGTTGTGTCAACTGGCATGAAGCTCAGCTGGAAGCCAGTCATTGACAGTGTACTTAAAGGGTCAGTGCTGAGGCCAACATTATTTAATTTCTTCTTTAATGATCAGGTCCTGTACAGTGCACTCTCAGCAAGTTTTCATACGATGTGGAACTAGGAGGAGGAGGCGTGTGCAAACATCCAATTTCTAGAAGTAAATTGGAACAAGAGAAATAATGAAAGCATTGCAGTTTTAACTATTCAGAGTTTTAATTATTTCCAGCTCATTAATAATAACTCTTTTTTCTTTCCCTGTTTCATATCAGATGAATCTCAAAAGTATCAGGGGTAATAATTAAATCAAAACTTCAAAGATGACACTATGAAAATAAATATAAGAAAGAATCTCAAGATGTTCATTCTGAAAGAGAAGTTGGTGACCTAAACTTTGAATGTGTAGTTTCCAGAAGTGCAAGTCGACTTACAAAATTAGTCTTACCCATCAGATAGAGAAAAAAAATATTTCTTATCTTGAGATAAAACAGAATTATTAAAATTTTCTCTTATTTGGTCAGCTTTGTTTTCAGTGTACTTTGTGTCTTCAATGATGTTTCTCAATTGAAATAAAATTTCTAATAAAATTATATAAAGTAGATAAACTATTCCTAATTTGCAAAAATAAAGACTAATAAAATTCAAACCATAAGTCTACTTCTTACTCTAAAGGAGATATAGGTTGTCAAATAGAAGTTCTGAAGCAATTTTTGTTTTAGTGACATCTGTGATAAAGTTATAGAAACTTACTTCCAGAGTTTGATGAGATAGTTTAGAAAAAATAATTCTTCTACACGTTTATGTAATTTATCAGACCTGTATTGTATTAGACTGAGAGCTGTTCTGGGGGCTCTGCCCCCCTCCTCCCGCCCAGTTATTGTTTTCAGCATTTCTGTATTCTATCAGGGAGAAAAAAATTCTGAGCAGGGAAAGAACATTGCACTGTTATTGTTGAGAAATATAATATTTTAGGGGACACAGCACAAAATTTGGGGGTCTTACATGAAAATAGAGAAAATGTACACTATGCATTAAACTTCAAAATGCTTATTTGAAGTTTAAGAGGAAAAAGACATAAGAATTAATCTTGTCTGGAGTTAAATTCACAGAATAAGATAGTTTGACTGTCCCTGATTAGGACACCATTGCTCTCTTACAGGGAAAAATTGCCTGTTACTTCACAGCTTCTGATAGTGGGCTACCACATTCAACTATCATAAGAATTACATTCATAATGCTGTCCATGTCCTGCTTGAAATGAGCTTTATGCATATTCTTGCTATTCAGTAAGAACCAAGTTGGATTTTACTGTTTCATATTCAACAACATTCATTTATTATTTTTTTTGGCATATGAACACAGATATATATAACTTGCATGTTTGTGCATGACACTTCAAAATTACTAGTCAGTCTGAAGAATTGGAGCCTTTAATTCTGCTTGCTTTCTGAGTTTATCCTACACAGCCTTTGTTGTCATAAGGAATATATCATACTGTAAACCTCTAGTTTCAGAAAAAAAATTGTCACCAGTAATGAAATTTTCTGCTTTGAAAATGCTTTTACAGAATATTTTTTGTTTATTTTTTTACTAGTCTCTGAAGTTGTCCATCCATCTAGTACTGTGACTTAAACTTCAATCTCCTTTTTATAGTTCTGAAATGCCTCCCTCAATGACTTTAAAATTTCTCAGGCAACCTGCTGACCTTCCATCAGTTTTAGGAAGCAACGTGCCCGCAACAGTGTCAGTAATGAAGAAGTTAAAATAAGGTAGAGAAGTGCTAAAAGGATTTTAATAAAGTAGTATCAATTACTAAAATTTTTGTAGGCACATGACGGAATGTTTTTTTAGAATAAAAATTATCCTTTTCCCTTTTTTAAGCAGTACAAGAAATGTATCAGTTGCATATTTTGCTTATAGTTCTTCAACACGTGGTTAATTCAATCCCTCCCCTAAAACAAACAAACACACAAACAAATGGGGTAATAATTCTACTTTTAGATGCAAAATAAGTAAAAAACATGTCATCATCTTACAGATTATGCTCTAGAATCTTTACTAACAATGTTACTCCAAAGCAGTTTTGAATTTATTATTTGAAGAAATAAAGTGTAATCATCGTTTATTTCATAACAAAGACCATATTTTGACACTGGCCTGCATCCAAGAGTGATAAGTAACTCTAATAGTAGTTAAAAGCCTAGCTGACTTCAAAAGAATCCTCATGAAATAATTGCACAGAGCAAAACAATTTAAATTCTTTACATAACCAAGGGTAAGAGCAGTGATTTCCTTTGAAATAATTTCATTAAAATAAAATAGCATTTCATGTAAAAT
Organism: Cuculus canorus; assembly: GCF_017976375.1. Classification (NCBI taxonomy): domain Eukaryota; kingdom Metazoa; phylum Chordata; class Aves; order Cuculiformes; family Cuculidae; genus Cuculus; species Cuculus canorus. The sequence continues at coordinate 31,159,981 of NC_071404.1, read as the reverse complement.
AATAACCTGAAAATTGTAACTTCCCATCTGTAACAAGGAACCTGAAATAGCATGCACTCTACAAATAAAAATAAAACTAGATGAGAATTCAACCAAAATAATGTATTCTATACATTCTTTCAGTTTCTGACTTTGTATCTAATTATGATGTCTTTTCTCAAGTGTAATTTTCAGTGGGTTTTGTAGAAAAGTGTTAAAATTTTCCATATTCCAGTTTTTCCATGCAAAATTTCTATGGAATGCAAAGCATTATTTTCCTATTAAGACTCTTCTCTCCCTTAATATGAAGTTAAGGAAATTTGAGACTCTTGAAAGATACTAAAGTCTATTTTTTTCAAACTTCTGGTTTTTTACATCAACATACTCTGGTGATTTGCAGGTGAGCAAAAAGTTCAATTGCACATATTTGTTGCATTTTAAGATACCAAAACTGTTTCAAAAAAATTCTGTAATCTGCTTGAAATTTTCCAGAACTTTCTTGATCATAGAATCATAGAATAGTTAATATCTTTATGGATTACCTGCTCTTGGTAAATGAATACATGACATAAACTAGTTCTTCAGGTAAATCAAAGATCTGATGTTTCTTATCTTCTTGAAATAAAAATTTCCAGATTTTTTTAGTGATGACCAAGTTGATTTATCTTTTTTCATTGTTGTTTTTGTGTTTCTTCTTTGTTATAGCTGTGCAAATCTACCTACTTAACATGAATAAATAACATGCTGTGGAATCCCCTTTAAATTAAATCCTTGGGCTTGCTTCTGCTCTAGAAATTGAGTGTGTTGTTGCCTATGTTACATTTTAAAACTCGGCTACAGCAGCAATATGTGCTCTAACCTATTGACATGAATGATTTCTATACTAATTAAGACTTTAAGAGCTTGGTGTTGATCAGACTGATGATTTGCTTTGAGATTTGGGTTTTTTTATAGTGTAGAATTAAATTTCAAGAAAATTTTTAAGGTTATAACTAATTGTGCAAGTTTTCAGAGATAAATCTCAAGCTATAGAAAGATTTTAAATTAAAACAGTAGAACTTCATGCTATAGATGTTGGAACTCAAGGGTGGGGCTGGAATAAATGTAACTTGCAAAGGAAGGAGAAGTCTTATAATGGAAGTAGCTGAACAAGTTAACATCCTGTACTGGAAGTGCTAGTTATGGCTTTAGCATTACGTTTGTACAACCAACATCTGGGTATTTACAGTAAAGTTGTGTCTTGGACTTCATACAGAGGATTTTTAGTATCTTTAGCTGAATTCAAATAAATTGTTCTGCAAAGAAAGTAACTGTAATTCACACAGTTTGTTGATTTATAGTGGCAGTCTGTCACGCGCAAGTTTGCAACGGCTACTGCAGTATTTACTCTTGCTCAAGTCTTTGCAAGTATAAGTAGCAATTGCAGTAGCATGGGTCTAGGCTGGTAAAGGTGAGTTTTCTTTTGGTCTGGAGCCAAAGTAATTTTTAAAAATACAAAATTCTTGTACATCACTAATTAGTTGATCTATGTTGATACTAAACATGGCAATCCAATAGTGATTTACGTGGAAGATGCCACAATCATTTTTAACAGAAAGGAAAATTAAAGTTTACAGTAAGTATATAGAATGACTACAAGGTCTTTGTTTTCTCTTGCTAGATCAATACATAAATACAAGTTTATTTTTATCTGAGTTTCTCCATTGGTACCCATCAGATCAGAATCTTCCTATAAATTTGTAGTGTCTCTTTCTGAGAAAAATAACTACAAAACCGCAGAAGGAATGTAGTGTGCATCCCAAAGTGACAAGCTGAGCCAAAACACTGGCACAGAAAAAGCAGAAATTGGATCAGCTTTCTTGCAGGAGCAACTATTGTATATTCTACAAGCAGAAAATTCATTTTTGAAAATATTTTAGTAAAAATATCATTATGACTATTTAGATCTGGGATACTGCAGCATGTTCTTTTAAGATGCAGGACCTCCGACTCCTGTAAGGTGTATTACACTGACAGAAAGTGGTTTCTTGAAACACTGTGATTCGTAGAACCCCCATACTGCACACATAAGGTTTTGGGAATACCTGAAAGCAGCTGATGCAAGAATAAAATGTTGTTTTTTAAATCTTATATTAAAAAGTGGTGATGGGATACTAGTGAAGAACATCAGGTGAGTACACGGAAAAGGCGGATATGTTGGAGGGGAAGTAGTGTTTATATTTAGCTGTGGTACTTACTGTTCTTTTTTATTTCCTCACAGTTTTTATCCCATTAGGTGAAAAAGAATATTTGGAAATACAATTTTCACACAAACCCCACAAAAAATTGATAGAAACGTCTGAAATGTTGTCAGTAGAGTATACAAGAGGCCTTGTGCATATTGTCTCAACTGAAGAATACATTTTTTCATAGCTTCATGTGTTATTCTTAGCATTTTAAGGCATTTAACAATTTCTCTTCACAGAGTCAGAGTAGCATAAGAAAACTGTTCTGATTTACAAATAGAGTTGGTTTCAGGTTTATTGTATTTCTGCCTATTTGTTACAGAACCACAGAATGATTTGGGTTGGAAGGGACGTTTACAGCCATCTAGTCCGACCCCCCCTACAGTGACAGGGACATCTTCAACTAGGTCATTAGCCCCTGTCTGATCAGACCTTGGGTGTTTCCAGGGATGGGGCTTCTACAACCATTCTGAGGAACTTCTTCCAGTGTTTCACCACCCTCACTGTAAAACATGTCCTCCGTATACCTGGTCTGACTATCTACCCTCTTTAAGTTTAAAATCATTTCCTCCAGTGGTATTGCTATCGGCCTTACTAAGAAGTTTGGCCCCATCTTTCTTATAAGATTCTTTCAAGTACTGAAAAGTTGCAATAAGGTTTCCTAGAGCCTTCTCTTCTTCAGATTGAACAACCCCAACTGCCTCAGCCTTTTGTCAGAGGAGAGGTGTTCCCATCCTTTTGATCATTTTTGTGGCCCTCCTCTACACCTGCTCCAATAGGTCCATGTCTTTCCTGTGCTGAGGACTCCAGACACAGGGCTCCGTGCGTGGTCTCACCAGAGCAGAGTAGAAGGGCAGAATCACCCTCCTTGATCTGCTGGCCAGACTTCTTTTGATGCAGCCTGGGATATCGCTGGCCTTCTGGGTTGCAGTCACACGTTGCCAGCTGATGTCCAGCTATTCCGCCACCAGTACCTCTAATTCCCTCTCAGCAGGGGTGCTTTCAATCCTTGCATCCCCCAGCATTTCATGATACACCTGGGGTTGCTCTGACCCAAGAGCAGGACCTTGCACTTGGCCATGTTGAACCTCATGAAGTTCACATGGACCCACTTCTCAAGCTTGTCCAGGTCCCTCTGGATGACATCCTATCCCACAAGCATGTCAACTGCACCATTTGATTTGGTGTTGTGTATATACTTGCTGAGGGTGAATTCAATTTTTCTGTTTATTTCATTGATGAAGTTATTAAACAGTACTGATCCAAATACAGACCTGTGATGGACACCATTTGACACTGATCTTCATTGAGACATTGAGTGATTGACCACTACCCTCTGAGCGCGACCATCCAATGAATTTCTCATCCACCGAACAGTCCACACATCAAATCCATACCTCTCCAATTTAGAGAGAAGGATGTTGTGATGGACTTTGTCAAAAGCCTTCAAGGATTCCATGTGGATGACATCCATAGCTATTTCCTTGTGAATTGATGTAGTTAATCCCCATAGGCCACAAGTTTGGTCAGGCAGGACTTACTCTGGGTGAAGACATGTGAATCACCGTCCTGTGATTCACATGCCTTAGCATGGCTTCTAGGAAGATCTGGTCCACGATCTCTTCCTGGCACAGAGGTAAGTGAGGCTGACACGGCGGTAGTTCCCAGGGTCTTCCTTTCTACTCTTTTTAGTCATGGGTGCTATGTTTCCCTTTTCCTAGTCTCTAGGGACTTCTTCTGACTGCCTTGACTTTTCAAATAGCATAAGCAGAGACTTGAAAGTTGCATCAGCCAATTCCCTCAGAACTCTAGGATTCATCTCCTCAGGTCCCACAGTCTTACATGTATAAAAGTTCTTGTACAGATAAGAAAATACTTTTGGTACATTTCAGTGGACAGGGAACCTCTATAGAAATAACATCTACATTTCTTCATATGTATATAGTTTTTGACAAATTTTCCTTTGCAGTTTGGTTTTTCCTTGCTAAAGGATTTAATCCTTCTCTCTTTTTCTGTTTTCATTCAGCCTCTTTTGAATCTTCAGGTAGCTAGTGTATGTTCAAGAAATGTGTTTTAGAATTTATTTTACAAATCACTCGAGTATCTCAGTATCATACTGTTTTGAGAATTTCATTCTTTTTTTCACCATACTAATGAATAATCCTTTTGAATCACTTGATTTTTGATGATGAATCCTCTTTTTAAATCAACATAGTGGTTTTGTTTGAGGAAACTTTTTTACAGGGCTCCTCTCTAAACAGTACACTTTACATATGCTATATGTGCTTATTTATGTGTATAAGGCCTCTAGCTTAACAAGCTTTAATCAATCTTCTTTCAGTATCTTGGAAGAGTCTTTGGTAATTCGATGTTTTACTTCTTTTGGCTTTTAGCAAACAGAAATGCCATGCTAAACTGCATGCAATTTTGTCATAAATAGTGGAAAAAATGTTTTAATAAAAATACATCATTATTGGACAAAGATGGAAGACTCAACAAACATCTGCTTAACCTTCTGTGTACTTTGTTCTTTCATGTTAAGGCAAGAATGAAGGGTAAGGTTGGTAAGGCACTTTGACAGTAAACAAATTTGCCTTATTTAGACTGAGATAAACCTTTAAAGGTAAAAGAGAGATCCAAATATCATCTTTTCCCCCACCTCATGCCTACCCATTTCCTACTGCTTTTGAGACCAGATACTATCACTTTTAGGAGTGAGGCGAATGCTTTGAAATTAGACATTTTTTATCTTTATGCCCTTTGGTTTTGTGCTATGGTGGATACAAAGTTTACAAGAAGCAGAATAAGGATCATTTTTTATTTCTAAAGGTCAATATCTTCTTCCAGGATTTCAGGCGAGATGACCTCTGCTCCACAGTTTCTTCTCTGCAAAATGGGGACAATAGCATTTTCCTATATCAGAGAAGATTATGTGGCTAGAGACTTGAAAAGGTTGTGAGTGCTGTTAAGCAACTTAAGCAAGGTTAAGAACATCAGGGCATGGTGATATTAATACAAACCATTGTATTTTTATGGAGTATTCGGTATCGAGCATACTGAGATCATCTATTAATGCTCAGTTCCCTCAATTACCATAACAATTATTATTTTGTTTCCTGTCTTGAAGATCAAGTTTATAGGCATCATTCTAACATTATCTTTCTCTTATTATTTGTGTATTTTGAGTCTGATGAGCTATAAATTGCTTGCGAGATGTGGTGCTTTTTCTAATAACAAAATACAAAGAACAGAGCCTGGCGTTATTTTATTGCTTTACTAAGCAGTTTTGCTAATGAAGATAGAAATACAATATCCTCATTAAAAGATGAAGCTGATAATGATTGCTCCTGACAGGGAAAGGTGGATAAGCAGTTTTATTATGAATTGTATCTAGCAAATGTCTTCATCATTTGCAATGCTTTGGGGGCAGGATCTCTAACACTAGAAATAGAGCGTATGTAAATAAGTAGCAGCTCTGTCAAAGCAAGTCAGAAAAATAGGAGATTCAATTAATCCCTTTTGTCTCAAATGTTTCCTTCCAAAATAGTGCAAGCAAGCTCTGACTGTCAGCGAATGTATTTATAGCATCGTAATACCGTATTTCTTACAAAAATGCATTAGAAATACAACATCACATCCCATAACATTTTTATAAGTCTGATGTTTCCTACAGCTTCTTTGGCTCTCTTCCTTCCAAAAGTCAATAAAATTTGATTATAAAGATAGTACGCAAAGCATACCACATTCTGAGCAACTGAAGATAAAATTGGTTTACTGGAGCCAGACAACTTATGAATTGCTTTCCCCTCTCTATGAAATTTTTTTTTATCTATCCTCCATGAGAATGAATCATTATCGGCCTCAAGAATTACCCTAAAACTTTTATACTTTCTGTGTGCATGTACTTCTCTGTGTATGCAAAAGAGGAAGAAAATGATCCTCATCCCAGAAACAGAGCTGCAGGAGACTAATGTTCAGGTCTCTGATCTTAGTCAAGATGACTGAAGCCAAGAGCCAAGAGGATTGTGGTTAGTAAGTTGATTTTTTTTTTTATTTTTTATTTTCTGGAAAGGATTTTTTCTGGTTTTGATTTTAAAAATCCTTTATCTTTCAAAATTTCCTCGGATTTTATGCAACAATTCCTAACTGTTTTGTTTCCAGGCACATCTTGAATTTGCAGAGCAAGTGAGTAAGCCCTAGCTGGTTCTCAAGCTTTTAAACCATGGAAAGAAATTAAAGGCACTTCCTAAGATTGCCTGAGTACAGAAAGTGTTAGAACTTTGACCAGAGTGCCAGGCTTAGGAGGAAGTTCTATACAGTGGAAAAATATTTGTTATTTTAAGTCTCATTTTGCCTTTTGGAATTGTAGAAGTTGGCAAATAGTGCTTTCTGATGTAGGCACAAGTTTTGGGTTGAAAGATAAAGGTCTGGGTTAGGTGAGTGAGTTAGTCTCTGTTCCTCTCATACTTTACTGGAGGAAGATGCAGTTGACTGTCCTATGGATCCACACTCACCCTGAGGTTGGCCTTGTTTTCCTGCTCTACAGTTTCAGCTGTGCTTCTTTTATGTTTAATTTGGACCATTACCATGGTTTTATCTTTTTATTACCGGAAAACTTTCATGCTTTTTTAGAAATAGTAGTGTAGATTTTTAGAAAACTTTCATGCTTTTTTAGAAATAGTAGTGTACATTTTTAGAAAATGTAGTGTGGGCATGCGTATTGCTCCTTAGCCAAAGGAGGTGAGGTCTAAGAAGTTTTCTCTTCCCATTATTATTCTCAACAAAAAGAAAGCATAATGTATTGGCATGGAGGCCAACAGGGTAATGAAATAATATTCATGTCATTTCAAGCAGATGCAATGTTGGATATAAAATGTCTAATATAATTTGTATTTCAAAATTTCTAGCACTCATTTAGTGTTAGAAGTATCTTAAGTCTGACTTGCTAGTGTGAATAGAGAACGTTTTTATATGTTTGTGAGCAACTTCTGTGGTTCGGGTTAGGAAAGTAAGTGGTTACTTCACAGAAATCTAGGAAGAGGAATTTTCCATAAAGGTTCATATGATCAGTTGAGATATTTATTTACAATAGTAGCAGGTTGTTTTTTAAATGAAAAATTTATTAGTGCCCTATGTCTCTTCTCTTTCAACAGCCACAGTACTGAATGGTCATCTCTCAAACTTAGATACCTCTCAGTCTAGCTCTTCTCTTGTGAAATTATGTTATTTTCAAAAGCTCCTGCCCTCACAGTGTTCTGGGAAATTGTAGTCATCTTTCATAGTAATTGCCTTCCTTACCTTCCACTTTAGGACAAACTGAAAAGGCAATTAAAAGAAAAGGAAATCACATGCCAACCTTGAGCTTTTAGTCTTACACTAGCTAAAAGCTAATGATTCAATCGAAATAGATCAGCAAATGGACCAAATTTAAATAGTAGTGATTTAGAAAAAGGGTACCAAACCTAAGGTATTGCTGTCAATGAAGTAAATAAATAAAGACCTTGGGTTTTTTCTATATCAAGCAAATAAAGCAGCTAACCACACTTTTATTAAAAGTGCTTGATTTGACTTTGAACTAAATCCTTACTTTATTCAATACATAGAATGAAAATATCTTTCAGTCTCAGTATAAATTCTGACATATATAAATACTATCAGTTTAAGATTTCAGAGGAATTCTTCTATTGCTAGTAAATGTATTGTGTTGCTAGCGAGATCAGCTAGGTTTTCTAACTTGTAAAGTCTTGCAGAAGGTAATTATGCTTATGTTGCATGCCCAGTTATGAAGGAATTAGAAAAGATTTTTATTTTCTTTTTTTTAGCTTTTAGCTTCTAGTATTTTTATTTCTGTTAGTCATATCTGATTTTCAGTTTGGAACAAAAAATAACTAAATATTAAAAAACCCACCTGTATTGGAGGGGAATTTGTGGTTATTTTTTTGATTTGTGGGGTTTTTTTTGCCTTTGGTAAGTAGTAGCATACAGCTATCACATTCTTTTTCAGTAGATCTGCTAACTGCTGTTTCTTGTGGATTTTAGAATAGTGAAGTCTGTGAGGTAAAAGCAAGAAATAATAGATAAGGCTTAGATTTTGGCTGAAATACAACTGCTGTAAAGTAGTAAGGTTTTGAGCTTATTCCATAATAGATACTTCCTCCTTGGTAAGTGACAATTAGTAATTTTCTATATATGTAAAGTAGATGTAACATTAGGGTAAATTACTTTTGTCAGACTTAACTTAAATATCAGATGGAAGATGCCAAAAAATGTTAAATACCTTAACATTCATTGGCAATGCCCTTCACTACAGCAATTACCATTGCAGTTAATACTAATATCTGACCTGCTGGTTTTTTTCTCCTGAATTTTCCAATACAAAAACCTTAAGAGTGAATAACATAAGTATGTTTGATGTTTATTTATTACACTCCATCAGTCTTCCCAGTTTCTGCCATGACTGATTCAGAACCCTCAGTATGAAGATTTAGATAACTTGTTGTCTTTTTTTTATATGCATTATCTCTTGTAGCAGTAGGTGTTCTGTTTCCTTGTGATAATCTCTAATCCTCTCTTAAACTACGTAGGCTGCTGTATATCTCTAGTAATTTGTAAAAAAAAAAACAAAACAGAAAACCAGCAAACCCAAACACAACATCACTTATTCCCTGAAAAAAAAAACCAAAAACAAAAAAACAAACCCAAAGGAACAAAACCACCAAAACTCACCTTTAAATTCATTGCCGTTGTGCTTTATTCATTTATCTCTTGTTACTGTATTAGAATAGAAGGGGAAGAGAAGCCTTAACTTTCAGTACATTATACATTATAGTCTTAATTTTGTTTCCACTTAAGCCATTAACAAAACTCTCAATGATCTATGTAATTTAACTTGTCTCAGAAACACCTTCTTTAAAATCACTAGTTTTATTTTAAAGTAATATCATTATTTTAAAATCCTTAAAATGGGATTCTTGTATAAGCAAGGGTTTTTATCAGAGCTTTGACACAGTGCGACTAAAACAGAAGTCAAGGTATTAACTCTAAAGTCTACAGACAGTGATACCAAGAATTAAAATTGTTAGAATTTCTTTTTTTATGTTGATGGCTTATTTTGAATAAACATTTCTGCTGAAGCTTCTTCTGTTGAAGCTGTTTTCTTCATCAGTGGAGATAAAAAGCCCAGCTATCAATTAGCCAGCAGCTTTAGCTCCAGCCTCCCACTTTTTCACAACTTCTATGATTTAACTGAGTTTTGAAAAGAAGTTTAAAAGTGGAAAACCTGAAAGGCCACAGATAAACTAGAATATTTTGTATTTATCAGCCTAATAATTCAAAAAAACAATTGTTCTGTACTTAATTATAAAATGAACTGCAATGAGGTTTCACTTGCTGCACTAAAATGCACCAGGAAACTTTACCTAATAACATAGATTCATCTGGTTGTGGTGGGCTCTACAGAGGTCCTTAGTAATTTAGTGGTGAATGTTATCTGAAACAAAATCAATAGCTAGCAGTTTTTAAACTTTTGCTGAGCTATAGAACCAGAGCCCTTTAAACATGGTAGCCTTGTTGGGAAACAATTTGTGGATCCTCTGTGTTTAAATCACAGACAAACCTTGATCTCATACATTTAAGCTGGTATTTTGAAAATGGCTAAAATATGTGTCCAAACCTGTCCCTGATTTGCATATCTTAACCCCACTATCTCTGATTTCTTATTAAATTACATTTACAAAAATATACTTTATTATAGCATAAGCAAATTTCAGGGAGTTACCGTTTCCACAGCAGTGTGGGCACGTTGTACACCTAGTCTTTAGAGCTGCTCCATTATTTTTCATCTGTATTTATGAAGGATGGCGGAGGCAATCAAAACAGCAGAGAGCATCAGTCTTTTATTGACATAAAGGAAATGCTCTGAAATATTTTATCCTAGTAGATAACTAGCTGATCATCAGCATATTGTGTCTGTTTGGCTTAAATGCAATCAGTAAATATCAAATTCTGTTGTGAAAGTTATAGTCAATTAACATTAACCTGCAGGTAACTAAAAGCATGTGCCTTTCGTTCCTTTTCCAGAGTCTGTAAAAGTCTAGCCTCTTATTAATATGACTGACATTGGTGGAGTCTGGATTTTTGTATTCTATGAGTATATTTTTGTCTTTGCTTCATTTTATGTTTTTAGATATTTTCAGCTTTTAATATCAATAAACATTGTTCATATTACTGTATGACATAGGCACTTTGTTTTCATCTGTTAATGCTACTGTCTTAGCTGTCCAATAACCAACAATGATTTAAGCCTGCATAATGTATACTTTATCTAATAATATCTTTATATATATATAGATATATATAAAATAAGTAGCTTGGAACATATAGTAATTTTGTAGAACTGCTGTGCTTTTGCGCTATTTTCCTGATACATCTCAACTTGTCTTTTTGAGTTCAGTCTTATCCCATAAGTCTTGGGGCTTTTAAGTTGTCCTATGTATGTATTTTAATGAATGAATAGAAATGTAAGAAAATGTAACTTTGATGCTTATGGTATTACACAGGATTAGTGAGAGTGACAGAATCAGTTAGGTGACTATCTACATCTTTGAGTTGTTTACTTGTTTTGAAGTTCTTTAAAACTCATATTTGAAACAACATTTTCTTCACACTGGGAATGATCCGAATTTCTCTTTGGCTAAATACTCTTACTCTGAAGAGCAAATGAAACCTTGCTTGCATTTTCAGTCTCTGATTGGGAAAACGAATGTGAAATCAGAATAACAAGACATATAATTAGTTATGAGGCATTTTGCAGTGTTTTTCTGTCCCACTTCTCTCTTTTTACGTGCTCTCTCTCTCTGCTTTTCTCTCTCTCATTTGCTCCTTTCCTCTTCTCAGTCTATGTTCTCTCTTTTTCTGCTTTTATTTGTGAATTTTATTTTTTTTTCTTTTTCTTTCTGAGCCTCTTTCCTTTTGTATAAATAATAAGATATTCCTGAGAGTTAGCAGGAATCATGACAAAGTTTTCATTAACGTGTTACTATGGTCAGGTAAGTGTTCGGAGCACTCACCTGGAGGAGTAGCACCTCAGTTCCAGTTCGTGATCCAGGTAATATTTTGTAGATTTAACACGAACTTTGAAATGTTTTCAGCCACTTTTAAGATTTCCTAAGATGAGTTTGCCCAGCTTTCACTCAACCCATTAGTGTAATTCCTTTTTCATAAATTTCATTCATCATAACTTGATTTTAATCCCTAGAATATGAAGAATGAATAGAACTGAGTTGTCTTCACTCCAAACACCATTCCCAGATGATTAAAATTGCTTCTTCTCACCTTTTAAAAATATTTCCATGTTCATATCTGCGTGGTGTACTCTTTGTATTATGTATGTCCCAATATGATGCTAATTCTTTCCTACCTCAGCAATTCCTGCTAAGCACAAACTGTTTCTCTGCTTTGGACTGGAGAGATTTTGTTTGCTCTTCCTATCTGTAGAAACTGGTAGTTTATCTGGGTGAGTCAAGTAGTATCTCTCTTTTTTACCCAAATACATGTAGGGAAAGCAGAGAGAATACAGGGTGGAAAAACATATAAAGGAACAGTTGTCCCTTTTCTCTAACAGTTCTTAAAAACCCATACATTGCCATTGAAATTAACAGGTGCAATTTCCAGTATTTCTTGATAGCAAGTAGGTCTAATTGTAATCCAAACTAACACAATAGAAGCTCCCAAAGGGGATATTCTTACCACACAAAAATGTTGTCTGCTCTTTATTTCCTGCAGAGAGATTGAGTTTGCCACAAGAATAGCACTGTGATTGTGCCAGTGGCTGCTCACGGTATGTTGTCCTGTGAGGTAAAGGAATTACACTAAAAAATTTTGAACAGACTTTAAATAATTCAGCAGGTTGTTATGTTAAGGATTGAAATTTTGCAGAGCTGTCAGAAATTTCAAAGTGTGTTAGAAGAGCACAGTTGATAGGAAATTGAGACATATTTAAATTCATTCAGGCTAAAATGGGAATTAGATCATATCTCCTACTTCTTAGGCAGATGCTCTATGCATTAAATATTTAAAAAAAAACTGTGTGGCAGTAGTGGCAAAATCAACACATCCAGTGTCAATGCTGTATTTGTGATTTGATGTTAGGAATAACCACAAGTAGTTAACAAATCCCAAATTGCATTTGTCAGGACAGAGGTACCTAGATCTATACAGTTCAAACAAGACTGTGTTACTTCTGTATATGGACAGGTCCAAAACTTTCAACATTTAAGTTTTTTTTTTTTTTAATTAAAACACTGAAGCTACTTGAAATACCAGAGTGGATTAAATAGATTTTTATGGGATAGGTTTGATTTCAAATTAGCTTTCATATAAGACATCTTCATGGGTTTTATTTGCACCTCACCTTTAAATCTTCAGATGAATTTGAACACAAATTGTCAAGGATTGTATGATTGTTTTTAATGTGTTTGATGCTAGTTTAAGAACAGAACTATGTTTTATTCCCTAACCATTCATATAGAAACCACACTTGACTCTTAGAACAAGCAACCTTTCCCTCAATTTCTTTCAGTTCTTGCTTTCATGGTAATTCTTGGTGGTTTATCATTGCTTTATAAATTATCAGTATATACATAAGCTAATTAAAACAAACAAATCCTGTTATCTTTCCTCACCCTTCGTTATTTCACTTTTGGCTCTATGTAATGTCAGTTTTGGTTGCAGTCATTGTGTCTGTTCCCTTCATCTTCTAAAATTCACAGACTTTTCTCAGGAAGAGTAAAAGCATATATAAACCTTTGTTTCTGAATCCCTGATGGAAACATGAAATTCCTGTGTTAGCTTTTGTGTAATAATGACTAAAAGCTATGTAATACAGCTTGAGTTTCACACGTTATGAGGGAGGTATGTTTAAATAAAGACATGTGATTTATATTTTACTCAATGTTTTGAAAAAGATATACAAGACAAAATTCTTTGCTTTGTGTCTGCACTAGAAACATGTAGTAAGTAAAGATATGTACTGGAGTTACGTTAGTACCCCAGTGATTTTGGTAACAGCCTCTGGATTTCTGATCTCTTAGTACTGACTTAAACATACTGTTATTTATGCTGTTTGATGTAGGTCACTGTGGTTCAGATATGCTACCAGGACTAATTTGGCATGGATATATCCCTGCATTTTTACTTCGAAAATATCTCTCTTTATGTGCCATAATGAAAGTAAGAAATTATTTTGACCTCAGTGAATAAAACATTATGTGACTGCTCATAGAAATGTTCCTTTGTTCCTTTTTGGTGGCACACCTAGTGAGTGCCGTAATGTATTTCCCCAGTTGGTCAGTCTGCAGAACTAAAGCATATCTGATTCCAAGCAAGACTGGAGAAGTTTCATGTAACCTACAGAATGCAAGGAAATAAGAGAGAAAGATATTTTGAAAATTAAAGACTGATTTCCACTTCAGGTTAGTCTCACTGTTTCTCTTTTCTTGAACAGGGAATGTCTCTTGAAAATTTTCTACTCATAACTCTACAATATGAGTATTAGTTGTTTTAGAGGAGTCTTTGGTAAATAAGTCTACTTAAACTTCAGTCAGAAACTTCTACAGTCAGATGTAGCATTAAGGTACTGATATTTAAAACCCAGAAGTCTTAGAACAGTACTTTAAAACAATTGGCTAACTTACACTAACCTAGTATTTTTAGCATTAGTTAAATTATTCATATTAAGAAATAATGTACTCTTGTCAATTGATTTAGATGGCAGCATGACGACATAGGTGATAAAATTCTAAATTACCAGGCTGTTGTATTCTTCAGAAAAGGAGTGTTTTGTCAAAGTACTTTTTTACACTAGCACTTTCGTAACTAAAATGTGTGTAACTCCTCCAAATAAGGTACTACCTGTCCCTGTGAAGATTATCAAGTTAAATAACAGTCCGAATGCAATTTTTGGGTGCAGTTTTAAACGGCAGTCTAATCTGTGTCTGGTTTTGCACTGATAAATACTATCTTAGGGTCTCAAATGCAGTTCTGCAGGAAAACTTATCTGTGCGTTTGCCACGTAGAGAACACCTAAGGTCCTAAGGGAACTTTTGAAGAGCTTCTTAGCTTCTTGCTGAGGTATGGCAAAATAGCAGATTTCAAGTAAAGGACGGTCTTTATGCATGAACAAATACATAAATTCTTCAGATTTATTTTTATCATAGTATGAATTCACTTCTGAGGAAAGAAAATGCTCTCAGCTTTACTGAGAGTCATGTGAGGGCTTAAGGAAAAAATCTTACTATGGATCATTCATAAAATCACAAAATTACTGCAGTTGGAACACACCTCTAGTGCAACTCTCCTGCTTAAACAGAGTCAGCTAGATCAGGTTGTCCAGGATTGAATCCAGTCAGGTTTTGAATATTTCCAAGAATGAGACTCCAAAAGCTCTCTGGGCAATCTGTTGCAGTGCTTGAACACACTCAGACTATATTTCTTTTCTTATGACTGAATGGAATTTCTTCTATCGCAGTTTCATAGAGTCATAGAATAGTTTGGGTTGGAAGGGACTTTAAAGATCATCTAGTTCCAACCCCCCTGCCATGGGCAGGGACATCCCACCAGATCAGGCTGCCCAAGGCTCCATCCAACGTGGCCTTGAACACTTCCAGGGATGGGGCATCCACAACTTCCCTGGAACCTGTTCCAGTGTCTCACCACTCTCATAGTGAAGAAATCCTTCCTAATGTCTAGTCTAAATTTGCCCCTCTCCAGTTCGTACCTGTTCCCTCTCATCCTATCCCCACAAGCCTTTATGAATAGCCCCTCTCCAGCTTTCCTGTAGGCCCCCTTCATGTGCTGAGAGGTCACTATAAGGTCACCTCCTTGTCTTCTCCAGGCTGAACAAGCCCAACTCTCTCAGCCTGTCCTCGTAGGGAAGGTGCTCCAGCCCTCCGATCATCTTTGTAGCCCTCCTATGGACCCATTCCAACAGCTCCATATCCAAGTATAAACCAATTGACTCTTTTCCTGTCACTGGGTACCACTAATAAGATTCTGGCTCAGCCGTCTTACCTCCTCTCATCAGGTATTTGTAGGCATTACTAAGATCCTGTACCTTGACTCTTCTCCAGGCTGAGGAGTCCCACCACTCCCAACATTCTTCTTATGGCAGATGACCCAATTCTTTCCTCATCTTTGTTGCTCCTTGCTGAACTAGCTCCAATACGTTGATGTCTTTCTTGTACTGGAGAGGCCAGAACTGGTCCTAGCACTCCAGATGTTCTCATAAAGGTTGGGTAAAAAGGAAAGCTTTCTCCTTTGACTTGCTTTCTCCTCTTCATAATGCAGTTCAGGAAGCTGTTGATCTTTTCCTGTTGACGTCCCTCAGAATGGCAGCACAATCATTATGTCTAGCAAAACTCCTCCCAGTTTTTCGTCATATGCAAAGCTTCTGAGGATTTATTCTGTGCTGTTGCCCAGGTCATTAATGAAGGGATTAAACACTGTTGGCCTCACTATATATGCCCCTAGTGGACTAGCCTTCAGTTGAGTTTTGTGCCACTGATCAAATCTTTTGAGCCTGGCTGTTTAGCCTGTTTTAGTCCATTTAGTTGTCATTTTATGTAGGCCATCTGCTTGTCTATGAGATTGTCATGTGAGACAGGTTCAAAAGCTTGAGGATAAACAATATCCACTCATCTCCTTTCATCAATCCAGTTAGTAATTTCACTGTAGAGGGCTGTCAGTTTGGTGAGATATTTCTTCTTCACAAATCCATGCCAACTGTTCCTGATCACCTTTATCAGCTTGAGGCTGTTAAAACTGTTTTAAGAGTGTGGACCTTCAATATCATCTACGAATATATGTTTATGGGGATATTTATTCTAAGTGGACTAAATTGAAGAAAATAGATTAAGAAATGTTTGTAAAAATATTGTCTTTATAGAATTTTTACTTTGGTGAATCGTTGCATGCTTTAATTTACTCGCAGAAAGATAGAGAAACATAGAATATTCTTTATCAATCAATTAAAATTACTTGAACACTAATATAAGATGTATTAATGAACTTTACCACACTAGATAATATTTCAAAATAAATAAGGCAAAAATATGGCTCAAGATGTTGACAGCATTTCCCTCCAAGCACGTTTGTAATGTAACATCAGCAGGGAAGAAGGCCATCTGTCCATTTTTTTTTCTTTAAGAATATTTGCGCTTCTTTGGAAAACAACCAGACCCTGTTGTTCAGGAGGCTGGCAAATCTATGACATAGAATGGAGTCATTTAACAGCTTGAAGAGGGTTATGCAATTCAAGAGACTAGAATAATGGGGAAGGCAACTTCCTTAGCAGTAAAATTCAGTCTATGCCCTGTCCTCATCAAATAATAATAATGGTAATATTTAGGCTTGATATCTCTCTAAATGTTAAGATGTACAGGAAACCTTATGCTAAGGCAATATTAGCTGCTGCACTTACTTTGAACTTCTTAGTAAATATATTCTGACATGCCAGGGAAGGACACAGATTGTTTTTCTTCTCTGCATTACTTTGATACTTTCAGTCCTTCTATATTTTCTGAAATGTGTCTTCTTCCTAAAGATGCTGAAAATTACATGCATATGTGGTAACTGTAGTTAGTATATCAGAACTTGAAGTTGCCCTGAGAATTAATATGAACTGTAAAGCTGATCTAGAAATCTTATGCAGTTCCTCTGGAAACTCCAATTTTGATAAATGCAAGTGAATTTTTCCTCATTTCAGAATTTTACCTTCAAGCTATTTATGGTAGAAGTATTTGACTTAATAGCCATTGATTCTCTCACTTGATAGCCTCTCTATGTTACTATACTTACAAATCCTTAAAGATGTACAGGAATGTTGCACATTGATACTAATATAACAAATCGTATTTCATAAAGAAATCTTCTGGATTTAGACCCTGCCTGTATTTTTTTTTCCCATATTTAAAATAAATTATTTCAGAAATTTTGGCCTGTATTGATATTTTAATATAAATTATTTTGCTTAGCTGAGAACCAATGCAGAAATTACAGACTTAAATCTCTGTGGTCTACATTATACTGAAAGCAATATTTATTGGTTGTTCTGTATTGAAAATCTATGTATAAAGCAGTTTCACCTTTTTGTCTCTTGTCAAAGTGATAAGACATTCATTTCATAACCATCATTGGACTCAGGGATGTCTCAGACTGCTGAGAGAAATTACTTTCCTTCCATTAATAACTTTTGGCTTACAGATGCACTGCTCTTGGACATCCTTGGTGATATGTGCTGTCATTGTGACACACAAGAACAGATACTACACTATTTAAGAATTCATTTGATCTCCAAATTATCTAAAGCTTCACAGTTTTACAGTGATACTATGTATTATGTTCAGAAGAGGAGAGCAAAGCAATTCAAAATTAATGCAACCTGTTCTTTAAAGATAAAAGGAAGGGAAGCCATAATACACTGTTCTGGATTCAGCTTCAGGACCTCATAGAGCAAATTCAATTTAGCAATGATATCATAAATACCAGAATTGTTTTTGGAAGGTCTGGGTCAAACAGGAGATCTAGGTGATCTTACAAATAATAAGGTAGGAGCAAATGAAAAGAATACCTTTACCTAATCATGCTTTAGAGATTCAAGCAGCAAACACAAGTCCAAGAGTACCTCTTTAGAAGGAGCAACCCTAGATAACGAATGAACAAGATTTTTTCAGGGGCTGAATTTTTAGGAAAATGGGATGTTTCAGATGGAACAGTGAAACAGTCTCACACTTGATTTAAAAGAACAGTCAGAGGACTACTGCAAAGTAGAAATTCATAACATTTCAGTTTATTCTCTTATATTTATTACATAACACAGAGAGAACCCAAAGAGACATTCAAGTTATAGTATATGCAACATAAATGACCACTAAACTTCCTTGAAATAGTTTTGTTTTATTAGGCAATAATGACTCTTAAACCGATTTGAAAATTAACAGATAGGACAGCCAATGTGGATTCAGTGTATTCATTAGTGTAGTAGAAAGCAACAGATTATTTACTTTAGGGGCACTGTCGTCTTTTTAAGTGAAGAGAAGTGAGGCAGGAGGATCAGGACACAACATTTAAAATAAGTTTCTGAACAGAGAAAATTACTTCCATTTTTTTTAGCTGATAAAAGAAATTGAATTCCCATATAATCTATTGTTTCTGCTGATATTTCATAGTGTGAAAATACCAGTTTTGAGTCCCAAATTAGTCAGTCCTGTGTGTTACAGATGTGAAATATGTGTATGGTTTCATTTCAGTAAGTGTGGAATGAAACAAGTTCTTGAAAGCAAAAGCAGATATTAATCATAGAAATTGAAGCATTCAGTATTATTTTTATCTTTTCTTTGTTGAACTGATTGACTCGTCTTACTATTCTAAAAGACTCTTACACTGACAGTGGCATTTGGGTTTTCATACATTCAAAGTTTGTAATTTTAAAGAACGAACATTCCGTGACAGCTGGCCTTGTGATAAACACTGGCTTTATCTTGAGAAAGAATGCTTGAAATTGATTTATTGGCCAAAGTAAATTTCTACTAAAATATGGCAATTAGAATAAATATGAATTGTCATTAGGCCATACAGTTTTGTCTTAACCTTTTGAAGTCTGTGAACAAGGGGGCATAAAGAACAGCTGAAGCAATGGCAACTCCGGGACA
The DNA here is from genome assembly GCF_017976375.1 of Cuculus canorus. Taxonomy (NCBI): domain Eukaryota; kingdom Metazoa; phylum Chordata; class Aves; order Cuculiformes; family Cuculidae; genus Cuculus; species Cuculus canorus. The sequence goes on along the minus strand of NC_071404.1, from coordinate 31,141,071 downwards.
CTGGTCTGAAATATGATTCTTTATTATCTCACTCTCAGTAGTGAAACTATTTTAATAATTCAGAGACAGTTATGAAAGCTCTGACAATTATCAAACAATTGTGAACAATGTTCAGTACTCCAGGAGTGAGGTAGAGTTCCTTATACTTGACCACTATGTTTGGCGCGTATCCTAGGTTTGTCAGTAGCTGCACAAATGGAAGAAGGGCTTGACGCGGAGAAGACCGAATGATCCTTATGCAGTGTGCTGCCTGTGAGAATTGTAAAAGCCTAAAGCACTGCCCGAGTAGATGGACAATTTTGTGTGTCCTTGTTGAACACAAGTATGTGTTCTGTCCCTGTTGTTGCCTGAAAATTCTAAATAAGGTGAAATATGGTTATTTGTTATTTTGCTGAAGTGTCTTTCATTCACTGAGTTAATGTTTGATTGCAGTTTTAGCTCTTTTGCTGTTTAAAATGGGTATGAATCCAGGTTTCTGTCACCAAACCACTGTTTCATGAGTTGGCTCCTAATACCACACCAGTATTCCCTGCTGGTTTTTATTATTTATTATTACTTAAAACAAACCTGTTTTTTAACCTAGGTAATGAGCAAAAAATGATACCACGACTCTTCTGAGTTTGAGAGTGAAGGAATTTAAAGTTATTTAATATTTTCAGGCAATAAAAGGTATAGAATATGTGTGCTAAATATAGAATACGGAATATTTGTTCTGAAAATCCCAGCCTTTTCCAAAAATCAGTTGGTGGTAAAGAAGTAGATACACACAGATCAGCATCTAGCTCAACTAGAAAAGTTCATTAGCAGCGGTGTCACAGCAGTAGGCTTTGGTTCTTTGATGCTGTTGTGACAAAATAGAAAAGATCGCTTAGAAAAATACTGCAGATTTTTCTGTTCTGCTCTAGGTTGTTCATGAAAATTCATAAGATTCAGTTTTTACAATTTATCTCAAAACTATAGTTTTCTATCAGAAATGTTTTCTCATTTGAGATGACAGTGAAGTGTAGAGAATACAGATAGATCATTGCTGCATACAGATACTGAAAGGCCATTTTCTAGTAAACAGAGGCCATTAGAAATATCTTGCATAGTTATTCCCTGTGTACACGAAAGTCCACTGCACCTGGATCGACATAAAGAAATCTATGTCGTCTCTAGCACCAGTCTTTCTGCAGTTGTTATTAATTACTTACACCTGTTAGAATTACTGTGTAATGCTTCAGCACAAAATGACTTCTGGTTAGTAAATCATCTTTATCAGATTTTTGTACATCAGTTACTGACTGACCTATGGTGTGTGCCTTTATCCCTAACATCAGCAAAGCCAAGCCAGTGCTTTTTCTTCCTCTTTCAGAGACGCTAAAATATATTGTGATCCAATCTACGTCATGAAACTGAATGAAAGACTTGAGAAAACATTTTAGGTTATTAATAGTCTATCACTTGGTGACTGAACTTCTCATTCAAGCAACCTAAACCTGAAAATTAAATTAAACTTTAGCAATCCACAGTAATTAACCTTACAAAATTGATTGTTTACATTTGGTGAAGGGGAACGTCAAAATTCATCACATCATCCAGGGCTTGATTTTACTTCTAAATTCTGTGAAATTTCCATTGCATTTATCATTCTACTACAATACTTGGAGAAAGTTTATCCCTAATTCAATCAGTCCTCTGAGTTGTGGCTTTAGAAGACCCTCTAGATATCTGGAATCACAGGTAATGTGGTAGAATTGAATGATTGTAACTCTGTCCTTGACTACTTGTTCAGGAAATAGGTGATGCTTTCAAAAGGAACATCAAAGCAACTGGAGAGAGAATTATGTGGGAGAGTATTAATTTTTTTTTATTTTGACTGTTGGGAGTTTTCTATTTTGGCAACCTTTTGTAGGCAGGATGCTGTTTTGAAAACACAGTGTTTTGAAATTAGTTATTCATTATCTTTTGTCAATGCAGAATATCAAAAGAAATCTAGATAAAAATAATGAAATTGAATGTCCCCTTGTTGATTTTGTGTCAAAATGAATCCAGTATGGAACTCTGTCTCATATGATACAGCGAAAATATCATAGGATTGACAATCTCCATTTCCCTCTGTATAAACTTTGTCTAGCGTTCTTGTACTTCTATGGATTTAATTAATTTTGTATTATTTATGAGATGTGAAAATATGGGTGATAATATAGGATATGGTTACATTTTTTCTTGCCTTTTGCATTCTCTTATAAAAATTTTGCCTGAGGTTTTCTCACAGTGAGCTACAAGAACACTGACTCAGGGTAGAATTGTTCCCAACTAGAATTTCTGCTTTTCCATGAAGATGTTTGAAACTTCAGAAGTGCTGACCTAGAAAGAGTACACAGTTTTATGACAGACCCTCAAAAAAAACAACCCACTAATACTATAGAGATGAAGCAAAACTAATTTTGATGTGGTTTTCCCACATTTGATGCAGAGTTCCACTTTAGTTTTGTTTTTGATTATAGATAGATGAAAGCATTGCATTTCATAATTGCTAGCACAGTTACAGAAGTTATTGAATAAGAGATATGAGAGAACATTCATTTCAAGATAGTATTGGAGTATATTCTATAGATTTATTGTCAGACTATTAGAGGAACCAAAATAATTTTCAAGATATATGCATCATAATATATATTTTCATAGTCTTCTGGTTAAAGCTGATACATCCATTATATCAACTATATATATAAGGATATGTATGTTCCATCACTAACTGAAATGTTACCACCCTGGGTAAGAGATTAGTAAATTCAAAATTTAATACAAACATAGCATTTTCAGAGGATGAAAACTGAACAATTCAGATTTTCTTAGGTAAAGGTCATAGGTTAGCAGAAATACAGCTAAAATCATCTTGGATTTATCTTTAGACTGACATTTAAGACGATAACATTCTCTTGTATTCTTGAAATAATGCATTTAACCTTTCTCCCCCACCCCCATGGCACTGACACAATACAACAGCAAGGATGATTAAAAGAAAAAGTTGAAATACTATGTCTATGTCAGCTAGCTAGGATTCTTTTCTTAAAAGAGTTAAACTTTTCTGCTGATGATAAACCAGGTATTTCAAATTTTTCCTTTTTTTTTTTTTTTTTTTTTACAAGAAAGAGCATTTAACTGTAGAGTGAGAATCAGTAACAAAACTTGACTTTAAGTGGCTTTCCACTTTATTGCCTTGCAATCTGGTGTACTCAGGGTGCTAACCATCTGCATAATCCCCCATGGCAAAACAGAATAAAGTAAAACCAAAAGAAATGTGCTTTTCAGGGGAGAAATTATCACATAGATGGTTACCAATTAAGAGACAGAAACATATTAGAGTCAAACAGGACTGAGTTGGACTGAGTTTGACTGATGGGGTGGTTTGACTTATAAAGACTGCTACAGTTTAGACAAACCAAAACTCCTTGCAGTTAACGAGTTAACTACTGCAGGACTTTCTTCTTCTATCAATTCAATTTTTTTTTTTTTTACTCAAGCTGTATTTAAGAAAATAGAGAAATTCTCTAAGTAAATGATTTAAACCCTGATTTTTTGCTATTTTTTTTTTTTTTTGTCTTTAGTAAGCAAAATCATTTGATAAAGGTGAAAACATTATTCCTTTCTTTGTCCTTATTTGGGCTTGGAGAAGCTGAAAATGCAGTCTTACATCATTGAAACCAGTGTCAGGAGAGGTTCAGTACATGGCTTTTATCTCAGTTCTGAGGCCATGTCTCTCATGTTTTGTTTCCTTTATTAGTTTTATTTTTACAGCTGAATAAATAAAAAAAAACTCTGAAACATTTTCAGTACAATTTTTAAAATGTTTTTAATTATCTCTTCGTTTCTGAGGGCTATTTAGATCTTTATTATTGTCTCTGTAGCACCTTCCCTGAAGTATATTTTGTCCTTAAAATGCTTGAAATTTCTCATTGCCATCAGTAATCTTTGTTAAAAAGAGTCATTAAGCCACTTCCCTACACCAAATAGTCTGAGTCTTTAATTTCTGAGGAGTCTTGCTGTAATTAGCTCTGAGAATGTATGACAATATAGTAAATTCTTTTCATTGCCTTTTTTAATCAAATAGGAAGATACACAGATTTAACTACGGTATTAAGAGTAGGATTTTTTTTAATTTTAATAATTATTAAAATATGCATTAGTAGACCAAACGATATATTTGCTTAGTTCAATATTGGATAAGTTCTCACGAAAAATTTTCTTGATTTTGTTTCAATTGTAGGATTGAGTTTAAGGACAAAATATTTAGTGTCACATTGTTTTTTAATAAGCATTAAGTTCCAGAATTCTGTAAGGGCTGACAATATTCAAGGAAGGAAGAAATTATTAGACAGGCTTCTTATGGTCCTGAAGAACTTAGTGAATAAAAAATCACTGTTAAATATTTAAATTTATATTGCATGTACAAGTTTTAGAGCACATTTCGACAACTTTGACATAGTTTTCCTGTATTCAAACATTTTGACAGTTCTAAATCAAAGACTCTTTTTAGAGGAAGCATTCTGTGGGAAACACTAACCAAGTCTAAATTTTATTAATTACCTTTGTTCAAAACTCAGAGCTCAAACCACAAACCAGAACTTTTTTTCACTCTCCGTTAGGATAAACATGGGGAAAAAATATACAATCTAAACCTTCACTGAAAATAAGTAGGATGCACTGTAACTATTTTGCAGAGATATTAGTAAGGTTATAGAAGAATATGAACTTTGCACTGACAGTTACTGTAATATTCCAATATAGAATTACTTGTAGTTCTTTGATCACCCCTTGACATTTAGGAGAGCTTGACTAGTTGCCAGAAACACAACATGAAATATTGAAAATCTTATTGTACCAGTAATGAAGAAAAAAATGCAGAAAGAATTCTTAGTTTTTTGGTATGTCATGTGCATCATTTTCTTTATACAGAATTGTAAGGAATTCTCAGACACTAATCCAAGCCTGAATTAGATATTTTGGGCAGCTTAACACTGTTTCTAAGAAAATACAACTTTTTTTTTTTTATTTTCCCATACTGCTCCTTGATCTTAAATTTAAAAGAAATTCAGTCTTTAGAACTTTACTGATTAATTTTGCTGGTTGCACAAGTAATACATGTCTGTGGCGTTTCTCATGCTGTTTAAATCTAAACGTCATCTGTGGAAACTGAAATCATGGAACTGTTGTAATTTCTGTCAGTGGAAGCAAGTTGTCTTCAAAATATTAATACCTGTAGTGGAAAAGTGTTTGGTATGGAAAAATAAGCCAGTTATTGAAACAGAAATAAATTCTGAGCAGGTAGAAAGTTCAAGAAAGACAATTTTTAAATTATATCTTTTGGAAAAGATCTGTGCTATTAAAAGGTACCAAATATTGACAACTGCAAAATTGACACTACTGTTGTTTCCACTGAAAATAATACGCTTCCCTGAAGGTGCATGTACTGCCTCTTTCCCTGAACCATAATCCTCTCTACAGAATTTTGTTTCCTCAATTTTGACCTTCAGAATGGGCCTGGCAACTTGTTTAAGTCTGTGACTGGCAAATCTCAAAGCAAATTTTGTAACAAAAAGTCGATTTATTGAATAGCTGAGTCTTGTTCTACAATAAAGGTGAGGATGAATATTTCCTTCCCAGAGACGACAAGTCTAGAGCACACATGGAACAAATTCTGAGTTCAGATATTGGCTGAGTTTGTGTCACAGTAATGGCAAAATTTCTTATGAAATATCTTGCAAGGTTAAAGAATATAAACCAGCAAAACCCCAGGTAATATTTTTCAGTCACTTTCTAGCTGTTGGTATGCCAGAATTAAAGGTGAATGCATGACTTGTAGGGGGTGTTTGGGTTTTTTTTTTTAATCCTGAAGTAATGCTTTCTACCGGTCTGTTCAAGATAATGTAGTGGAAAGGATATTGATTTGTTATAATTTATAGAGATAAAATATATATACTTTACTAAAAAATATTTATTCAGAGTAGGAGCTTGTAGCAGTTCTGCCTGGAGACTGGAAAGCAAAGACTATTCTATTTTACTTTTTAGCTGTTTGCATACCTCAAATAAGAAATTGAGGAGATTGTACAAGCCAAATACGTATGAGGCATATTAATTCCTTTTTATGTGAGCAATCTTTGTTAATAGAGGATTTTTTTGTTGTCTCTCAATATGAGATAACCACACTCTTCACCATCAGGTGGAAAAAGAAGTTACCATCAGATGTTACTTCCCCTAGGAAATTCAGAGCAGCCCTAATCGTAGAATCAGGAATGATATGTAGCAGAGAAAGAAGGTAGAAGAGGAGGTTTTATAGGTGCAATATCACCCATCGAAGATTAATGACCATGAAAAGAAAAGGTTAAGAAATAATGAGACTGATCCTTTCTTAAGAGTAGATATGAGACTTCTTGGACTTAAATGCTTTTTGTCATCAAAAGAGAACCAGGGCTGACTGTGGGAGTATGGAAAGGTGTAAGTTATGGTTCTATAATTAAAACAGAAAAGTTAAAAATTAGCTTGTCCTGCTCTCTTAAAGCTATAGTATGTGGAAATCTATCTGACTCTTCTAGCTAGAGAGACAAAACTGCATTTTCTTGATAACACTGGAGGTGGTACTTTCATGAAAGAAATGCTGCAACCACATTTTTGGACAGCATTCCTGTGTTTAACAGCTGATAAAATACATGCTGAGGCCTTTGCCATAAACATTGACATCCTCAGCACTGGGCTATCACGATCAAGATGTTTTCTGAAAACTTAAAAGTATTCGTTTCATAATAGGCATTGCTAAAGACAATCAGTGGTTTCTCTGTAATTCCTGTAATTGCCGTTCTTATTCTTTATGGTGCCTTGATCAAAGCCTTACTATACCTCATGCTAAACATCCATGGAATTGATAGTGCTTGCATCGAGCAAGTACAATTATGAAGCCTGAAAGCATCTAAAAATTGATATAATGAGCAATGGGTCCATGCAGGGGAAGGCTCAGTAATGTAACAATAATATCCCTTCTTTTCAGTAGTGTTTCAGAGTTCATATGAGTTATTTGTGCTTCTGATATTTAACACAGGAACAGCAGAGAGAAGCATTGGTGTAGAAAGCACTGCCAAGGTAATTAGGATCCAGCAGTGAGTAATTCTTCTTGAAGGAAGGCTTATCAGGAAATATCAGCATTGTAGAACTAAGATAGCTACATGAGGAAACAAAAAATACAGATAACCGTTTCTGACTTTTGCAGTTGAAGCTGCTGCTGGTACTAGTGGGATTGATTAATCATAGGTTGCCACCACCTTAACTTTCTATAAATGATAAAGTTGAGTATTCACCTACTATAAACCTTCTAATTAAACATGTTTAAAACTAATGACTAGTTTTGCCTTGGTTTTGTCTTATATTTTTCTTTAATATATTAAATATGCATTAAATAGCTTTAAATATTTCTATTAATAGCAAGTCTTTCTTTGATGCTTTGCCTAAGCCATATTTTCCACTCCAGATTTCTGCTAGAATTTATGTATTTCTGAAATTCTACTTTCTACCTGAATCTTCCCTTAGAATTTGTTTATCCTTCTGCAGCTTTACGAATTGAAAATATCTGTTGTAGAAATGAAATAAAAACTGGTGATGAAAGATGTTATTTCCTTATGGTTCTTTGCTTGATGTTTCCAATGTGCTACAAAAGTAGAACCCAAAACCTACTGATATGCTGGAGAGTTCATATATTTTGGAACTTTTATGTCAGATTTTCTAAAGAATTAGGTAAATATAATGGGATAAGTTTATTTGGATTTTTTTAATTTTTTTTTTTTTTCATTGACCAGCAACAGTTTTACATGCTGATATGCATCAAGCAAACAGGAGTTGACACACTTCTCTCTGTCATGGATATCTCAGGCACTAGGAATATGGTAAAACATTTACATGTATCCAGGCTATCAGATCACTGACTATAGCATTTTGGTTTGGTTTTAGGTTTTTTTTTAGCTCAGGTAGTGAGTCTAAACTAAATGCAGCTCGTATTCTGTGGATAAATGATTCCTCAGTAGGGAATGGTGTGAAATTACTTTTAAATGTGAATATGCTTTGGTTTTTATAAATTTTCCTGTGATGTCTTCAACCTCTTCCTGAAGTTAATTGCTGCTATATTTCCAGTTTTAGTACTTGAAGTTAAAAAGGCATGAGAAACACAGCCTTGTTTTGCTGTAATGGTATATGTTGGTTGACACCTACATACAAACAGGAATTGAAAGACTGCTTTCCAAGATTTAAAATAGTGTGATGTGCTGTTGATTACTGTTGAGCTTAAATTTAATGGGAGAAAGACATTCAACAACTGCTATACTGAAATCATAAGAAATGATGGTTTGAGAGGAGTGAAGTACAGTGATTCCCCGCTTATTGTTTTGGCTTCAAATTTTAAAACTTGCATTGGTTTTCTACTTTTGTTCTAATTAAAGTTTTCTAGGGGTTTTTGTGCTCAGTAATATACCATTTTAGTTACTGTGTCACAAGCTTAATTACTAAGGAGTGCGCTTTGTGCGCTTAACAAGCTTCCTCCAAGTACATTTCTGGTCTTTTTTTTTTTGTTTATTTGGGATGTTTAGAACTAAACTGCATTTGAAATTTTGTTTGATGTTTAAATCAATTCTAGAAAAGTCACATCTTTTGTCTGCTATTTAAATATCTGCTTCTACTTTATCACTAAGTTTTTCAATGCATGACTGAGTTCTGCGGAAATAAAAATTTCATGGGGTATTATATGAGGAAGTAAAACAAGGAGGTTATTTCTATCTGGAGGTTATAACCATGATCGCTGTGCAGCTTTAGAAGTTTATGTGGCTCTCTGGAGTGCTGTGTAGAATTCTTGTTGACTACACCTGTATTACTTTGGTAGATATAAACAAGTTTGGATTCAGATTTTTTTGTACAATGAAGCTGGATGATGATTGTGATTGACTTTAGCATAAAGAAGGCTGACATAGAAATGGCAGAGGCTGGGAACTGAGATTGAACAAGAACTATCTAGAAAGTATGTTTCTTGGAACTTCATCAATACACTCAACTATGATATTTCTTTCAGGATTCTAGGATTCTTTTTTTTTTAAACTATTTGCTTGTGCTTTGCTTACCTGTCTTCTACAGCTTTTCGTTTCTATGGTGAATCACTTAAGTGAAATATGTTTCCCTCCTTGATTTGGAATAATAGGGCTTGTATTTCACTGAAAATGTGGCTCTACAGTATTTGGGATACTTTACAAAATCAGTTTTGACAGGAAGTCAAATCTGCTATTCAGTTTACAAGTATGTTGTATAAAAAAGTTGATTTTTTTCCTGCTTGCATTTGGTGATAATTACACATAAATCAGTCTTGCCATGGACAAATGAAATGCATTGAACTAATAGTTTTCTTGAATACTTGTGTGAAAAAAAAAATATTGATTTTCAATACAATTTGGTCAAACTCGTAGGATACCTGGAATGTTTCCTTAAAGAAAAAGCTCAAAGTCCAAAGGTGTTTATTGTGACTTTCCAAGCACTTTCCAGATTCTGAGTGTAATTATTGGGGAATAAATTGTGACTTTCAGATTAGAAAACATAATTGAGCAGGAACAAAGAACACTAAAATCTAATGTTAAACTTTATTTTGGGAATCCAGAAATATAGAAACTAGGTAAAGTATTTAACTCAATTGGATCAATACTTATATTCACTTCTCATCTCAGACTTGTCCCAGAATAACTCAGGCAGCAAAATATTCACTTTTTCTTGTTTGAAGTAAGTGTATGTTGGATATCCTACTGCCCTGATGCCTTGGGAAGATTCCTGAGAATATTGTTTGAGATAATGAATGTTGGTAAATATTGTTAAATAACTATATTGGAAATATTCTTGCAAATGTTATTGTAGGAATATTCTTATAAAGAATATTTGTTTTGTATTTCTGTTTGTCTCAAACTCTTACAAGCTTCTAACAGTTTTAACAGAGACTTCAATCTTTTTAAGAACTCATTACCAGGAACTGCTGACATTTGTAGATTTGTTTTTTCTGGATCTTTCCTTATTCAAGATCCTTCATGTTTATTTAGTGCTAATAATAAAGTTAATGATAGAAAGTTTGATTCTGAGACTCCTAGCCTTACAGATACGTGCTTTTTAGTCCCTGGACCTTTTTTTTCCACCTCCATTATTAACCTCCGCATTTGGAAGGAAGGTTGCTAAAAAACATATTGATGTTCTGGCTCTTGACAATGGGTAAACCGCTAAAGAATGCCCTCTCCCCTGCCCCTTCAGCTTCTTTGCTTTGCTTTCTACCCTTCTTGATTAACTGTGTGTCCTTCATGTTCTCTTTCCAAATATTTTGAACTCAATTCTTCCAAAGCAGTCTCCACACCTGTTATTCCTCATTTGCCTGAGCTGCATTTTTCTGTGTAGTTATTGCAAAAGTACTCAGTTGTTCCATAACTCATATAGGCCACTGGACTGACCAGAAGATCCAATATTTTCCATTTCTTTCAGATCCCACTTCACTGCTGTGTTGTGGTCACATAACTCATGCACTGTTGGTACTTCTGTCTGGGTCATTGAGCAGATACAGTTGATCGTCTTGTTCGTTGTCACCCGCAACATGAGCCTTTAAGGCAGCAGACAAACTGTGGTGCTATGCAGCAGTGCAGAAACATATTCCCTGTTTGTATTAAAGTCTTGCAACGCACAGCCACTGTGTGGTTGATATGGAGATTGCCATAGTGAATTTCTCAGCAAACCAAAGTCTAACAATGGGGTTGGGTGGTTGTTTTTTTTTATATTTATTTATTTTGGTTTGTTTTGCTTTGCTTGTTTGTTTCACTGCAAAAGTACCTTGGAAATGCAACGGTCATTCTGCATTACTAGTTTATCAGGGTAGATTTTTTAAGAGCCCTGTAAGGAGATGCTCTGCCATAACTATATTTGTTGCTGATACTGGAGATGCCCTCAAAAATAAGAGTATTTTATTAACCTTACAACCACTAGCAGATTACCAACAGATAGAGTTGGCAGATCTAGAATTTTCCCTACATATTGCATTATTTTTCGTATCCGTATGACACTGTGTGGAGATCCAGAAACCTGATGTGGTGTGCTTGCCCAGGCACAGGAAACAAATCATAAGGGAGCTAGTGCTTTCCTGATAAGCTATAGCATACATATGGCTACTATTCCTAAGAGTGTCAAAGCAGGTGGTGTTATTAACTGTGTTCTGAGCGTAACACTGGGATTATAATTAATAATACAGTGTATCATCTTACCTAGAGTAAACAAATGTTGTCTTAAACTAACTGGAATTAAATTGCTCTGTTTAAACTCTTTCTTGTTTAAAGGGTGGTTTTGGAAATACTCTTCAAAATTGAGCTGATTAGCTGGGATTGCCTAGTTGAATGGTGTACAAAAGGCATGAAATTTGTCCAAAATATATTAAAAATAATTGAACCATCTGTACAAAATGAGAATTTTACTGTGATTCCTCATGCAGAATATTTTTTAGTAAAATGACTTTATAAAGCAACCTATCAGCCTTTCATATACATAACTCATCTAATTCCAAAAGTAAAGGTTGATATTTATTAGTAAAGTAATATGATCCCTACTCAAAAAAAAAACAGCAAACAACCCACCCAAACTTTTTTTCCTCCAAAATTCCTATTGTATTTACAACAGAACTCAGATCTAGGAAAGCTTTTTGAAAATATCCCCTGAAATCTTTTGTTTACTTTTTGCTTTATGAATCCCAGGTGTAAATCTGTTCCAGCTAAGAAGTGACTATAGTTACATCATGTTCATCTGGTTTGCCTTTAACACACTACTGAAAATCTTTAAGTTATAACGTTTTGGGGCTTATCACAGCAGTCGTCTTATACAAAGAGCGTCAGCTAGTCCTTGAGGTCCTTATATCTGTTAGGAAGCAGCGAGGGCTGATTGCTGTCTAAGGGGTGGGGGCAGCCAAGCAGGACAACCCTGCTGAGGAAGGATGTTAAGTGTGGCTGGACAGAAATGCACTCAGGGCAGGAAAAGCCCCAGGGAGATTGGGCAGGACCAGTAAGGGATGATGGAACTGAAAGCATCCCTCCACATATTCTAGTTACTAATATTGGCTTATTGTGTTGGACTTCATATACTCTTTATAGTCACTTCTAAATTGAAGATCTAGTATATAGCTGTATAATGTCAGCAACAGATGTAATAGAACTTTGTTGTCTTTTTCATGTGTGTGTTTTTTTGTCAGGTGTAATCTAAGGCTTTTTTTAATTAAGTAAACATGCAAAAAATATTTAGTAATATAGCAATCTCTTTTTTATTCCTTGACAGCCTAGAAAGTTATATCAAGAAAGCACCTATGCATATTCCTAGGCTTCAGAATACATCTTTACTTTCAAATGCTTCACCAGTATCTGGGGAGATTAATCATCATTTTTTTTTCCCATTCTTTGTGTTTATATATTCACCAAAACGTTTATTTATTTTCCGATTTCCAAGAAAACAGTGTGATGACGTATATTTAACTCCCTTCTACCACCTGAATATAAAGAATATTGTGGATTAACAAGTCTATTAAATTTCAATCTGAAATTCACATCAAGAGAATAGCAGATCTGGTAATCCAGAGATAAAACTATCCAACATTTTTATGCTCTAGATATATGTTAATTCATATTCATATGACTAACACTCGTCTCACTTGCTACTGGTCTTACACATCTATAATTCAACTGTTTTCAGCTAAGTTTTCTCTGAGTTGCTAACTCCTCTGAGTAGACCACCTTTGAATACCAAAGCAGAGGTGCAGATAAATAATAAGACAAAATAACAGACTGCTTAAACTGATACAAATATTGCCACTGAATTTTATTTGATCCAGAGTTTATGCTTGCAGTTCTATATTTGATACCCAGGAGCCAGGGAATATAGATTTAAATTCTTAACTTCTTGTTCTTTCTTTTTGTCTTCTAAATAAGACAAGAAAATGAGAAAAAAAAAAAAAGTTTGGCTCCCCTAATCTTTCATTATCTTATACTTGAGAGTTTGAAACCCAAGGTCTGCATTTAAAATTAGAGCCTGAGCACAAGAAACCTGAGAGGCAAATCTTAGCCTGAGAACCTTGTTAAGTATTTTCCTAAGGTCAAAGGAAAGAAACTTTCAGATCAGACTGTGGACAGTGTTTGGAAGTGTAAATTACCAAAACCTTAGCTGAGCAGGCAAAAATAGGCATGGCAGTACCCTCCCCTGCTAGCGGTGAGATTATCCTAACTGAGAAGATTCTTCTCCGAATACTGACTAAGCGAGAGTAAAAAGGGCTCCATAAAAGTGTACTTTGACCATGCAGCTGTCTATCAGGACAAACTCCTTTCCCAGAGCAGCATTTGCCTGGACTGATGATATTCAAAGGACTGTAAGGGAAGTGGAAATCACATCAAGTGTTGAGAAAAAGGTCCTTAGCATCTGCCTCTGTTGCCAGAAGCTCCCTTGATTGCATCACATATTTAGTTCAAACCAGTCACATTGAACACAGGGTCTCATTGATAATTATCGGTTTTTATCTTGAAAGATGGACAAGCCAAACAGTGACTTTCATCTGCCAGATTCTGTAATGCAGAGCTAATTGGCAGGATGTTAGAGAGGTCATAGCATGGTCCAGTGAGAGGTGAAGCACACTTGAACTCTTAGAAAGTAGCTTGGAAAAATTTCAGACTTCCCAGTTAACTGAGTACCCTTTAAAGCTAATAATCAGAGTGAAAACAACTGGGAAGAATGTTTCTTGGAGAGGAAAGCTCTGGATTCAGAGGAAAGGATAGTAATGTATAGAAAATTTAGGTGCAAACCTAATGCATCATTCGGGTAAAAATAAATCTGCATATATGGCCCCTTACTTTCCCTTAAAAGAACTTTCAAGAACTGGAAGAAACAATATATCGTAACACACACAAGCAAAAGAATATCTAACCTAATATACTCAACCCAGAAATAACCAATAGTGGATGCCCAGGGAAGAATCTAAGACTAAAATGAGTATGTAATGATTTCCAGAAAGATTTCCTAGCCCTTAGTCACTCCTACCTAAAATACTTCCCCAGCTGTTTCTGTCAGGTGTCCTATTGGTGTTAGACAAACTTACCTAAGCATATTTAAGTGCTAGCAAACTGCCAGAAGCATTAATGTACCCATGATCTCACTGCAAATATCAAAGGGCAGCCTGGTAGCAGGTGATTGCAGGGAGAAAAGTGCCCCTGCATCAGCAGCCACCATCCTAATTTTCCCTCCCTTTATGTATTCAGTCCCTCCAATGACAGTATGATCAGCAGGCTTTTGGGTTTTTTAGGCTGGGTTTCTCTCAGCTTTCTGTTGCAGCTCTTCCCTTTATCCCGTGCATCTGTCCTTCTTAGGAGGAGTGGATCTCGCTCCTTTTTCTTCAAGAAGCCAAATCCAGTTCAGTCTTTTTTTTTCTGAGATTCCTTAAGCTGGCTTTGCACATGGAATATGCCTACGCATATATACGTAAGCATTCCTCGAACACTTAACCTAGTAGGATGCTGTTAGCAATGGAGCCATGCCGCAAACTGGCTCCAAAAATGTTGAGACTTTACTTAACATCTTGAAGGACTTGTCTTTGTGCTATTTCAACTTCATCATTAATATCACCTATTGAGTACCACTGATGGAGGGTCACGGTTGCCTATGAGCTCACCTTCTACTGCTTGCTTTCTTTGCTTTTTGAGAGTAACAATACCCTTTACCTTAAAAGAATGCTTGGCAGAATTCGTATGACTTTAGTAAGTGAAATACAAATACTGTAGGTTGTACAGATGAGTAGAATAATATAGTGTAGTGTTGATTAGGAGGCTGGAAAAGTATATGAGAACAATATATGGAATACGCTAATGAAACAGGTTTATGGTAATGCTTTTTGAATTTGTAACTTTGTAATATCCTCAGGAAATAAACCCCAAATTGCATAAATTAAGTTCCACTATGGTTTCCAAAGCAGGGTTTCTAGTCACAAAGTTTTTAAGCTAAAATAAGCTTGTTATTCTTTTTCTTAAAACTTTGGCTTGTAAAATACTTTATGAAATTATTGAAAAGGCTATTATATTTGACACAAGTCCCTTCTCAGCATGCATGTTTATATTTAGTTCTAACTTAATTATACCTCAGTTTTCTGCTCTCTCATTTGTTGTCTTATACATGTTTCTCAGGATAGCCCACTGGTCTTACAGTCTGACAGAAATATAACAGTGAATGCAAGAAATCACATGGGACAGTTAACTGGACAACTGACAGTAGGTGAGTGTTCTTTATTGACTGTTAACATGTATCAGTTTAGACTTATGAATAGGTTTCATTAATTAATGTAGAAGATAAAATATTTCTAAATAACAAAAAAAATCATCACCATACTAAAAAAAAAATACATAGAATGGATCAGAAGAGCATGATTCGGCACTAGCTGAAGGTAGAGAAAGTAGAAATGCCTCAAAACAGTTGAAACAGCTGAATGAAAATTGATTATTTTTGAGACAACTGTAACAAAACAAACTAAAAATAAACCTCAGCAAAATGTGTTTCAACAATAATTTCAGTGGGAAAATAACCATAATTTTCTCACAAGTTCTGTCAGTCTTCCATTTTCAGTCTCCCAATTCAGTGAGAATATATTTGTCCCCACTACTCTTGCAATGTATTTGTATTGGCATATATTGAAAGCAATTTGAATAACAGAATGTAAAAAATCAGAACAAAACAAATCTGCCAGTGCTTTCCTGAATTCAAAATTTAAATGATCACTATCATACTGCCATTCATTCATTAAAATATTGTATCGTATCTTACAAAGTATAAAATACAGCAAAACAAATTTCCAGATGAAATGGGAATAAAAATGTCTCTACTTATCTTTTCTACAGTTCATTTATTTTTCACTGCTTTTATTGTTTGCCATGTTATACTGCATTTTTAGAACAAATCAAACTTACTGTGTTAGTAAGTACGAAGTAATATTTATTAGATTTTCAGAACTAAAACACTACTGAAGATGTTCATTGTGTTTTAAGAATATTGGCCAAAAAAATCAGTACAAAGTAATGTTCTAGATCTGTTAGAAAACAATATATCTTGACTGGGAATGGGATCAAAAATACACAGACATAACGTGCAAGATACTAACATGCATCTAAATTCGAGGACACGCCCCTTAGACTCCATGTCTTTTCATTATTTTCACTGTACTTCTGGTTTAAACTGTTTTATCTGCTCTTTTTCTTCATTTGCTGAGGATGTGCTCACAAATAGTTTCAAGTTAAAGTGGTTGTAAACTGCACTGAGCAAGTGCTGGCTGGAGGCAATGGCTTAAAGTTGTAAAAAATCTTTGGCAAGTGCATACAGATTGCGTATACCATCTGCAATGATTTCCCTGAATAACTACACCAAATGAGTGTGCAAAGGTACAGACTTTCTAGCAGACACAGATGAGGAAAATCAAGCTAGCACCTGTTCTAGCCATACTGCATTTGCCCAATGTGTTTATGGAACCCAGTTCTGTTTCATCTAGTAGCTGTATTATCGAAACCTTCCACTTCAGCTGGTAATTGCTAAAAGGTGAGTTGCTCATAGCAAACATCCTCATTGCCTGAAATAGATATAATATTTTGATTGTTGATACCACTCCTCCTAAGTGAATCCAGCACTGAAAATGTTCGTGACTGACTTACTTAAAGTCATCACACTAGAGGTTAATATTCTAAAACCGTAAAGACCTGAAGAAAATGTCTTCTTAAGTTACCATGATTAGAATGAGCACCTATAAACTTCTAGGTGTACAGCTGGTGCATAGTCTCTTGACAGTGGAAGTTTGCTAAATTGCAATATTCTATTTGCTTTCTTATTATGTATCTTCCTCTTTTTCTAATGTCTGTATGGCCCTTATTCTTTCTTGTATTAATATAAAAGTCTATCTCTTTATTTGTGATAAATTCCTCATACAGTATTGAATGCATATTAAAATATACCTTATTTTCTTATTTATTATTTAACATCTCTTACTTTGTACAGACATTCAGAACTACCGGTACAATCAGTTAAAGCTTGAACATTCTAACATTGGAAATCAAAGAAATTAAAGGCGCTTAAAATTCAAAATCTGTTATTCCTGGCTTCCCTTCTAAAAAATTTTGCTGTATAAGGTTGAGCAGAGAAAAAACATTTTTTTTTTTTTATTTTTGCCTAAGTAAAAACATGAAAACATCTGCTGAGAAAAGGAGTGGGGGCTTTTCTGTACCAGGTTTGCTGACATCAGGAAATATTTTTTTCCTATAAGCTATAAATATGCTCTGAAAGTCCCTGCCTTATTAAAAAATGCTCTTTGTCCATTCACTGGTTCTGTATGCTGCAGCAGATATATGTGTGGCTCCCCAGTAACAGGCACGAAAATCAACAGTGGAGGAAACAATGAGAAGAAATATTTCAAACTACAAAAAAATAAGTGAATTATTAGGCCTTGGGTGTAAAAGATACCTAGTAAACGACTTTGAAATGTTCTTATCTGTTAAATTCTTTAAAATAATCCATGGCTACATGCATTATTACAGTACAATATATTCATACTGACACTGAAAACTGAACAGAGTGGAAGTCACAGATGCAGTAAGGCTTTTTGTTGTGACCTGTACTAAATGAGCTAGAGTTGTTGGTTTCTGCTCTAGTCTATTCACAACATATGGTCAGAAAAGTGCCAAGTTTGGATCTCCAAAAGGACTCCACAGTCTTCAAATTTCAGAAATGCCATTAAAGACCAACAGAGCCGATGCAACACAAACAAAGTATAGCTACAGAATAAAGATCTAAAGATGACCATCCATTTATTTTTGCATCTAATCTGGATAAGGATGAGTAATAGTGTCTCTCTCCTCCCAGTCCTCATTTAGCAATACCCTTTTCATTATGGATTCTTCTGAATTACCTTGACACAACATTTTCATAGAATCATAGAGTCATAGAATCACTAGGTTGGAGAGGACCCACTGGATCATTGAGTCCAACCATTCCTAACCTAAACGGGGCCCCTTAGCACCTCATCCACCCGTCCTTTAAACACCTCCAGGGAAGGTGACTGAACCACCTCCCTGGGCAGCCTGTTCCAGTGCCCAATGACCCTTTCCGTGAAAAATTTTTTCCTGATGTCCAGCTTAAACCTCCCCTGGCGGAGCTTGAGGCCATTCCCTCTTGTCCTGTCCCCGGTCACCTGGCAGAAGAGCCCAGCTCCCTCCTCTCCACAACCTCCTTTCAGGTAGTTGTAGAGAGCAATAAGGTCTCCCCTCAGTCTCCTCTTCTCCAGGCTAAAAAACCGCAGTTCCCTCAGCTGCTCCTCACAAGACTTATTCTCCAGCCCCCTCACCAGCTTCATTGCTCTTCTCTGGACACGCTCCAGAGCCTCAGCATCCTTCTTGCAGCGAAGGGCCTAGAACTGAACACAGGATTCGAGGTGCGGTCTCACCAGTGCCGAGTACAGAGGGAGAATCACCTCCCTGGACCTGCTGGTCACGCTGTTTCTGATACAAGCCAAGATTCCATTGGCTTTCTTGGCCACCTGGGCACACTGCTGGCTCATGTTCAGTCGGCTGTCAACCAACACCCCAGACCCTTCTCCTCCAGGCAGATTTCTAGCCAGACTTCTTTTAGTCTGTAGCACTGCATAGGGTTGTTGTGCCCCAAGTGCAGGACTCGGCATTTGGCCTTGTTAAACCTCACGCCATTGGTCTCAGCCCAGAGGTCCAGCCTGTTCAGATCCCTTTGCAGAGCCTCCCTACCCTCCATCAGATCCACGCTTCCACCCAGCTTAGTGTCATCAGCAAACTTGCCAAGGGTGCATTGACTTTTCTTTCTGTTTAGTCAATGTTTGCATAGTTTAAAGCTATATGGAAACACAACTACCTCTTTTCTGCCAATCTTAGAAATGCATAAATGTTGCTCACCTCAGGAAAGAAGTCTCCATGGTGTGTGCACAAATCATACATACCTCTACGTGGTTTTGAGTGGAGGATGTGACGCTAAAAAGTGCTAAAGGGATCAAAATTCACCTTCAGATTGGATTATTAGTTTGCCAACTTTCTCATCTTTATCATGAATGTTTAGGGGTTTCTTTTATTGCTGCTTCTGATGGTTATTTCTGCTAATGCTTGACCTTTTTCCATTCATAAAGATCCCTGAAGATATCTGAAATGTGCAAAAGTGTGCACTTCATTTTTGCTAAGCTTTGGGTTTTTTAAGGCAGAATCATAACTCTAATAGAGGTCCAGAGCTGTACAAGTCATAGCTTTAGAGAGCTCCTGAACCAGGAGATCTACTCCCCGGGATCTCTAAGGGCATGCAAATTGTTAAAAATTATTTGAATACCAATGAAAGTTTTATCACACTCTTGCAATTACTTTTTTTAGAATAACAGGCAGGTGTACAATTTTAATTACAGCACTGGTGAAGACTGACAATAGTACTGAAAGGTATAGCTATTCAAATTTGATGACACTTTCTATCTGTTTACCACAAAAATTTTGTTGTGTATTTGAGATATTTTTTCCTAAAATGTGTTTGCTTACTTGCTGTTTTCCACAAAGACTATGTGGGGTATTGTTCAGAAACTACTGGACGTTAGAAATCACAGGCATATAACCTTGTGGGAATGGAAATAGTCCCCTTCATCATTCTTACCTATATAACATATGCCAATTGCCTGTGGCTATATAACTTAACACATACTGCTACGCCTTCACTTCAGAGGTGATCAAAGTAATTAATTTCCTAAATCTTACCTGTGCCAGTCCCTTTGCAACATCTAGACATGGAATGGGATCTGAAGTAAGAGACAAAATTTCAAGAATTCTTTCTCTTAGAATTGTGTGTAGTAGAACTTGTAATAATATGTGTTCACATGTTGCTTTAAATCTTTGGTTATATTGTCAGACATTTACATATGTAGGATTACTATGAACTTGAACTATGTATCCATTATAACAATGGAAGTAGTTACATGTCTAAGTAACAACGGATGCTATTTTTTTCTTTATTTTTTTAATCTTGTTTGCAAGCCTCAAGTATGAGGCTTGGAGTGTTGGAGAAAGAAGGTAGTTTCAGAGTGGTCATACTCACAGGAGGAAAACAGAAAAAAAAGGCTTCTCTCTCTCTCTCTTATCAATATATTTGTTCCTGTATTTTCAATAGTAGGGTGCTGGAAAGAGAAGGGATGATGATGTTTTACACCCTCTTTTTAGCTGCTTCTCCCGTTCAGATGGGCAAGTATGGATCAGAACTTAATTGTCAGGAGCATGTAAAATAAAGCCTTTCTCTTTTCTCTTATAGGGAGATTGCCTATTTATAGTCCCAAACTACAGTGAAATTTCAAAAATCTAAAATATACTAAACATTCTGCTAGTCTAATTCCCATATTATAGAATCATAGAGTCATAGAACAGTTAGGGTTCGAAGGGACCTTAAAAATCTTCTAGTTCCAACCCCCCCTGCCATGGGCAGAGACAACCCACTAAATCAGGCTGCCCAAGGCCCCATCCAACATGGCCTTAAACACCTCCAGGGATGGGGCATCAACAACTACCGACCTATTCCAGTGTCTCTCCACTCTCATGGTAAAGAAATTCTTCCTAATATCTAGTCTAAATCTACCCTTCTCCAGTTTGAAGCCAGAAGTTTCATGTTAAAGCAATTGCTCTTGTAACCACTGTGGTGCAGTAGGATTATGAGTGTCGTTAAGAAAACATATTGCAAAAAAAAAGTCAAATAAATGAGTTATCCATTTCTCAGCATTCTCTGAATCTGTAATCCTTAACTAAAAATTAGACCAAAACCACTCAAACTTTGGTCCTTAAAATCATTAATGTGTGGAAATCAGAAATACAGGCAACTCACTTCTATCATACCTAGATGAATTCATAGACCAGTTTTTGCAGTGATGTACAAGCAGGAGTATTTCATATTGAACTTCAGACTGAATATGTAATAGCTTAAAATCTCCTTTGAGGGCATTTTATCTTTAATCAGGCTTTTCTCATTGTAGCAAAGGTTTTTAACTTAGAGTTAATTCACTCCCTCATTCTCTTCTAATAAAAAAAAAGAAATGAACACAGATTCTACAATTTCTGTGCTAAATTACTTTCATCACTTGAAATTTTTCACGTTTTTGCATCTTAAATGAAATTTTCTGTTGAAAGTTATGCTTTTGCCTGGTGTTTTCCTATGTTGTGTCTGAGAATATTTAGATGACTTACAGAACAAAATATTATAAATTCTGGATATACAAATTCTATGGTATAATGTTTCTTATTGTAAGTTTTATAGCCAGCTAAACACTCTTTGCAAACATAAGAAAATAAAAAATTTACCAGGAGGTGATAATACAGCTCATCTGCAAGCCTGTGGTACAAATCCATTGTCAGATTTTTTAAATGGAGGTAAATGTGAGATAATTTGCCCATTTTTAGTACAGGTTAGCTTAACTATGGAGTTAAAGGATCTCTTTCAGCTTCAGGAATCACTGCAGAAGGTACAACATTGCGGTGCCTGAGAGGCCATATGGTTTTACGTCTCCTCCCAGCAAAGCACAGGAGATGAGCCAAGAGGCAGTCAGAAAGCGAGCCATGTTGCTCATAACAGTTGAAATGTCCAGCTGGAATCTGAGTCTCATCCCTTCTCATAATTTACAGTGCAACGTGATATTGCCTCTGTTTCTGTTTTCTGTCTGTCTAGTCCCTGGAAAAGTCTTTTTATAAACCATCTGCCCTATAACAGGTTTTGTGATAAAAATTCACATAAAATGTGTTCAGATACACTCTTAATGACTTTGGCTAAGCTATCCTGAGAATCTACTCCCATTAATAAATTATTTTGAAGTGTGGTATTAGGAAAACATGAAGCTCTGAAAATTGTGGCAAATAGGGTGGGCAAACAGGGCATTGCATCTCATAAAGGCTTCGATTGGCAGTTTGCATGAAAGCAATACAGATATGGGGCCCTGGAACTTCAAGGTCAGGCAAATTAGAATGTAGGTGAAGGTCCTTCCAGAGGGTTGCCTAGGGCGAGTCAGTCAGTCCCACGCATTATGACTGCCTCTGTGAAGAAAAAAAGGAAGGTAAGTGTTGGAGGTGACTCCCTTCTGAAGAGAATGAAGGGCCCAATGCAATGACTGATCCCACAGGAAAGTGTGCTGTCTCCCTGGAGCCCGAGTTAGAGATGTTACTAAGAAACTTTACTAGGAAACTCCCTGGTCTGGTACAGCTCTGTGATTATTGCCCACTATTGGTTATACAGGCTGGAAGCTGTGAAATAGCAGAGAGAAGTCCAAAAGCCATCAAAAGGGGTTTCAGGGCACTGGGGCAGTTTGTTACAGGTTCAGGAGCATGGGTAGTATTTTCCACAATCCCATCAGTGGCAACGAAGTCCACTGAAAGGAAACACAGATAAACTCACCTGATTAACATGTGGTTCAGTGGCTGGTGCTGTTGGTGGAATTTTGTTGGTTTTTTTTTTTTTTTTTATCATGGGGAGGTTTAGACAGTGCCAGTCCTCTTGGCAACAGATAGGCTTCAACTGCTTCAAAGGGAGAAAAGGATTCTCACTGGTGAGTTGACAGGGCTCATCAAGAGGCCTTTAAACTAGGTTTGAAGGGAGAAGGGGATATAATTGGGCTCATGAGAGACGAGCTAGGGACGGCATACTGATACTGATGGTGAAATCGATAGCCCAGCTCAAGTGCCTCTAAACCAATGCACAGCACGGGCAATGAGCAGAAGGAGCTGGAGTACATTGTACAGCAGGATAGCTGTAATTTAGTTGCCATCATAGAAATATGGTGGGATGACTCTCGTGACTGCAGTCCTACAAATGATGGCTATAAGTTCTTCAGAAGGGATAGGCAAGGAACATGAAGACAGTGGTGTGGCTCTGTACATTATGGAGGGCTTCAGTTGCATAGAGCTCAATGACTATGACTGTAAGGTGGAGTGTTTATGGGTAAAAGGGCTAAGTTTGCAGATGACACCAAATTGGGCAGGAGTTGCAATCTGCTCAAATGAAGGCTCTATAGAGGGACCTAGACAGGCTGTGTCAAGTCATGCGCCTGGGGAAAAAACCCATGCAGTGCTACAGGCTTGGGGAAGAGTGGCTGAAAAGCTGCCTGGCAGAAAAGGACCTGGGGCTGTTGGCTGACAGCCAGCTGAGCATGAGCCAGCAGTGTGCCCAGGTGGCTGAGAAAGTCAACAGCATCCTGGCTTGTATCAGAAATGGTGTGGCCAGCAGGAGTAGGGAAGTGATCATGCCCCTGTACTTTCTGCTGATGAGGCCACACCTTGAATACTGTGTTCAGTTTTGGGCCCCTCACTACAAGAAAGACATTGAGGTACTGAAGCGTGTGCAAAGAAGTACAACAAAACTGGTGAAGGGTCTGGAGCACAAGTGTTATGAGGAAGAGCTGAGGGAATTGGGGTAGTTTAAGCCTGAAGAAGAGGAGGCTGAGGAGAGACTTTATCACTTTCTACAACTACCTGAAAGAAGGTTGTAGCGAGGTGGGTGTTGGTCTCTTTTCCTGAGTGGCAAGTAGTAGGACAAGAGAAAATGACCTCAAGTCACGCTAGTGCTGTTCTAGATTGGATATTAGGAAAAATTTGTTTACTGAAAGAATGGTGGAGCATCAGAACAGGCTGCCCAGGGAAACGGTACAGTCACCATCCCTGGAAGTTTTCAAAAAACCTGCAGACAGGGCAATTTGTGACGTGGTTTAGTAGGCTTGGTGGTGTTTGGCTGACAGTTGGACTTGATGATTTGGAGGTCTTTTTCAGCCTTAACAATTCTATGATTTGACATTCAGCAGTGGTGACATTAGGCTCACGTGACTAGCCCTTCCATTCACTGGATTGAAAGAGTACTTTTTTATACATCCATTCCATAATTAAGTCGTAAAACTATTAAATATACCATTTGCAATCCATTTTGTGCTTGGGTAACAAAAGAGAGATCTATTTTACACAGTATTTCACATTGCTTCTAATAATTTAGGTATAATTTCAGTTTTTAAGCAGCATCTTTCATACCTTTATGATAGTCTTATTATATGTTATCTACAAACATAACACTACATTGTTATTTAATATTTTAAATACTTTGTGGTGTAAAATATACCTTACATCTCCTTTATGAACAGTCACATGAAAACTGTGCTATAAGAGTAGCAAGCTATTTCTCTGTCACTTATGAGGGCCAAGTGGTAATTACTTCTGGTAGATATGGCCATTATTTAACCTGAAAACACCTCCCTGAAATAAAAGAGCATATTATGTCCATTTACATGCCAAGAATTAAAAATTCCTCTGCGAAGAAATGCAAATACAAGCAGTAGGACAATAATTTAATTCTGTGTAATTTCTGTCTGATTCTTTCAGGAGCGAGAGTGCTTGTGTATTATTGGTTCTAAAGAGTGTAGCAAAGTAAATGTTTGCTGTGGACATAAGATTCCCTGCTTTAGTTTTGTCATTCTCATTATCCGGTTATACATAATTTTTTTTTTAATCTTAAAAATGATCACTGATGATTAAGTTATTTAAACACTTCATCAATACTTTCATAGCTGGAGTCGTGAGAACTCTTCCTCTTATTTCTGCATTCAGTATATTTTTTTGTTCTTTCTGCCTTCTTTAGACTCCAAAAGTTTTTGATATTTGAGTCTTGATCAAGCTTTTCTTCTTTCATTTTCTTTTCCTCACTCTGAGCTCGGGAAGACTGTTTCTACCTTGGATACAAGCTATATCTGAAGTTGTACTGATTTAATGTGTAGAGCACATCTTGCTGTCTAACTAACAAACAAAAAGGAAATCATACCTTTTACTTTTATAACTAGTCTGATACTTCTCTCTAATATTTGTAACATAGACAAAATACGTGTGGGTTATTTTCGCTCTGAGTTTACTATCATCTGTGTTTGAATGGAGTTTTAAGGTCCAGTACCTTTTTGAATGTGTTTTTATTTCCATCATCTAGAGCTAGCCTGGAAAGGACAAAGCACATGGAGGAAAAGATGCCTCTTCAAAGTCAGAATGCATTCTTAAGTTTGGACACTAGAGATCCACTAAGGTGTATGCAGCTGCTGGGCAGCGTGCTTTCTTTTCAGTTCTGCAGCGGCTCCAATTTTCTTTTATTCACAACCAATATTAATTTTTGGTGAGCTACTCTTATGAAATTGGACATTTTTTTCTCTCTACATGGAAAAGGTATGAAGCAGCATCAGGACGTGTTCAAATTGGTCTTCAGAAAAAGGTGATTCTTCACTGAAACAGTGGTCAGACACTGGAGCATGGTTTTACAGGGAAGTGGTCACAACACTGAACCTGTAAGAGTTCGAGGAGCATCTGCACAATGCTCTGAGTCATGTGGTTTTGTTTAAGGTAGTAGTGCAAGGAGCAGGGAGTTGGACTCAATGATCCTTAGAAGTCCCTTCCAATCTGAAATATTCTGATTTTTTTTGTAGGGGTACAGAATAAAGCTGTGGAGCGAAGGAAGAGGGACAAGTAGCTTCAAGTGAAGCCTTGGGTCCCAGCTGCTGACAGAAATTGCTGGGCACACAGAGGACTGGCTGCTTGCTGGCTTCCCATAGGATAACCTTTGGAAAGGCAGCAGCCAAATGCCTCTTTTTTCATGAGAAGGCAATAGTTAATGTTCTATAACCACTGTCACTTTAGAAATTATAAGAAAAGGACAAAAGAGAACACTAAATCAGTGTTTTTCAGGCAGCTATTGTAGAGGAGCAGCATGACTGCAGTGGTAGCTCTGTGCAGAGGAGTGTCTGATACACTAGATATGAGCCTCAGCTCAGTACCTTAGTATTTAATCTCAGTGTTAACTTTTCTCTGGAGTATCTGTAACAAGACTAGATGTGCTCTGAAGTAGATTTCAATAATCAGCAGCTCTTTTGCCAGCAGTTCACAGTCCTCTGCTTAATTTTTTTCTTTATAGGCTTTTCATTTTTCCTCATTGCATTTAAATGCAAGTCTGGATGTTTCCACTGTTTCTAGAAAACCGGCACTAGGAACTAGGAACTAGGAAAAAGGATGTTTTGTCTCAATTCTCAAGTATTTTATCCTCAATATTGAAATATAGTCTTTTTTTTCCCCCTACACCATACCAGTGGAAAGGAACTATGAGTTTGATTTCATTGTAGAAGTAGAGGCTGAGTGGGAAGAGGTTATTAGTGTTTTGCATGGCAGTACAGAAGTGTTAGTGTTTAAACGTTAATCCATTGCCATCTGTCCTGCTGTTGTTACACCCAAGCTATTGGCCAGTACAGAAAGCATAACTACTACCCAGATGTTCACAGCAGGGAAGAAGTGATTTCCTTTTGTAGGAAAAAGATCACAGAAGTCAAAGAAATAGACATTATTTGGAGGTTTTAAGTAGGATTTGAGGAATACCTTCAAGAGATGGTTCTAGCTCTTTGTCTTTAGCTTTATCAATTGCTAATACTTCATTTAACTGCAAAAACAGATGCTGTGCATGCATTGTGCCATTCACAAGGCTACTGCTGGGTGCTAAGCATTATTAAATTACCTACAGCATCTGGACCTTTAGCAAGTCCCTGACAGGACATTAAGATTTTATTTTTACCCCCTTTTTTCCCCTGATGTTCAGACAACTCATTAATATTGTTAAGAATATTATATTCTAATAGGAGTGGCTTAGGTAAAGGATGAAATAAGGGCAAATAAATGCAAAGCCATTTTTTAACTTAATTAAATAGAAAAACAGAATTAATTAAAAAAGAGAGAGAGAGAAGAGCAGTGAGATCTTTCTGATGTTCTCCTTTGCTTCTGAGCTACAGAGAATACTGTGAAGAAGAAACTCAACAGCATGCTGCTGCTGTTAAAGATGGTGAAGTGACAGCAAAGAGATTTATCAAAAATAGGTGTGAGAAGTAGCTTGATTGTAATAATAGAGTCTTGCTTCAGCTAAATTATCTTTAAAAAGTTTGAGTTCTATTAGTTATCTTACTAGCCAGCTATGGGGAATTAGTCTGTTTCTATATGTAAAAGAAATTTTTGCGAGTGGATAGTCAGGCTTGGACATATTTGTCCGTACAAGATCATGAACCTCTTAGACCACAAGTTATACTTCATATCTACTAGATGACTGGTATTAAAAGATAAATAAAAACCTTCTGTTTTCTAGAAATTCCTCTCATGTGTCTTTAGAGTACCAGAAATTGCATCTCAGTTCCTTTACAATTCTTATGCAATTAAACACTAATGTTGAAGCTTACTTTATATTTATTGAACTGCTTTGTTTGAGTACTACAAAAATACGCAGTTGCAAAATCAACCACTGTATATTACAGTATAAACTTTAATAATATATTGGAAAATACCAGGTAACATCCAAAAGTACAATATAGCTGGTTTGTTGTGCTTATTTATTAAGATAATTAGGTTTATATGCCTTTTAATTACTTTGCCTCCAATTAGAACTGTATGAGTTTCAAATTCCATGTTATGCCAACACTACAGATGTTTAATTGTGCCATTTGTAGATGGGCAGAGCTATCTTGATGTAATTTGTCTCAAACATGTGCAGACATTTAAAGGTGTATATAATATAGATTTTCAAACTTTCTGTAATACATAAATATATATCTGAAATCTTTTTCCTTAGGTTATTCTTAGGGTAATAAATATTGCAGTTGCAGCTGAATTGTGAACAGATGGCACTGAATTAATGATTAGCTGAATAGAGCTTTGGATGGATCTCGGAGAAAAGAGGCAAATACATTAGCTTTGGAAAAAGGGGTGGACATCTCAGGAGGACTAGAAGGAGGAAGTGAGATCATGCAGAGAGAAAAGCAGAAGGGCTAAAGCCCAACTAGAGCTTAAATTGGCCAATTCTACGAAAGCTAATAAAAAACGTTTCTACAAATACATTAACAAGAAAAGGAGGGCCAAGGGGAATCGCCATCCTTTACTGGATGCAGTGGGAACAAAGGATGAGGATAAGGCTGATGTACTTAATGCCTTCTTTGACTCAGTCTTTAATAGTAAGGTGAGATGTTCTCTGGGTACTCAGATTCCTGCGACAAAAGACAGGGAGGAAGAGCAGAACAAATCTCGAATGATCCAAGAGGAAATGCTTAGAGACCTACTCAGCCAATTAGACATTCACAAGCCTACGGGGCCGGAGGAGGTCCACCAAAGATTAATAAGGAAGCTGGCAGAGTTGCTTGCCAAACCTCTTTCCATCATCTACCAGCGGTCCTGGTTGACTGGGGAAGATCTGCTTGACTGGAGGCTGGCAGGTTTTACGCCCATTTACAAGAGGGGTCAGGGGAAGCATCTGGAGAACTACAGGCCTGTCAATCTGACCTCAGTGCTGGGGAAGGTCATGGAACAGGTCCTCTTGAGTGCTATCATACAGCACACACAGGACAACAGGTGATCAGGCGCACTCAGCATGGGTTTATGAAAAGCACTTCCTGCCAAACCAACCTTGTCTCCTTTGTTTCATATGTATTTCTCTTGTATAATTGTATGCTTTATTCATATGCTAATAATTTATGTTGACAATTGGTATTATTCACTGGAGTCTAATGCTAAAAAAAGTAACAAATACGTGCACTGCTTCTTCTGGCCTGGCACTTGTTCCAGTTTCTCTTCCCTGAGTAGGTAATCATTCAGATCAGGAAACCTTAAATATCAGCCTCTTCCAAAAGTAGTAGTTTTCTCATATCTCCCTAGCATGGCCTTCAACTATTGACAGACCCAGTTAGGCATTTTTTTTAACTGCTACTTTCACTCTTTTTTGATATAATGAATTCAGTCCCTTCTCTTCCTCAGCAAACAGAACACAGAATATTTTCTATTTATCATGAATGCTTGCTTGTGTGTATGACTTGCTTTCAACTGAAAGCTCTCTTTATTCAAATTCCTCAATGCTTCTGTTCAGCAGATATGAGGCCTTCATTTTCATTATTACAGCTGCATTCACTGAAAAATTTCTGAGATTTCTGGTGGCCGAAATAATATAACATCTCATATTCCTATGAGTATTAAATAAATTTTATGTAGGTGTATATTTCACATATTTTGATTTTAGACCCAGCTGGGGGTTGAAACTTTATTAAAAATGCCATATCTCTTTTATCTCCAATTCTAGAAATATCAACATTTTCTCATAACAATAACTGTCTTAGTCACACAAAAATACCCTGAGTTTAATGTTTAAATAAGCCATTTTTCATTGAAGAATCAAAAGACATTGCATAGAATTTCATCATGTTTGCATTTGCAAAGATTATAAATTTGTGGTAATTCCCTCTGTATTCCGAGCCCATATTTAAATCAAAGTGGTTGATTTCTTATCTGTGTCTGCCAGGTGGACATGGAAGGTGATATAGAAACCAGGCACAATTACTAGTGTTCATCTACATCCCATTTAAGCACACAAAATGTCTCTATCAACAGAAGAGAAAAAACGTAACTTCTTGTGTATCTAGTATTGTTGATAGTTTCTGTTCCTCCTGCATGTCACTTTCAATCTGTGTTTCAGGAAGTTGAGAATGAATGGAAATGCATTTTAGTATGGCTGGAAACTGACCGGATGATGAAGCAAAGCAAATATTAACTTCACCCTGGTTTTTTAACATTTGCATTGCTTTCATTGTTGTTGATAGAGGTGGGAGTGCACTGCTTTACTGCTAAGAAAGAAAAAACATATGAGCTTAATATATGAAGTCCCAAGAAGTTTCTGTGTGCTAGATGAGTAATGAATGGTATTAGAGATTCTTAAAAATCTTAAAAATTAACTCTAAATTAATATTTGGATTGAAACAATTGCAATTAAGGAAATCACAACTTTTAGTTTGTCTATTTCGTCTCCAGTAATGACTTTCTGCATCACTTCTTATGTTCACAGGTAACATACAAGCATTGTTACATCTATCGTATAATTTTATGGAAAGTTGGAAGGCAATTGAACTTTGTGGAAAACATTCAGGGGAAAAAGAGGACTTCAAACCCCCATATCCTTTCCCAATGCAAACCCCAATGGTACAGTGCATTATAAAGAAAAATATGCATAACCACAGAATTAGTTGAGAAGAAGTTTAATCTGCTGGTAGGGGAAATCTAAACTGGCCAGCAAGCTGTAGCAACTGTGCCTGCTCTCCAAATAGTGGAAAAATTCCCAATATGCTACCCAGGATGAGCAGTAATTTTCACAGTTTTGTAGTAATGCCAACCCCCACACGCACCTGAACTACCTATGCATACTTAGCACATACAGAAAATTTGATCTCTTGTCTTAGTAACAACGCTAGAAGTTTGCATTTCTATTATGTGATTATGGTATTACAGAAAGCAAATTTTTTATCTGATCAGCATTAAATTCTATAAGCAAATTTTTTATCTGATCAGTATTAAATTGTATTTGGTAAATGGAGCGTTTACTTTAAAATTGTGTCTTTATAGTCATGTCTAAACCTTGGAAGACTAGTTTGTTCTTGTAGTATTTATTATAATTCAAAGTAGTGGTTATAATTTGTTTTCCTAAATAACAGTGAAGTGGAACAAGACATCGCTGACTTTTAACAGCAAAATATTAAAAACATACTTTCTTTGTGGTTCTTATTCTAATACTACTTAATAAGCAAGTCAAACTAGGCTCAGTAAAAATTCAAGATAGACAGAGTTCTTGTCTTGAAATTTAATCTCTATTAGTGTTAATTTAGGTTACAATACTATAATTTTCTGTATCCATATTGTGTATGCTGCCCAACATTTTCATTTAACATATCTTCACTGTAGCTAAAATGAATAATTTTATGCTTTGTACTATTTTTAATGTGGCTTATTTAATGATGGTTTTGATTATGCAACTACTGTGCAGCAATTGTGTTATAAACCATTATTATATAGGCTACATGGATGAACATGAAATATAGATTTTTATCTCTATACTTCAAATTAATGGAATTTCACAGAAACTCAGTAATTTAAGTCAGTGTTATACAACTAAATTTAAAATTTGTGGAAATTTGAACTTTGTGGAAAAGTTCAAAAGGGGAAAAAGAGGACTTCAAACCCCCGTATCCTTTCCCAATGCAAAAACCGATGGTACAGTGCATTATAAAGAAAAATATGCATAACCACAAAATAAAAAATAATTTTAGTGGACACAAGATTATGGGAGTTTGCCATTGGCATCCCTTAATCCTGATTATAGCTATTAGAAAGCTGACTGCATTTCTAGTATGAAATAAGATAGTACTGTAGTATAAAGTAGTGCAGCTAGAAAGCTATTCAGATAGCCATGGGTTTGGTAGAAACTGATTTTCCAAACAGAATTTGGAACATAGATTTTCTTACACACTTCTCTGGTCTGAATTTTGTATTCTTCAAGCAGATATGATTTACTGAAAATGAGTATAGTGGATAAAGTGATTGTTCTACAAGTTTGAGCTAGAAATATCAAAATATTTGCTTTGTTCATGCACAGTATTCTACAAAGTGATTCTCTTGTAATTTTTGTTATTAGTACTATTAAAGATTTAGACATTTTGGGACGTGTATGTAGAACGTTTTTGGAACAGCAATTTGCATTACAGATGAGAAGATAATACACTAATGCACTGCACGTGCAACTGCTTACTCTTATTTCAGCTGGGAAATGAAAATGTAATGAAACAGAATTCCATTTTGATAACATTGATTACTCTGTAGGCAGTTTAATGTTTCAAAGCCATTTTCATAACATTCACATCCTGATCTATGTCAGAGACCAACTTAACATGTATTCTGTTTTGTTACAAATCTCTCAAGTGGCTTGAATACACAAACCACTGTTTCAACAGTAAGTAAGTAATACTACGTGATATATGCTCTTAAGTCCTGAGTGCAATATAAAGTAAAAGCTCATTTCTTTTAGCATAAAAAAATAGTTATAACCTGCAATAATATTTGACACTAGCTGAAATCTGGGTGTAATTTTATGCAATGTAATGCTGAAGAATCACAAATGCTGAGCATCAAAAATACATGTATTTCTTTGTGGAAGCTCCAGATCATTGTTCTGTCAGTCATTCTTCATGAAAATCTGTATTATCCTAAATAAACTGCAAGTTTTAAGAGGCAATTATTGAAACATGGGCCCTTACTTGGAGTGATATATAATAAGTAGGAACGTGGCAGGTCTTCTTTTCTCTTTGATTTCTCTCATGTTTTTTGTTAGCTCCTTTTCTCTATAGGACTAACAGCTTTCATATATATAATTTAACAGCATCACTGTACTTCTAATACCATTTACTTTTTGGCAGCTAAGCAATCATCAACTCTTAAATAAAGACGGAACTAATTAGTATTAAGTTATTTGTGATCATCCTGTGGTTTCCTGACCCATAACTAAGGCTATAGGAAAAGGACAATGAATACTCTTTTTAATGCATTATATTTTTTTCTGATTGGTTGAGAAGGGTGTTTTGTTTTTCATAGAATCACAAAATCATAGATAGTTTGGGTTGGAAGGGACCTTTAAGGGTCATCTAGTCCACCCCTTTGCAGTGAGCAGGGACATCTCCAACTCAGTCAGGTTGCTCAGAGCCCTATACAACCTGACCTTGAACGTTTCCAGGAATGCATCATCTAGCACCTTTCTCGGCAACTTGTTCCAATGTTCCAACAACCTCATTGTAGAAAATGTCTTCCCTATTTCTAGTCTAAATCTACCCTCTTTTAGTTTGAAACCAGTACCCCTTGTCCTACTGCTGCAGGCTCTACTAAAAACTCTGTCCACTTTGTTATATTCTCATTACCTGTCTCCATAAATGAGCGTGGTATTTTTTCAAACAGCTCTCTGGACAATGCTTCACGTAAAGCTGAATGTACTCAGTCTACCTACGTTTATTACCTCTTACAGCACATCTATCATGAATGACCTTTAACTAGATGTTGTAGGAGGAATTTTCAGCTTTTTGACCTCAGATTGTTTACCCAAAACTTGACTGAAGTATGCTCTCTGCTCTTGAAGTGACATTCAAGGGCTCTCCCTCCTCCTCCTCCTCCTTGGTGAAGTTTCTCTCCAAAGGAAACACAAGCACTCATGCAGGGTGCCGGGCAGGCACACCAGTCCAGATGATGTCACACCAGTCTAGCACATGCACAGGTACCAGTTACCAAGCACCATGAATGTGTTTACTCTGCATTTTTGCGACTGGTGGTACCCTTATGTCTGTGCAACGTCTTTTCCTTCCGCAAAGTGGGGTAATAATAATACCATGTTTTGTATATAGTGGTGTTTAAAGGCTTTAAAGTGTGTGATCTTCTTGATTATTGTGATAGTCTACCAAGTGCTATATTTGACAATATGTTCTGGTATAAAAAAGCTTCATGTCCAACATTATGGTAGTTATTCAGCAACCTGAAACCATAAACTTATTCTTTTTAAATACAATTCCTATTTCTTGTTAATTGAAATTACTCCTACAACAGAACTCTTACCTATGCTTTCCAATAATAATTCAGAATGCAGCCCTCATGTAATATGTTTCAGTCTAAGGACTATCTTAGAACAGAATGAAATTTATAAAATAATTGAAAAACCGACTTGTTGAGAAAAATAAATGCACAATTCTAGAATGGCTTTACGATTTTTGAAATCAAATTTGTGATTAAAACAGGAAAAAATATTGTTCCAAATAAAATTATATTTTAGGTCAATTTTAATATGGCTTTCATAAATTTTGCATTAAATTAATGTCTTTTAATTCTATGACTTTAATTATTTCAAAATGAAACACAAACATTTCCAAACAAAACCAAAATCCAAATAAAAAATAAATACTTTTCCAAAAATATATCAAAATGGAATGTTTTGATCGAATCAGAATTTTTTTCATAATTTTAAACAGAAACGGTAAGGAAATACATATCAATGAATAAAAGCTAGACACTGTAAAAAGCTTATGTAAGATGTAAATGGTTTCTCTGTTTGCCATAATGAGCCTATTCAATTTTAAACCTTTCAGTGTACAATTTATTAGGGCTACCTAGACAACTCAGTAAGAGGCCTGTTTGTTTCCCTTCCAGAAAACACAATGACAAAACAGAAATGATACAAAGTGCAGACACACTTGTACTTGCACCTGTAATGAACTGACTAAACATAATAGCAGCATCCATTCTTACTTCAAATATGAAGCTACCGCTTATTCTTTAATCAATAACATTAGAAATTACTTTGATGTTCTCTCAGACATCTTCCTTCAAGACACAAGGTTTCTAGAAGCACTTGTATTCAACAAGAAATGGTGTTTAGCCTCTACAAGTCTTCCCATTCTGAACAACAAGAAGCATTTTAGAATAGACATTTCTGTGTAATGACATCTAAAGAGGACTATACCTTGGTTTTAATATTGTGCACAATGTTTGCTATAACTATCATATATAATTTGGAGCATTGAATCATAGCTGTGTGTAAATTATCACTAGATAATATAGTCTTCAAATCTATAAAATGTCATGTATAATTTCTGCAGGTATTTTAAAGCAGTTTATGATTTATTATATTTTCTGCCTCTTCTAAATGAATAAAATAGTAATATCATCTGTTTTATTACGATACTTAAAGTAATCTTAGTTACGTAGTTGTCTCAATTTCATGGAGATAATTGGATATAGACAACAGCAGCATGATTTATTTTGCAATGGAATAGTTTTGCAAAATGACATATAAGCTCAATATATTTGAAAACTAAGAAATAAAATGAAAAAAAATATTAATTTACCTTCTAATTTCCTCTTGTGTTTCTACCACTGAACAGATGTAACAGTCTGTTGAACTAACCAGAGGCCTAACAACGCCTAGATCTCACTGGGTTTCATAAAATAAGCATTCATGTAACAAATAAATATGTATGTGATGGCTTTTGTAAAAGATATCTTTATCTGTGATGGTGCAAAAGAACTGAGTATCCTTCCCAACTGTATTGCTAGCATGCATTGCTAGCTGAATGTTAACATTTGTAAAAATTAATTCAGTTGTCATCAGGGACAATGCTACCAGGGGCACCGCCGCTGAAATATTAGAAAGTGTTTAAGAATAATTGTTGATTTCAGTAAGACAGTGTGTGGATGTGTATTGTGATTGTATTTATCCTGATCACAATTAGACTTTGTTATACATTTTACTAGTGAGCATCTTGAAATGTTTGCAAGATGTAGCATTTATCCAGTGACTAACATTAGGTTATCTAAAATCTGTCCCTATCTATCTTTAAAAAAAAATAGTATTTTTTTCAAAACAAAGACAAAAACCTGTTTATCACATTTAAAATAAAGTTTAAGTGTATGAAGAAGGGGAGAAAATACCATTTTACACTTATAAAACAGAATAAACTGTCTACCTTCAAGAAAATGGGGAATCACAAGTATTTTTATAATTGATTTTCCTTTCACATTAACAAATTAAAAATAACCAGAAATTTTTCACATTACAAATATAAGTTCATCTAAAAGTAAGAGGAATTGTTGATTTGATTTTATAACTGATTCCACAAATTAAGGGCTGGTATGTATATGCCTCATTCAAAACTGCATATTAAACTGAAAACTTCTACATTATGTAAGCAAGTGCTTCACAAACCTGTAAACCAGATTGATAAACTGAAATCGCATACATGGTTTCCTTTACCTATAATGCCTTCTTCATTATATTTACCCATATAGATTGATGGGTCATTTCAGGTGTACATTAGAAATCTACTTAAGGATCAATGATAAATTTGTCAGTTATTCCCTGAAATCTTGTCATTTACCTTACAGCTTGTTGTGTTGTATGCAGCTCAGTTTTAACACCATTTTCGGAACTAAAGTTTTGCTTTCTCCTGTTAGTAAAATAAACTTTAAAAAAATCAGAAACGATTTAGCAGACAAAACACTGAAGAATAACGATAAAACTGGCAAATGGAAAAGCAGAAATTCAATAGAGTTTTAGAATCTGCAGGGTTTTTTATTGCATTATTAGATGCAGTTCCATGGGTCTGCTTCATTTCGGGGGTTTGAAGCTACAAGGCATTTGGGAGTTTTGTTTCATAGAATATGAGATAAATTGTGATATCTCAGTTCCCTTTTTTTGTTTGTTTGTTTTGTTGGGGTTTTTTTGTTTCATTATTCAACTGTTTGAGTTTGCAGTAGAACAGAGTGAAAAATACCCTTTTCTGCTGTGGTGATTTGTTGGTCTGTATGGAATAGGCTCATATGTTATGGTTTTTTTCCTTTAGCAAGAAACTGCAATTTAAGCTAAGCAATCCCCAGAAAACTTTGTCTGAATTTCAAGATCTCAGAGTTTAAGTACATTGTAAATTCTTGCATTGACTTCCACACATGACACTGAAATGGGTGTTTGTCAGAGTTACGTTCAACCCTATCCTGATATGCAATAGTGAAATAGTAATTCTACAAATTAATTTAACAATATTTTATAATACAAATTACCTACCCAGCTTAGAGAAAGACAGCTATTTCATAAAACCCCATATATTGATATGTTTTGGATATTCCATGTATGCTGACTATTAGGTTTGTTCTTACAAAATATCTTAGATAAAACATTCACTTCCTTGATTTCAGGAGCTGATGCTGTGGAGGCCCAGTGTAAGAGATTTGAAGTGAGGGCTAGTGAAGGTGGAAAAGTGTTGTTTTCTGCAGATGAAGATGAGGTTGTCATTGGAGCCGACAGACTGAAAGTAACAGGTATGGTAACAACAAGGTTTCTAAATGGATGTAAAGTCCTTTTTTATTGTCTTGGGCTTTTTTTTATTTTTTTTTTTTTATTTATACCCTTAGTAATAGTTAATCTATCAGTCTAAAAGTTTCAGCCACTGGAAAGGAAAAAATCTTTTTGTCATCACTGATTGTTTGACAAACCAAAAGATATTGCATAATCTAAAATCAATTCTTCTAAAGGAACACTTGAATTTAAACTCTGCGGGACCAGCTGTGGCACAAATCACTGTTTCCACAGTGATTTGGCTTTTATGTTACCATTAAGCATTGTTTTGTTGTAGCTATGCCATTTGTTTAGGTAATACCCCTTCACACTGATAAAAACTATCCTTATATGCTATGAGATTTGTGGGTTTTGAATACAAAGTATCAAGCCTAACTCACATGTGAGTTAAGGGTATGTACTCTGCTTTACTCTCAGTAACTAATTTGATGTTAGAAATATGTTAGCTTATAAAACAAAGAAAAAAAAAAAAAAAACAAAAAACCCAAAGCCATAACAGTTACCTAAGTTTGTTTTAGATAAATGCTTTAAATTTCACTGCTTAATAAAAACTTACCTGAACTTAGGGTGGACTTCAGCCAACCACTCACAACCTAGAATAAGACAAAAAACTTGAATTTCTTCACCAGTCAAGGATGTTTAGCTTTTGTTCGGTTTATATCTGGGAACGCCTGCTTTAGAGAGTTTGAAGAAGTTCAGTTGTGTAGAAAGTATAAAATGGTTCTAATTTATGATGATTATATCTATTCCAGTCTGTGAAACTAAGAAATACATTAGTAGCAGCTTTAAGCCTTTTCTAAAACAAACAAACACATAAATAAATAAATAAATAAAATTTAATAGTTCTACTTCTATGTAATGCCAGATACAGCATTAAAATAGATTCAAGTCAAGCTGTGACTGAATTTTGTTCACAAGCCTCAAAACTGTTGCTTGCCCATATGTGTGGTATACCTTCTCTTCCCCTTTAATTCCTGTCTGGCCTCTGCCTATCTTTTCTAGCCAATCTGTTTTAATACTGCTAAGGCAAAAGAAAAGTTTTTTAAAAGCAGGCAGTTTAACGATGTTGCAGTATCCAATACAATATACTAAA
Organism: Cuculus canorus; assembly: GCF_017976375.1. NCBI lineage: Eukaryota > Metazoa > Chordata > Aves > Cuculiformes > Cuculidae > Cuculus > Cuculus canorus. Next base: position 31,103,129 of record NC_071404.1, on the reverse strand, counting down.
TTGTATCAGTTTGCCAAATTTGGGAATTGGGAGAAGGGAGACATCAGTGTTTTGTTGAGTCAACAGCAATTCTTCATAAATAGTAGGTGTGCAAGATTTTACCATAGTGAAACCTTAGACAGTAAGTGGAATAACACAAGAAGAAAAAAAGGGAATCATACTGAATCCTGCCAAGGTTCAAACTTAATCAGAATATTAAATACTGAGAAAGTTAATCTTAAACACACAGTTGACACAGGAGATTTCAAACCATTTATCGTAAATTAAGAAAATAACACATCTTACAAATGGCACTGAGGATTAGATTCCTTGAAATTAAGAAATGTAATCATAAGTTGTAGATGTTGTGGTATGTTTTTTAATCAGACTTCAAAAGCAAAGCTCTGCTCGACCGTCTTTAGCTTAAAAGTGGTTTAAGTGGCGTAAGATATCATAGCACCTGTTGATATCAGTTGTATAGAAAACAAAACTACTAATAAAAATTACTCCGTGATAGGATATAAGATTTTTCCTTCTGAAAAGAGCACAATTTCTCCTTAATTCTAGAAATACACCCGATCCTTTGTGTATTTATATTAAGCTTCCCAAACTATATTAAAAAAAGAAAAAGGGTGATGCTGGGGGATAGAGAAGGTGAGGAAAGCCTAATTTAGTGCTGCTCTGATATATTCACCTGAGTTTCAGGATAACTATGGTTCCTGTCCAACACAGCGGGCACATTTGCCCTGTGTCAACCTCAGCCTCCCAGGAGGGAGAATTCAGGAAACTACAGACCTGCCAGTCTGACCTCAGTGCCAGGGAAGGTCATGGAACAGGTCATTTGAGTGCTATCACACAGCACACACAGGGCATCCAGGTGATCAGGCCCACTCAGCATGGGTTTGTGAAGGGCAGGTCCTGCCAAACTATCCTGATGTGCTTCTATGACAAGGTGACCTGCTTGATGGATGAGGGAAAGGCTGTGGGTGTAGTGTACCTGGAATTTAGTAAAGCCTTTGGCACCACTTCTCACTGTATTCTGGAGTATCGTCTAGGCTACCATTGGCCTGGAGAGGTTTACCCTCTGCTAGTTAAAAACTGGCCAGCTGGTCAGGCCCAAAGCATGGTGGTGAATGGAGTTAAATCCAGCTGGAAGCCGGTCACAAGTGGTGTCCCTCAGGGCTCCGTGCTGTGTCCAGTCCTGTTCAATATCTTTATCAATGACCTGGATGAGGGGACTGAAGGTACCTTTAGCAAGTTTGCAAATGACACTAACCTGAGAGTGTCAGTGTTGATCTTCCCCTGCTGGAAGGTAGGGGGGCTCTACAGAGGGCTCTGAACGGACTGGATTGTTGGGCTGAGGGCAATGGGATGAGGTTTAGCAAAGCCAAGTACAGAGTCCTGCACTTGGGACACAGCAAGCCTGTACAGCACTACAGGCCTGGGGAAGAGTGGCTGGAAAGCTTCTTGGCAGAGAGAGACCTGGGGGTTTTCATCGACAGCTGACTGAACATGAGTCAGCAGTGTGCTCGGGTGGCCAAGAAGACCAACAGCATCTTGTCTTGTATCAGAAATAGTGTGACCAGCAGGACTGGTGAAGCCACGCCTCGAATACTGTGTTCATTTTGGGCCCCTCTCTATGAGAAAGACATTGAGGTCCTGGAGTGTGTCCAGAGAAGGGCAATGAAGCTGGTAAGGGGGCTGGAGAACAAGTCTTACAAGGAGCGGCTGAGAGAACTGGGGCTGTTTAGCCTGGAGAAGAGGAGGCTGAGGGGAAACTTTATTGCTCTCTACAACTACCTGAAAGGAGGTTGTAGAGAGGTGGGTGTTGGTCTCTTCCCAAGTAAAAGGTGATAGAACGTCAGGGTAAGTTTAGATTGGATGTTATGAAAAATTTCTTCACAGGAAAGGTCATTGGGCACTGGAACAGGCTGCCCATGGAGGTGGTTGGTAGATGGAGGTATTTAAAAGGCTGGTAGATGAAGTGCTTGGGGGCATAATTTAGTAGTGGACAGGTATGGTTGGAATTGATAAGCTCAAAGATCTTTTCCAACTTTAGGATTCTATGTTTCTAATGAAGGAAAAAGGATTAGATTTCTAAATTAATGAGGATTTCTGAAACACTTAAACAGAATAACATCATTTCTGAATTTCTGTTTCCCTAAAAAGCTTTTTGCAGCCTAAGTATCAATCTGCAGCTAATTAATAAAGCTAGAATGAGACATTTATGCTTTACTGTTGATTTCAGTCTGAAGCTGAAATTATTTAATGTAGATTTCCCAACGGAGAGTAAAAGTTGTATGATCCATGCAATTGCAAGAAAAGTATTAAAAAAAAACTTCCAAAGGATAGAAAAAATTTCTGTCTTCATGGAAACATAAAATAACAAAATATTTCTTTCATATAGTAGCTCTTTGAATTCTGTCCAAAGTTTGTGTGATAATTTTAAATTCTTAGGCAAACACATGAAAGGTGATGAGTCCCTGTGAGGTGCATCAATCAGATTGTATTACTCTCTATGACATGATATGACTGATGAAAACTGGCAAGGCATCATCAAGTCAAATATCAACTAGAAATATTTTTTTTAGTATTTTTCTCAGGCCTGTGTTTTGATAATCATGGTGCCCTAGGGTGAACATAAGAAGGAGTTATTTTTTGTTTTCTCCATTCTTCCGTGAATATCAAAAAGCAAAAACCAACTACGCTTCTTTGGATATGAAAGTCTCACATGTAGTTATTTAAATGTGATACTACAATGAAAAGCTGATTTTATTTTCTTGCTTAACTGTGAATAGTTTCTCTTTGGAAACAAATCACTGTGAATGGCTCCAATAAACGATGCATTTTGATAATTAATATTCTAAAGCATGCCTATTCATGAGCATTTATAAACCACTATGGCAGTGTGGTTTGTTTGTTTTTTCAATTCAGAAAAAAGCTTTTGTAATGCACAGCTTTAAAAATCTGTAAAGCTGTATACTGTAAGGCAGTATAAGAAATTCTTGATTAATAAATACTTGAAAGATTAAATTTACAGCTTCTCATTGATTATCTTTTTGTAGCATTTTGATTTGTCAGTATTTATATAGGCAGTCTATTCCAGGTAGAAACATATAGCACAAACAGGTTAGTAATCTTGTTATCAATATATTTGCCAGGTAAGAAAAATAAGTAGTCAGAAGTAGTGCTTTTTGCTTTAAGGATGTTGCAGCTGTATAATTACCTATTAAGAATCTCTCACTTTAGAATTAGGCAGTTGGCCGATTTAATTTGAACTTCTTATTCTTCCTTCTGTTGTTACTTTTGCTTTGTCTTTCAGCTATGTTACCTCTTTTCTGTTTTATCATTCAAGAAAAAAAGATTCGGAAATTGCTTTGTTAGGCAGACTGTCAGAATTAACTGTTAGACTGGTAGCTGACTATTGCCCCTTTGGGCAGGGATGCCTCCTACCACCAAGTTTAACACATATCATAGAGCTTTGTAGGGAGGGAAGTGAAAGGCATAACAAAGTAAACATATTGCCAAAGAGCTGGGAAATTAGTGGGAATAAGGAGCTGAGTTTCTAGTAGACTCACGGATTCCTTTCTGCGCATGGTTAAACTTTTCTTCATCCCTTACAATCCTCCTGTCTCAATGAATGGACAGCATCTAAAGCATCATTGAGTCTTCTTCACTCCCTCTGCAGTTACAAGCAAGATTATCTCTTTGACTTCAACTCCTGTTATTTAAATCTTAATACAGAATTTTCTGCCCTGTGCTTTCATTTCGTATTTCTTTTATTTGCAGTGTGATGTTTATAATATATTTTTATAGCAGAATTTGTAAATGCTGTATTAGTGACATTTGTAAGAGTGCAAGCATTTATCACAACACAGCTTTATGCCTTCTAGAGTACATGTGGGAAATCAGGTTAAGAACACCTTGCTCGATACACATTTTTCTGAAACACTACTATGAAAGAAGGTTGTAATTCTTTCTAGAAGTGCTTTCATTGTATGTCTACATTAGTACAGTTTGTCTTCCTCTTCTTTCTTAAACTGAACTTGTAGCTAGCAGCTGTGTAAGGAAGCACCAAGCAAAGTACCTGCGTACTTATATTCCAATAATATCCTAATAATATCCAGAATTAGCATGCAGGGGAATGCATCAGTATCTCAGTTTTGGATTTAAGATTATGCTGTAGGACTGTGAGTCTGCAGGTAATGGGAATATAAAAAAGTCTTCCAAAGTAGTTAAAATGAAGCGATAAAGTAGAAATATGGCTTATGGCTATGGAAAGGATATATGACGGATATATGAGGAAGTCTGTGTGAATTGCAAATTAGGTTGGAAGAGTAGAAATAAAATATTTATAACAAGTACTGAAATGTAGAAAAATAAATGATTATTTGATATATGTTGTCATTACAGTAGATATATATCTAGTGCCTTTAGACACTGAAAAGGAATTTCAATATGAATGGCAAAGAATATCTTGAATTTGCCACATTCAATTTGTGGATTGTCATTCAGGACAGATGGAGTTTGGAGAGTAAGCGACACAAGATGAAGGGAAGCATTTAATCACTTTAAGCTGGTTTATGCAGCCAAATTATTTGACCACAGTAAAACTACTGTATTTGATGTTGTAGTAAAAAATTAGACCTTTAATATGCCAGATTCTCAGTATCCTGAACACTGAATGAGCCAGGATTTTTTTACTCATCATCTGTCAGTAACAAAATTACATTAAATTTATAGAATTTCTGTGGTTCCTCGGTAGTGACTATAGTAATATGTACTCCAAAATGTACTAGATGAATAAGGTTTCTGATAATCTTATTTAGATCTCAAGGAATCAATGCCCAAACTTGTCTGTATGAGAGCTCAGATTGAAAGATACTATTATTGCAGGAGTCTAACCACTTGGCAACAGAGCAACCTGTCAGAGGTACAGCTGTAAAGCTGATTACAAGCATATATGTGAGCTCCAAGCTGCCTATGAACTGAAAATTTTATAGGCAGGCTGAAAGTGACAAGACTAAATAAATATATTTCTTCTGAAGACATTGCACAAATAGATTTATATCTTCCAGTTAAGGATAGAGTGCATTGAGTCAGCTCAGATTACAAGCTATACGTACTTACATCAGCATGCGGATGGCTGTGTAGACTGCTGGAGGTCTAGACTGACCTTAGGATAGCAGTTTGTTTGCAAAAGAAAGTTTTTAAATTTTGGCACTTGAACAAAAACATGCCAAGGAAAAGAATGATCGATCTTAGGAATGTATGTAAAGAGAAAGAAGACTTGATAAAAGGAGTTTTCCTGAAAAGGGAAGAGACCCAAAAGCAGACAAATGTGCAAGCAGTCCTGCCAGCTCAGGAATTCCCTTTTGAAGGACTGCGCACAGTCCAGAAATGCAATTTAAAGTAGTTCTAGTTTTGAAGAGTCTGAATGACACAATACTAGGCAAATCCACCTGGCCTATTTTCAGGCAAAAGCCCAGTGGAAAAGAGCCCCACTATTAGTAAACTGAGATAACTCTTAAATCAGATGAAACCACCTTGTTTGCAAAGTCGGCGTTAAATGTTCATAGAGTTTTGATGCCAGAACTGGATAGGAGTTGGATTTAGACTTTGTAGTAAAATTCTAACTCTTAAAACCTGAGCTAAGCCTGACACTCACATGCCCTCAGGCTTTGCCAGTTTTGAAAACATCTATTTAAATTACAGCAGGCAGACCCATCTCTATTTTTAAGATACAGCTACTCACAGGAGGGAAAGGTGAGTAATAGGAGCTCCAGCACTCCTATTTTATTATTTTTTTTTTGCCTCAAAATACTTGCTTGTGACTTATTTCTGCCTGGAAACAAAATTCTACTGTTGGAGATAAGGATCAGGCTGCTAAGCAATGTAGGATTTTGTTTCAATGAAAAGAGTATTTGGTTCCAGATACTCGCCTTATGATGTCGATACTACAGGCCAAAAATACTGTGCTATGTCCTAGAACAGTATTCTAATTAGATACTAGAATATGAGATCATTTGGATTTCAATTCATAACGCCTTCAGAATGGGACAAATACTATTATATTTTTAGGAAAAAAAGCAGGTATTTGAGTTTTTGCAGTATAGAGATGTACCTCTCATTGTGAGCTCTCTAATACATGTCAGAACTGCCTTTTTTCCTTATTCTGAATCCTACCTGAAACCAGTACATAATGGCTTTTTTATTTTTATCAGATCTTAAGACAATTTTTTTGCTTAACTTTCAGTATAAGTTAATGTATTTAATAGCCATTAACTGGCTATTGAAGAGTATGTCATGACATACATAATACTTTCAAAAATTATGTGAATGAGGAAGATCTTTAAATTTAGGTAGAAAGTAGCAGAAAGAATAAATACAGAAATCCTTACAAGGAGGTACTGTTTGAGTTCATAGCAGATTTCTACCAATAACATCTTGGATTTCACTATTATCCACAGATCTATTTATAAAGCAGGTATGCAGTCAAAGCTGTGAAAAAGATTTGAATCATTTCTGCTTTGCAGTACATCTCAAAGTTTATTCATAGCAGATACCTATAAGCTAGGAATAATTTCACCCACAGAAAGCATCTCTAGAAAAAGAAATTATATCATCCACAAAAATATGACCTACAGACTTCAGCCTACATTGTTAATTTAAATTCCTGCCCTCATTGTGCCTAATGACGAGTTTACATTTTGCAGTGTCTGACAGCATAAAATTCAGCACACCAAGAGAAAAACATAATAAGACATCATTTTGACTCTAGAAAAATATAATCAATATATATAGACCATTTTATATGAATTAAAATACATATAACAATATGGTTATATTCAATGATCAGGTAGTACAGAAGTGTGTATGTGTGTATGATGATTAAGAAGTGTACATAGAAATGTATAATAATTCAGAATACATGATGTAAATTCCAGAAGGAAGAGTGACAAAAATCAACATATAAAAGAAATAAAATTATATGTAGGAAGATTAATTTCATAAAAAAAAAATAAGAAAGTGAAGAAAGAAATGCAATATCCAGGCAGAAATGGAGGCATTTGAAGAATGCGTAACTGCTTCGAGATTCAAAATGCACATGGATTCATACTGCATTGGTACTGATGAAACTGCAATGATCCTATGTGGTAACATTGACCACAAAACCAGAAAGTTTATAGGGATGAAGCTTTTTATAAACAAAAGGATCATATAATGCACAAGAAGTGATGACAGCATTTTGGAATATTTGGGGGAGGGGGAAGAATCAAGATTCACACTGTACAAAAGATTTATAGATTATAAGAGTGACAGTGTTGAAAAAGTAGTGTGGGGTGTTTTGCAGGGGAGGAACTAAGAATGAGAAGGTGGAAGGAAATTTGAGAAAGTAGCAGCCATGTAATGAGAATATTGCCTGTTTGGAAGTTACAGGGAAAGACGATAACAAAACAAAATCAAATTGACTTCCAGAGATCAACTTTGAAAATGTCAGAGAATTCAAAAGTAAGAGTCACAGAAGTCCTCAGAAGTAGACTAAGGAAGGATTTTGGATCACAAACTGAATTTAAAGCATCATGTGATGCAAGTAACTCAAATGTCAAGTTAGAATGTGTACACAGGAGTCGAACCTGCTGATCTTCTGCTCTGTTCAACTGGCAAGGTCCTCTCCGAAGTTCTTAGTTCAGTTTGATGTACCATTGTTCAGTAAACAACAGGATAGAATCCAGAGCCATGAGATTCATTAGTTGTCCAGAAGCATGATTTCTGAGGAAAGAGAGAAAAATATAGTGGTGTTTAGCTTGAAGAAAAAAAAATCAAAGGGAATATGATATCAGTCTTGAGGCCTAGAGAAACAGCCTGTTGAAAAAAAAAAGGATGCTCTCTATCAGTTTTCTCTTTAAAGCAAACCAAGAGTTTTTTAACAGAAAAAATAGTGAAATACTTTGGCTATAGAGAATGTAGAATTTCCTTCATTTATGATACAAATTATACCAGCATCTGTTGAAGATGAGCTGGTTGATACCGATTTGGTTTTGAACTTAATGATTATAGCAAGGAATGAGCCTCGGAGGAGATCAGATATTTTCTTTTTATCTTTAGTAACAAGCTAGCTAATGTATATTCAATAAAATGTGTTCTTTCTAACCGTAGGAGTAACATCCTACTCTTCGCAACTGTCACTATCATAGACAGGCTCACTTCTCATAAATTTGTGCATGTTTAAAAGAAACCTTCTCTATATTAACTTTATTTTAAATGTTACACGTAGCTGTATTATTAATATAAAATGTTTATTATTTAAAATAATTTTGAATGCTTCATATTATTTATTATCGCATTTTAACTCTTTATGAATAATATATTCTTTCCTAAGACCTTATGGAAAATGAGAAATTAGTAAATTATATGAGATTTGGAAGACCAGTTGGAAATTGCAGACAACTTAACAGGGTCGGACAGGTTCAGTAACTTCAGAAGGTGCCAATATATCACTATTCTGCTATTATTCTACATGCAACACTTATAGAAGAATCAAAATTCTGACAGAAATTTACACTAGAATAATTCTTACTAATGTGTTAGATACAGTCATCTCACTGTAGTTTTATTTATATTCTTTAAGGGTTTTTTTAGCTATTATGGAGTTTTTAGTATGAAAATGCATGTAGGTAGCACGACAAAAAAAAAAAGAGAGGAGTACATACAGGTGCACCTAGCTCTCTATTTCTATCTTTAAGTAACCACTCCTGAATCCTATCAATTGCAAAACTCTCATTTTGACTTTTGTAGAAAAGCGTTTCTGTTCAAGCTAAGTGTAAACTTATTTTTTTCTCTTTTACAAAGTAAAAGAAAAATAATAACAAGTAGTTTTATTCCCTTCTTAAGATTTTCCTTTTCATTAATTAGGGGAACACTGAAACCTCTCTGTAAATCCTAGGCAAATGATAGCCCAATGAGGCATTATGAGAGAGGTGGAATGTCCCTCTGCCACAGAAGGAAGGGCATGCATCCCCTACCAAGTAGTAACCCCAAGCAAGAAGTACTTGTACAGCCTACAAGTACTTCTTGTAGAAGTACTACAAGAAACAGCACCTGCTTTCTTAGCTTTCTCCACTGCCTTTTAACATATGCTTTCAGAGAGAGGTAAGAGGTTTACAAGCTCTGTAGTCCACACTTCTTTGCATACACTCAATACCTTTGTTCTTTTTGTTCCAGGGAAGTCCTGCAAACAAGTATACCCCTTACTTAAAATCTAGCTAGACACGATTCAACATGAATGAAATGCTAATTGCATCAATGCAGACCTTAGTTTGATGGAATTCTCCCTGACTCTCAGCAAAGTTTATTAGATCTTATTCAACTGTGTGATACCATGTTTGTGCTTGGTCAGATATTCATTGCTATCCTCCATAGACTTTCATCTCCTTCTTTGTCCTCATTTGTAAGAAATTCTTGAAGCTTTTCAAGTAGGCTTCTCAGATCATAGTGAGCACCCTTCTTGGGGAAATCTCTATTTCTTCAGACCTCAGCTAGTCAATTTCTTTCAGGAATTATTATAATTTCTTTCTTCTTCTTACCTTTTTCTTAGAATTATGAATAGTTCTTAAGTAATGAATAGTTCTTAGGATCTTAGACCATGGCTGAGCTTTTATTGAGATGTTTGGTTTTCATTCTGCTCAAATTAGCATCCCTATTTATGAATTTATAAATAATTTAGCAAGGACTTTTTCCTATTTTGTATTTAAATTCCTTGGGGCAAAATTCTTTTCACTTTCCTTCTCTGCTTTTCAGTTAATCTACTTTCACTAGCATATATTTTATGCCTGATACATTTCTAAAAGTCATTCTTACTAGTTTCATTTACTGTCATTTCTAAGTTTTGTTTTTTCCAAAAGCGTTAAACCTTTTTTTCTTGCATTATTATTTCATACTGTACAATTGTGCATAAGAGAGTGCAATGAATATTGAATATGTTTTCTTTGAGTCATCTTCTGTCGGATCTTATTATTTTCATTTTACTTGAACTGAGATGCAGAGTTTTGGGATTCCGTTCCAAAACTAGTTCAGTGGTAATCTAGGGATGCAGACTTTTTGGTTCCTGTTTAAATAAATGCTGTCACAATCAAATGCACTGTTCCAAACTGCTAAACCCATTGACATTCTAAAATAATATTTTACAGCTACCTTTTCATCATTCTGGGGAGAAAATGAAAATAATTTGGTTTGACCATAAAAAAAGGACCCTCCCTTGTCCTACATTTCCTTCTGTGTACACCTCCTATTTGCATAGTGTATTTCCCATACCTCTAGTTTAGAAGTTAGTTACCTTTAGTACGTATTTTCAACTTCATTTTTAAGTAAGAGTCTATATAGTGAGGGAAAGAAGAAAAAGCTGCATGAGTCACTACACATCACTAGAACAAGAAGGGATAGGTTGAATGAGCTTAGCAAGGTAGAGCTACTAAAGACTTCACTTTTCAAAAATCATTGTGCTGCAGTTGGTAGCCCATGTTAAAACCTACATGTCAATATTTCCTAATGGTATATATTACATTCATAGATAAACTAAATACATATACTATAAATTTTGCCAGTTTAATATATGAAGATCTATGAGTAGCATTGATCCTGTCAACACTAATATAAGTAATAGGTATAGTGGGACATATTTATCTAGCTGTCCTACTTAGGAAGCATTAGAATTCAGTTTTCTGGTTTAGTTTTGGGTTTTTTTTTTTCAATGAAGCTAATAAATAGCACATTTGTAAAACGTTTGAAATATATTCTGTGAGTGTGCTAGAAAAAGACTACTGTAGACCAAAGTACACACATACACACACATACATCTGCCTTTCAGTTCTTTCAGCCTTATTCCATTACAAATGCCAAAATGTCATTTAGCTCAAGTGGAGACTTGCCCTTAAGTCATCATCATTCTAAACCAATCTGATATATAAAGTGTGATAGAAGTGACAGCAAGTACTAAAGGTTACACCACTTACAGTGTAACGAGGAATAGTGCTTTTTCATGTCTTTTTTCTGCATCACTTTCTGCAAAGCAAGTATCTTACAGTGGTCAAAGATCTAGACCATAAAAAGCTTTCAAAGCACCTGACCATAACACCAGGACGCAAGATATATCCAAGATCAACAAAGTGAAGTACTAGTAGTAGCCGAATGCTAGGTTCACTGGAAAAATTCCTTTCCTGATTTATGGTTGAAGGCATGAGGTGGGTTTTGTAGTTACACCTGGAAGTCTTCTCTTATTAAACATCAAAGGGAAACATCTTTTTCAAAAAATATTTATTTTCATATCAAGCAAACCAGCTGTGTAATTTTTGCTGTTTCTTAGCTGAGCAGCATTACAAAATGGTAGACTACTTTTTTAACCCGTTTTTACACTCTCAGTGTGGAGCTGAGAAAAAGTAGATAAAGCACATGCTGCAGGAGTATTTATCAACAAGTTTGTTTCTTGTTTTAGCTGCTAGGACTGTTTTCAGGACTTCATTTTTAAGATTTTTTTTTATCTTCTCACTGTCATTCTTGGACTTGCCTCCTGGGTTTATATTTAGATTTACAGTGAGAGCAAAAGACCAATTAGCATGTCTGAATTAGCATTAATGAAAATACTCTTTATTTCTCTTCATGACAGGAAAACTAACAGTAATTCAAAAGATTTTCATTTTGGCAAAGCATTAATGTGAAAGTTTAGTATGCATATTAAAAGGAGCTTCTAATGCAAAACAAGGAAAGGAGTAGAGGGACTATCATGCTGGAAAAAGCACAGCACATTACTTACAGTGGTAAGATGTCTGGAGGCCAGAGGTAAACTAAAGGGCAGGGAAGACTAAATCTAAAAGTAAGAAATTCCTTTGGAAGTTTTAAGAATATAATAGAGATCTTCCCAAACAAGATTCTGTTTAGTGAAAGCTGAAAGGCTGGATTGGTAAGTATCCTGACAGTTTGTAAACTGGATAATGCAGAGAAATACCTCTTAGTGTTGATCTGAAGAAAAGGAAAAATAAGAAAGGTTTTCTTTTATGTCCCTTAACCTATCTCTGAAACTGATAAGGTCTTTTGTTGATAGCTGGACAAAGGAAATATATTCATGCTGTAGTTTTAGCTTAAAAAATGATAAAGCAAAAAAAAATTATCTCAAGATGACTGTCAAGTTGTGAAATGTTCTCTTCCCTAGACACGGCTATCATGGTGCCCAGTGTTCAGTACTGTGTTCTGAGCTTGCCTGAATATAGTGTAGCTCAATGTCTAAGGAGATGTGAACAACAGGTTTCTCTGAGTGCTAAGCACTCAAAATTTTGATGCAGAAGTAAGGTCTGTTTTGCTAACTTTAGCCAGATATGTCTTGGTATGTAGGGAGGCAATGAAACGTGCTTATGTTGAATTTATGATAGATGTGTTGCAAAAGTGACAAGAGTGTGATTTTTGAGTCTCTCCTGACTTACAATCAGTGAAAGAGCAAAGATTAGACTAGGGCAATGCCACAAGACTCACAGCAGAGCTGAAATGTTATAAAGTTTGCTAGGTAATCTGAATCGTGGTTGTAATTTGAGTCTTGATACCAACCCTTGATGACATAAAAGAGAATATTGACGCTGACACTGATAAATCACTCTGTTACCAGTTGTCTCATCTTGAAAATTGCATGGTAGATCTAGCAGTAAATTACTGCCATAAGCCCTCTTCCCATAGACTTTGCAAGGTATGTGGCAAATCTCTTGTGGTCCTTACCTGCAAAAACATCCAAGTCTTTGGCAAACCTGTGTATTTCAACCAACTTTAGCATTTTACAGTATGCTTTAAGTTCTTGTCCTTTCCTGCAAAAAGTATGGTGCTGTTCCTGTGATTCATACAGATAACACATAGGCACACATTTGCTAACATGACCAATGGTTTACAGTCTTTGCAGTTAACTGGTTTCAGCTACACCTGCTTCCATTCTGTTGCTAAATTAAAATGCTCACTTCACTGCTATGCTTACTTGAAGAAGAGAATATTAAGTGACAAAATTACTGTTCCGCATTCACCTTCTCTCTCACAGCTGCAGAATTTCCATTTAAATCTGCAGCAAAGACTTATCCAAGTTAAGTCATTTGTCCTTTTGCATAGCAGTAATGCCAGGTTTGAATGTGCTGTATTCATCTGTGTAATTTACTTTTGGGGAGAAAACCAGAATATTAATAAAGAGCAGGAATAAAAAGACAGTCATAATAGGTGATAATCAAGATAACTAGTCATAATATCAAATAGAAACAACCTTATGAAGAACTGATATTATAACTTCATTTTATTTCTCGTATCTGAAAAAAGTATAATTTTCAATTATTTGAGATACTAAAATTTCAGTTTCACCTTGATGTAATAGACACCAAAATGTATCATATCAACATATCTCCATTTCAGCATTGCAGAAATACAGGTGAGGGTTCTTCTCACATTTCATTTTTTCATTAATGCAAAAATATTTAAAGGCATTTTACAGTGACTTTTTAAATAAATGCTATAAACTTGCATAAGATGAGCTTTTTATGTGTGTGTTAGTGCCCTCTACAGGATACACAAATGCACCATTCTACATATTTTATTACATTTTATGAATAACATGCTAATTTCTATACCGTAAAAATGCCATAGAAGAGAAATTTTAAAAATCTGGGTAATAGTCCTGCAGCTTTATGGCCTCCTATTGTATAAATAAAATAATTTACTAAATTTTAAGAATACAGCAGTAATTATGACATAATCATAACAAACTTTCAGTATGCTGCAGTAATGGCAAAGTAGAGAACAGAAATAAATGCACATTTACTTATAGGATAAAGAACTGGCTATACAAATCTATATAAGGCACCTTATAAATCAGTTATAATGCCAAGAGTAACTTAGATAACTTCTGATACAGTTAAGGTGAGATTAACAAACATAATTCTCCAATTTAGCTAAAATTTAAGTATGTCAACTGCTGACCAGATTTTAAAGGCAAAACCTTCAAATTGCTTTGGTTGTGTGCATTGTTACTGTACTCTCAGTTCTGTATCCACTATAAGGTCTTACTCTTTCTACCTGTTCATGGCTATACTTCAGGGACAGCTCTTCACACTCTATCCATTTCCTGATATAGAGGGCAATGCCTCCACCCCTCCTTCCCAGTCTGTCCTTTCTGGACAGCCTGCAGACATTGACGGCCACACTCCAGTCACAGGATTCATCCCATCATCTTTCAGTAATCATTAATTCTTTTGTGTTAGAGCTTTTCTGAAGCAAATTGAGTAGGCATTCCTGCCTAGATTTTGTAGGCAAGCAGCAGTACACTAGAGAATTTTCAGAAATGTTTGAAATAGCAAACTATTGCCGATTGTTCTCAAAACTGGATGAGCAACAGTTTTCTCATTCTCATAATTTTCACCCCTTCAGATTCAACTATTTCTCCATAGCATTCTGGACAAATACATGTTACTTTTCTTTCTGTAAAAATCAAGATAAGATTATAAGACAATGCAATTAAACTTGAAATTAAAGCTTTAATTTTGTTCTTGGCATATCCAAGTTCACATCCTATTCTTTTAAATCCCAGATGAGTCTCCTGCTTGTGAAGCTATTGACTGTTGTTTGATAGTTCTCTCATTCATTGATTCATTGACCAAGAACAGCAATTCTGTTTTGTAACTGATTAATTATTCATTAAAGTCTGGGTATTCCAAATCGTAGGGTTATCTTCCGTAAGAAAATACAGTCTTTTTTATCTATGAAATACAAAAATAATCCTGTTAAAATTAGGGATTTTAGTGTGGACAAGGACAATTTTTGCTTTGTTTTCCATTATTGTGAACCCAGACTAATACATGCCATTTTAGGAAGAATGCAAATTGAGACTATCATATTATCTAGGAAAAGAAGGTGATCTTTTGGGGTTTTTTTTTAGGAATAATTAACTCTGAAATCTAAATGTGATCTTTAAATTTATACATTTAGCTGTTGTAACTTTTCAAGAAACTGATTGTTTCAAGCAGAAAAGATTTGTACTAAGTAATTTTTATTGTCATATATGTCTCCATATGTCCTACATCATAGGGGAAAAAGTAAAAGATGTTATGAAAATTATTATTTCTTAAAACTTGTTCTTTGTAAACTCCTTATATATACTTCTGATTTCATTCCTGTTTTGAAGAAATATTCAATTTTAATGTGACTTCTCAGCAGTTCCACTTAAATATATTGACTTTCTTCATCCCCAGATTATCTTTTAGAATAGCCATTTCCAATTATTAATTGGATTATGTTACTACTACACACAGTCCAAACTATATTCGAATAGATTCACTATTTTAGCAAAGTAAACCAAATAGCGGCCAGACATAGATTTCAGATGTGAAACTTCAAACAGCTATGTGGACTAACAACAGGATACATGGGCAAAAATGAGTTTCATTTGCAATGCAAGCCAAGTGGTCTCTTCTCTGCCAACCATTAGGAAGCATCATTTCAAATGTTTGTACTTAACAGATGTTAAGATGATATTTAAGAAAATAAATACTGACTGTTGCAATTTTGTAAGTAATTCCTGGAGTTGCAATATGCTTTGATCAAAGTTTAGACACTGAAGATGGTGAATTTTTATTTATTGGGGAGCTCTTTCTTCTTACCTAAAAAAATGACTTAGTGACGGTCTTGCTTTAATAAGCATCAAATATTAGTCATGTTCAAGGGCCCTGAGTAATGGATCTAAATGATTCATTTTAGAATTTACTTTTTAATAATGACTTACCTAGGAAGACTTTGATGCTTATGCCTTAGTTTACAAACTAACAGCTGCGTCTAATCAGGCCATACAACAGTCCTACCTGTCATACACCTCCAATATGGCCACATCAGTATCATAACCTTCACTACTTAACATTAACATTAACTTAACATTAACGTTTTGCTGCTGAGGGACAGATCAAGACTGAAATCCCAACAACTATGCCAAACGTCTTCATAAAATGACCTACTCTAATTTTTTTTTGTACAACTCCATAGCAAAAATCTAGTTGCATCATGCATTTTAATGCAAGTGCCTAGCTAAACTATATTTCAAGCCATTTACTTAAATTGAAGGTCTTGAAGAGTTGCACAATCAATGTGTGGTCCTAGCACTTTTCTTGAAGTTGGAAAACAGGTAGCTAATCTCACAAAGGGACTTTTAAATTTTGTCTATGTACAATAGGAAAATAATTAAAAAATATTTTTTATATTGCAACTAAACTTTTAGAACATAAGATCTATGTTTTTACCATCTCCTCAGAGTAAAGCAATCTTGATTAATTATGCATATTTCTCTGTGAAACCTGTGGATGCTTTAACTTAACTTGAGTTTTCAATGAGTAAAATTGCAACCTTCAGAAATGTTGAATATTTTACAATCTCTTCTTTCAACTCTCTAACTCAGATGGAAAATTGTCCTTACAGTCTAATACTTGCATAATCTCAGTACTTTGTCATGTTGTTACTTGATGTTTCTGAAAAACCTAGAGAAAGGTCAAGGCAGTAAGATTCAGCTATATCTGTGATGTTGCGATGCCATATAATTTGCACACATCAAAATGCTGCACAATTCCATTGTCAGTATATTTGAGGTGATTTACTTGCAAGATTGATGTGAAGGAGTGGGATAATGCTGATATATGGCTCAGTTTTTGCCGTGAAGTAATATTTGTTTCTTAGTGAAGTCTTTACTTAACTTGTTCTCTTCCACTGGAATCAGTTACACTTAGAGTTTTGATTTTACATGCTTTGCACACAGTTCATACCCTTGCTATTTTATTTCCTCTGAAAAATTCACTTTGTATAGCTGTCCATTCTAACTTATGTTCCTTTGAATTCAGTTGGTAACTACTTCCTTTTGAGCTGTACTTGAAAGGGCTTGAAGGTTCAATTCTTTTCTTTTTTTCTTTTTTTTTTTCTTAATTCATTCATCTCTCTCTAGAATTTCACTCCTATCAAAGTAGTTCTTGATTATGATTCTGTACTTCTGGGAATACAGTTAATTGATCTTTGTCTTATCACTGGAGCAAAAATCAGGCAGCCCAGTATACCCTCCAGATAACAATCAGCATGACTAAGAAAAGGCAGCAGGTGATAGTAGTAGGACACTCTCTTCTGAGAGGTATGGAGGCACCCAGTTTCTGACCTCCAAAGATGTGTGCTGCTTATTGGTAGCTCATACTAGGGATGTCACTAAGAGGCTACCAAGCCTTGTACAGCCCACTAACTACTGTCTGCTGCTGTTGTTTCATGTGGGCACCAGTGATATAAATAGGAGCAGTCTGAGGAGTATCAAGAAGGATTGCAGAGCCCTGAAAGCAGTGGTGAGGGACTCTGGAGCTCAGGAAGTTTTTTCATGAGTCCTCCTGTTCAAAGGGGTGGGGTGTGAAAGGACCAGTTGAGTCTGCCAAATCAACAAAAGGTTACAGGACTGTTGTCACAGCCAGGGGCTTCACTACTTAGACCATGGGACTTGCTTAGAGAAATCTGGTCTATTGGAGGCTGATGAAGTCCATCTGTCGGAGAAGAGCATCTCTGATCACAGGTTTGCCAGCCTGTTGAAAAGGGCTTTAAACTAAAACTGCCAGGGGAGGGGAACTTCAATCTGTCCCGCTCTTACCAACTCAATGTCAGTGCCAGCAACAGATGCCCAGAGCATCTGTTCACAGGTCAGAAGGAGAGCACCTGAAGAGCAACACAAAGGATCTCCTGCCAGTGAGACAGCTTTATGGGGGGCCCAACTTACATTCCTCTATGCAAATGCATGTAGCATGGGGGCATAAACAAAAGGAGTTAGAGACATGCACATGCCTGCAGGGCTATGATCTCATTGGCGTCACAGAGACATGGTAGGGTGGATCCTATGACTGGAGTGCTGGAATGAAGTGATACAGGTTCTTTAGGAAGGACAGGCAGGGGAGATGAGGAGGAAGTGTTGTTCTCCATGTCAATGAACAACTGGAGTGCATGGAGCTCCACATGAGAAGCTGACTGAGAGCTTATGGGTCAAGATTAAAGAGAAGAGAGAGTCAGATTACATTACAGTGGGGGTCTGCTACAGGCCACTGGACCAGGAAGAGCAAGTGGATGAGGCCCTCTATACAGATAGGTACAGCCTTGCATTCACAAACCCTGGTCCTCATACAGGATGTCAACAACTCTGATATCTGTTGGAGGAACAACACAGCAGGGCATAAGCAATCCAGGAGGTTTCTTATGTGCATTGAGGATAACTTCCTTCTCCATGAGATAGAAGAACCAATGAGAAGAGGTGCTAGGCTGGACCTCGTTCTCACCAGCAAGGAAGGGCTGGTTGGGAATGTGAAGCTCAAGTGCAACCTTGGCTGCAGTAACCACGATATGGTGAATTTCAAGATCCTTGAGGCAGCAAGGAGGGTGTGCAACAAACTCACTACCCTGGTCTTCAGAAGAGCAGATCCTGGCCTCTCCAGGGATCTGCTTGCTGGAGTACTGTGAGATAAAGCCCTGGAGGGAAGTGGGGCCCAAGAAGGCTGGTTAATATTCAAAATCATGTTCTCCAAGCTCAGGAGCGATACATTGCAATAAAGAGGAAGTTAGGAAAAAACGCCATGAGGCCTGCATGAATGGGCAGGGAACATCTAGATGAACTTAAATTCAAAAAAAAAAGCCTGCAGAGGGTGGAAGCAAATGGCAGGTAGCTTGGGGAAACACAGAGAAATTGTCTGAGCACTGAGGATCACATAGGGAAGCTAAAGTCTTGCTAAAATTCAGTCTGGCCAAGGATGTCAAGGGCAACAAGAAAAGCTTCTGTAGGTACATCAGAGATAAAAGGAAGACTGGGGAGAATGTCAGCCTTCTCTGGAAGAAAACAGAAGACCTGGTTACCAGGGATATGGAGAAGTCTGAGCCACTCAGCAACACTTTTGACTCAGTCTTCACCATCAAGGAGTCAAGCTACACCACCCAAGTCACAGAAGGCAAAGGCAGGGACTGGGAGATCAAAGAACCACCCACTGTAGGAGAAGTTGAGACCACCTAAGGAATCTGAGGGTGCACAAATACATGGAACCTGATGACATGCATCTGTGGGTCCTGAGGGAGCAGGCGGATGAGGTTGCTAAGCCGCTAGCCATCATATTTGAGAAGTTGTGGCAGTCCAATGAAGTTCCCTCTGACTGGAAAAGGGAAAACAGCTCCCATTTATAAAAAGAGAAAAACAGAAGACCCAGGGAACTACGGGCTAGTCAGCCTTACCTCTGTGCTAGGCAAGATCACAGAGAAGATCACTCTGGAAACTCTAGTGAGGCACATAGAAAATAAGGAGATTATTAGTGACAGCCAACATGGTTTAACCAAGGGCAAATGATGTCTGACAAATTTGGTGGCCTTCTATGATGGGGCTACAGCATTGGTGGATAAGAGTGACCAACATCATCTACCTGGACTTGCGCAAAGCATTTGACACTGCCCCACACAACATTCTTGTCTCTAACTTGAAGACACATGGATTTGACAGATGGACCACTCAGTGGTGAGATAGTCAACCTCAAGGAGGAGAAGTATGACCAGAAGATCAGTGGAAATGATTTTGCCCCTCTACTGCACTCCTGTGAGATCTCGTCTGGAGTACTGCATTCGGTTTTGCAGTCCTTAGCAGAGGAAAGACAGGGATCTGGTAAAGCAAGTCCAAGGGAGGGCTACAAAGATGATCAGGGGCTGAGCACCTCTTAAACAAGGACAGACTGAGAGTTGGGCTTGAGAAGAGAAAGAAAAAGAGAAAGAGAAAGAGAAAGAGAAGAGAAGAGAAGAGAAGAGAAGAGAAGAGAAGAGAAGAGAAGAGAAGAGAAGAGAAGAGAAGAGAAGAGAAGAGAAGAGAAGAGAAGAGAAGAGAACTAGGTGATCTTCAATATCCCTTCCAACCCAAAGCATTCTATGACTCTACGATTATTTCTGTAAAAAGTGTTTTAACATTGCAATCATTAACTAAAGTATGTTTGTTTCATTTAAAAATAACCATGCTAATCACTTTGAATTCTGATTTATATTGCAAAGTAGTGTCTTGTTTAAACAGCAGATTCTGTGTAGATACTTTTAGGTAAAAAGATACACTGAGTTTTCCCTCCTATGGTTCTCCATAACACTCAGCAAATTTTGCCTAAAGAAAGTGGATTTGTTTTCTTGTGAGATCTTCAAAGCGGCAGTTGTAATGAAATTGTTCTGAGTATGCTTTGCCAAGGTATTTGTAAATATTATAGATATCTAGAGATAAAAACTTAGGATTTCATTAGTCTCAGAAATCCCCTCTTCCTCTCTTGGATACTCCATACCGATAGAGTATTTTGCCTCATAAAAAAATGAGGTTTTTTAATGGGTTTGGTTTTGGGGTACTTTTTGTTTGTTTGCTTTTTTTTTTTAATGGAAGCAAAGTTCAGAAGCTGGTGATTTTTTTACAGTTGTTTAGTTAAATGATTAATTAGATTTCTTTTTTACTTTCTTGTTTAGTATATTTTCTCTTTAATACAGTGAAATGATATTATCAAGTAAATATTCTATAGCCTTATTTTGCTTTCAAATACCGGTAAGATCAGTTTACTACATGTTTTTGGTTAACTGCAAAAATAGCTAAATATCTATTTTCACTAATAACAAAAATTTCTGAAAATACTTCTTAAATGTTTAAGCAAAATATTTAAATAATTGAAAATGCTTTATTATATTTAAACTATTGTAAGATTTAAAGTGGTGCCTCTGTTCTGTTGAGCACTTCTTACACAGCTACTGTGAGATCATGTTGATATATTTTTAAGTTTACACGAAAATCAAGGCTCAGAATACAAGAAAACTTATGTGTCTGAAATGCAGCAATTAATCCCAGAATATTAGTAATCAAATGTAATTATCCCAGATAGTTTACTTTATCTTATTTCTGGTGGTAGAAGGTAAATATATTACCTGTTTACATGTGTTTTTATTCAGTTCTTTCACCTTTACATGTGGTTCTCTGTTGAAAAGACTTTCACACAATATTTCTAGGCTATTTTCAGTTCCCAGTGTCCAGTACACCATCTTCAGAGAAGGAAAGTAAAAGCTTACAGGCAAATGGATATTGTTTAAAAAAAAAAAAAGAAAAAAAAAAGAAAGAAAAAGGTAAAATTTCATGTAAGTGGAACATAGAAATAATGGCATTGTGAAATCAGTAAAGAAAAATAGATATGTTGATTTGGTTCAGAGAAAAGAAAAAAAGACTGCAAATTTTAGAATGTTTAAGAAAATAAGCAGGCTGTTACTACCTGTTAAATGCAAATTGAATAGTACAAATGACTGTTATGCATTCAATACTTGCAGCTCAGTTTTACAAGAAATACTGATTTTATAGTGCTGTTCACTAGGCATCAGTTTATTGAGTTTTCTATTATTTTAACAAAGAACTTTCTGTAAACAGATCTTTATTAATCTCTTTTGTCTTTTTTTATTCTCCTTATAAAATAATTGAATTTTAAAAATGGATTTTGTGAATATTTGGGTTTTTCAAATAATTTCATTGAACATTTATCAGAACCCTAATTTTTCATTGAGAAGTTTTTCAGTGATGAATCTTGATCATATAGTTCAAAATGTTTAATTTTCATGTGCAACTTGGACCTGGTTATAGAAATTAAAATTCAAGAGAATCAATTAAGCTCTAGGAAATAGCTACCCATTTTCTTTGCCTTTATTTTAGGCATCCAGTAGGAAATATATGAGCATCCAATACCAACACTAAACTGAAAAGACATTCCAGATAAGTCTTTTTAATATCTTTGAGAACAAAAGTTTTCACCAAGAAAGCTCTGATGGAAAGAAACTCTGAATCTTTCAGATACTGGGATTTAAGCTAGCAGCTTCAGGTGGTAGACTTATTTCAAAACTTCTGAAAGCTTGGTAACTCAATTTAGGTGATCAAAATAAGCACCATGCAAAAACAGCAGACACTTCAAAAATGTGTTTTTGTTAAACAAATCTATCATACTCTTTTCCTTATCTGTGAAACAGTCCGTCTCCAAAGTGTTCAAGTGAGCGTTCAGACAAGTCAGCGCTGAAAAGTTTTGCTATAAATGTTTCTAGATTGTATGTGAAATTCACCTACTAACTAGCAGAAGTCTAAAGTTTCACAAGATGTTTTGATATAGAAGTGCAAATATAAATATGAAGAAATATTTATAATCATTAATACAGGTTTCAATCAGATATTTTGTCCTAAAAATGTCAATTTCTGGCCATACATTTCAATGTGTTTTTATTTTCTGAAGTAATTTTACTGTATTTTATTTATGTATTTTAGGCACGGAAGGGGCAGTGTTTGGGCACTCTGTGGAGACACCCCATATCAGAGCAGAACCTTCCCAAGACCTCAAGTAGGTGTTATTCAAAAAGTTGTTTTAAAATCAGGTATTCTAAAAAATAATTAAGTCTTGATTAAAAGCAAAGATCTGTGTAGTAATATATACTGCCTACTTAATGACTCATACATGTAAAAAACACTGATAGAATCCAATCAGTTCTAACTAGTCAAAAAACCCCACAAACTTCTATCACAGGAAATGTAAGATAAATTACTGTTATAATTTACTTGCTTCCTGTGGCAGAATCCTTAAGAAGTGTATTTTCCTTAGCAATTCCTTAGCAGTCAAACATTTTTAAGGTCAAACGAGTACAGTTGTGCTTAATAGACCCTGATTTTGATTTTTTTATGAGCTGTGGCAGAATATGAAAGTAAAATTAAAATACGCAGTCCCAAATATTTTCTTCAAGTGGTGTTTCTGCCTTGTTGGGTTTTTTTTGGGTACTGCACACATACACTTTAAAAATTCATTATGAAGTGAGGCTGCATTTGTAAATGTAAAAAATCCAAAGCTTTCTGTGCGTAGTCACAGAAGTGGAGAAATAAGTAAGTAGTAAAAGATCAAGTCTGAAGCATGCTAAAGCATCTATAGACTGAGAAAGAGAAAATTTTCAAAGTTTTATATTGAAGGCTTTTTTTGAAGTGCATGTATTTGCACCACTAAGTACTAATCTGTAGCTTACTTGGATGACTAATGAGAACATATGACAGTTGCAGAAAGTCAAAGGTTCTTCCTTGTGTTTCTTTCAGCTGAAATAGTGAGAAATAGTATAGACTTTGGTTTGGTTATACTGTGATTCCTAAACATTACATATATATCCCATTACCTGCCCAGTAGTGTTTACAATGAATTGCTACAGAAAAGCAGCCAGTAAAGATGTTGCAGAAATCGTGTGTGGGAAGCTGCCTGTGTTACAAGTTTGACCCTTTTATGTGGAGCATAAGAAGTAAAGTACTGTATTTGACTTGTTTACACTAAATATTTAAAGGTAGTGAAGACTCCTGTCAGTCTTTTTTTCAAAGAATTCGCAAAGGTGTTTATTCATGATGACCACTAAGGTGGTATGGTCTCTAATCAAAGCTAGTCCAGCAGAAGTCACAGTGGGAACAGAACAAGGTTTTCTTTTTTCAGGGGCACAAAAATTTGAGTAAGAGCAGAACTTGTCTCACTTAATGTGGAGATGCAGCTTTGCCTATTCTTTCTAATAATTAAATGACAATAACAGAGTACAAAAATATGGTAAAACAGAAAACCTCATGTTTTCAGGATTAATTTCACTAGGTTTAAAATCATATCATGTGACTTGTGAAACTTATATATCAGGCGTTCATGTCTCATATCTCCTTGGATTTATTCATTGCCATGATGCCCATTGTTGCTTAATGTTTTCCAACTCCAGCATTCCTTCAGCTCATTTTTCCGAGGTGGACTTCAATTAGTGAGAATTCTCCGTTCAACTTTTTGCCCTTCCATTAATAATGAACTCAATCCAAATTTGTTACTTAAAAAACTGGTGAAACAGAAACCATTGCTGTTTTGTCAAAAAGAATTAGCTTATGTGCAAATGATTTTATTCTCAATATGTTCAGTCTGTATTGTATTCTGCAAGTTTTTGTACACATATGTCCCTATATATTAGTAGGGATTCAGTGATACTCCTCCTTTAAAACTCACAAACCATTTTAGTATTTTTAAAATGATGACAACTACTATTAGGACAGAGATTTCTTGGCTTTTGGCATGAATCTTTCTAGAAGGTAACCTGCAGACCCTTATTAATCTTGTAGCTTGAAAGAACTATAAATAATTGTGGGTTTGTGTGATATTTTCTGACAGCAAAACACTGTTAGACACTAGGATCATATATATCCTTTTGAAAATTATAGTTACCATATGCCTTTTAATCTTATTTCCAATTATTTATTAAAAAAAACTCTGTTTTTAAGTTGAAGACCTTAATTAATTTATAGGTCCAAAAAAATTTGGCTTTTTTTTTCCTAATTTAAAAACTGTTGTCAGAAAGCAGTGATTTATCATTTAGATGATTGTTTGCCAAAGACACCTAAACAAATATGTCAGCAACCCTAAAGTAACATTTCCCTGTGGCCTTCTAAACGACCACAGTCACAGAAACTAAATAATACCAGAACCCATTTTATGGCCTCAGGTCCAACTGATACAGCTACAATGATATTGTAAAATAATTTTATCCTCCAAAACATCCTAAATGCATCCTGAATGTTGAGTGGGAGTGGTCTTTAAATGATGCTACCCTCCAAATAGTGCCTGTAAATTGTTTGGAAGAGTTGTAACTGACTCTCAGTTGCCTCCCAACTATGCCAGTGACTAATTAGCTGTGTAGATGATTGAGTTCCAGCAGTCTGGTCTAGGTCTTACCACTTCTTAATGTTTTAGTATAAACTTAACCAAAGTGTCCAGTAGACCATACTGGCAGTCCTAAAACTATGTAGAACATTTTTCTAAATGCTGCACCCCTACACTTTGGGACTTTTGAAGTTAGCAGTAACACGTGAGAGTTTGCTGAGCTAGTGTAGTTCACTTTTTCAATGGACACACGATTGCAATTAGAGAATAAGTTGCAGTGCATAAATGCGTATATATTAGGCTATGCGAATACTTTTATTCAGAGTTGAAAGGTAAAAGAATTTATATAAGATTGTTAATAAAAATGTAAATGACTATATTTTTCATGTTGGAATATCTATCTGTGGTCAGTTAATAAAACTCAGACATAAAGAAATTAGTGTATTTTAAAATACCTATGGGTTTGGTGTTATGTTGTTTGTTAGTTAATTTTTTGTTAGTTTTGTTTGTTAGTTAATTTTGTTTGTTAGTTAATTTTGTTTCAAAAGCAGATGTTGGAAAACTGTTCATACCTGTGGATATGTAAACCAATCCACTACTCAATTTAAAATGTGGAATTCTGACCACTGTGATTACTGGGAATGAAACTAAAATTTGGACTAAGTTATTGAAAATCACAAGGCTTTTGTTTGCTGCAAAAGAAGTCCTGGGATTTTAACTCAAATCTATTCTGGACAGGGACCAAAAAACCAAAACTTCAGTTCCATATTAGCTTCACATATCTAAACTTTGCCTCAGCCACTTCTTGTTCTGTAACCAAATTTTGAAGTCTTCAGATAGAGAAAAAACTGTAATATTTGCTATTGAAGGCGTGTTGTATAAAAATAAAACTCAGTTGAGATTCAAAACAATTTCTTACTATAAGCCCAACCACTTTGGTCACATCTTTCTCCTGTCTTACGTTTTCACGTAATAGCTATCCAGATTTGCTTTCAGAAAATGTTTTCCTACAGTCTTTTGTGAAAGTTGGTGAGCCCTTTTGTGTCAAATCCCAAAAACTAATTAAATCTGACTTTCCTTAGCTGGGATAAGCAGCATAAAAGAATCATGTCCCAGAATCAGGAAAATTAATTAATCTTAATAATTTAATCTTCAAATTTATCTCACTATGTATTCTTACAGGAATACAGTTAAGAAAACTAAACTGCTGATATAATAGGTCCCAAAATACTGGTTTCAGGCTAATAGTGCATTAAAACATGTTGCACTAATAGGTGATACCCATGCGCAAAAGAGGCAGACATTAGTTAAGTGCAGATAGCTTTACCCTCAATAACCTCCTTAATAAGAGGGTAAATTAATTTGTTGTTGTTCTCTAAGGATAATTGCAAGATCAAATTTGATAGTTTTTTCGTTTCTGTGTCAAGCTTCTCAAACCATTCACTAAGAGCTAATCCTGCAAGCTAATGCTGGGCATAATGAGACAAAAGCTGATCAAAGAGCAAGGAACCATCCAAGGCTCCTACTTTACCTCTGATAAGAATTAAGAATACACAAATCTTGTGCAAGGAGTCTGTTTCACTCAGAGTTGCCTGATGGTCTGTAAGAGGAATCTTTTACAGCATTTCAAGGGTAGTGTACTAATAGGGCAAAATATCTATTATATAAAGGCCTGGAGCCAGAGAAAACATCAGAAAGGGATTTTGATGTTAACTTGTTAGTCATCTGAGCAGCCTGAGAGTAACAAAGGTGCTGAAACTCTGTTCATCTATTTTACCCAGAAATCGTGTAATAAACTAAACCTCATCAAAAGTGAGAAGATGCAGTAGAATTAAAAAAAACCCCACACTTCCTATGCATGCTGTTTTAATTATGTCAGGTTCTAGTTATGTTTTCAACAGTCGTTTTTAAGAATGTATGGATATTTACTACTTACATTTTCAGAATTTCTGCTTGCTGTTTAAATAGTTATTTCAGTATTTGGACGTGTGTATTGACAGAAACTTGTTTGCTTAATCTTACCCCTGGCTGTTGAATTTTTATGTTTTTAAAACACCCGTTCATACAAATATGGAGGTGGATGTAGTGAAAATTTGAAAAATTGCCAAAAGTGAACCTTTTTTTTAATTTTTACATGTATATTTACTTACATAAATAAAAAGAAAAAAAAAGAAGACATAGAAATAAATAGAAAAGCAAGCCAGTAAGAAAAAGTTATAAATACTACGCAGATAGGACACAGTAGGAACAAAAGCTAATTAGGTATGGCTTTTAAGCTGAAAGAATAATTTCCTTCAGTTTTTAGTGATGATGACTATATTTTACATGCGAGAAGGCAAAAGACTCCATAAGGAACTGAGATATGAAAGAAAGAAATATTGCTATCACTATAATAGAAAGCAGAATTCATTGAGTTCTTTGTGATTAATTTAGGGTGTAGGACTATCTCTATTCCTGATCAGTGACTTAACTAAATATGAAAATAAGGTCAAATAGCCTATTATAACAAAGCTTTCAAACTGGAAAACAGAATCCATGAGGCTGATGGTTTGGTAATCATAGCACTTACAGTGAAATGGAGGGAAAAGTGGGTATATTAGTAACTTTTGTGTTAGACCTTTTAGTCTGAACTCACTAGTATGTAATGCTTTACAATGCTATTTTAAAAGATTCGTTAAAGAAAAGAATTATTAAGGGCTTGAAGATAAGTAAACACTGAGATCAAATAGAAGCTTGGGAGATTGTGCCAATCCAAAGAAATATTTTTCCCTTGTTAATAACCTGATCTTGCAGAAAACAGAAAATAGGTGGATCTCTCACCTGGAGTTTAAGTAAATTATTTGACATAGTTCTATATCCAGTAAGAAATATAAAAAGCAAGACGAGGAAGAGTGAATTTTGAGAAATTTTAAGTGCTATATAATAAGCATGTATTGTTCAAATCCCTCCTTCAGCCTGGAGGAAGGTTGCAAGGACAGTTTATCTGGAAGTGATCTTATTTCCAGTTTTAACAATTTTCTTTGCTCTAGAAGAAGGTACACAGGTTTGAAAGCACTGGCAGTCAGAAGGTCTTAAGCACTAAAATGAGAATATTGCGAAACTCAGCAACAGAATGGCGAATACTGGATGAAATATTAGATAGAAATTAGCATTCTTCCTCCCAGATGCAAGAGGTTCTGGAATAGCCTTTCCAAAACAGCAACAGGGATGACTATAATTCTTTATTATCAGTGACTGGATTACGATTGCTTTATGATTATGCCATCCCGTGGTTTCAGAAACACACAGATGGTCTCCAGGCATAGCTGTCTCAGGCTTACAGGGCTATGCGTGTAAATATAATATCCTATGAATCCAATCTCCAAACCGGTATAAAGCTTGGAGCAACAGAAAGCATTTGTCCAGTGCTGAGTTAATGAAAGACAATGCAACTTTACACTCTGTAGATTAGTGTGAAGGCAGCTGAGGATCATTCTTTACAGGAAGACTGCTCAGGTATACCAGCAGCTGTGACCGGTATGGTGCTCAGAGTCTTAGGATTGACACTCAGGGTTCCAATAGTGCCCTGCTGCCTGCTTTTAGCTCCAACAAGGCTTCCTGCTTCTGAGGTTGCCCCAGGGCTGTTGCACCACTTTCAGACCCAAGCTGCTGCTACGTGTTCAAGAAATTCTACTTCTGTGTAGAAAACCACATGCTTGTCCAAATATTTCATTTTCACAGATATTACAGGAAGACTATTTTTTTTTAAATGGAAAATGAATAGCCCTCAATGCCTAGGGAATGGTCTTAGTGACACCAGAACTCACTTCTGCAATGCTTTAGACTCTAAACCAAATACAGTTTTGTTCCACCATACCTGCACACCCTTTTTGTCTGTAGCTTTTCTGATGAAATCTGATTTGATGTACTACTTATAGTCCATAAAACTTTTACTATACATCATTAAAACCAAGTAACTATATTTTCATTTCCTGTCTTTCATTATTTTAAGTAAATAGGCTTGCTACTGCAATAACGAAAAGTGTTCTCATCTTTTTTTTTAATTTGAATAACATTTGATTTCCTTATTCTTTCCTTATACTACATTTTTCACAGAGATATTTTCACTCTATGTTTTCTTTTTCCCCTTCCCAGCAGTATCCCCATTTTCTATGCCACTCTTCAGCCGCTTCCTCAAGAAAACAAGGCTTCTTAATTTTGCTGTGTGTCTAAGCATTCTCTCCCCTCATCTCCCTAATAACTTGTGAAGCAGCTAGGTGTTTTCATCCGTATTTGATAGACAGGCAAAAGATCCTTAAGTTTCTATGTTTTTCTACAAACCAATACCTAACTAGAGACGTTAATAGAAAATCAGCTAGTAGTATTAGTATTAGTATTAGCTGTTGTCAGTTTACCCATTTGTACACACACATCTTCAAACTACCCTCAACTTCTAACGTATCTTGCTTCATGGTTGGGTCATAGTTATAGTACACAAAGGACCTGGATGTTCTAGCAGTGTTGTGGTTGTGGGTGCAGAGTTTGGGTTCTTGTCCTAGCACTGTGTTGGAGCCAGATAAAAGATCTGTAGCTCATACAGGCTGAGTACAAGAAGGAGCTTCAGAGGATGAGGGGATTCTGTGATGAATGCAGGGAGTACACACGTTTTTAAAACTATTAGTTCTACAATCCACCAAACAACTCGTATTGCTTATATTTAGAATTATACAGAGAACTGCAGAAGTAGTCCAAGCAATAGAGAAGAATAAGTGATTTTATATTTCTTACCCTGCAGTTTTCATTCTATTCTCAGTTGTGTTTCAAGGCAGAATTCATTGCCAAAAAGGAAGAAAAAAACCTAATTATCTTCTTCATAGTCTCCCACTCTAGAAGGTAAAAACCCTCTGCCTTATTCTTTCCAAAATGGTGCTTGCCATAAAAAAGTGACTAAAAGTAAACTCACCAAATATTTTCTGATTTTTTTTTTTTTTTATGAGCTGTTTTTTTCTTGGGCTGTAAAGGTACAGTCCAAGTATGAGCCAGTGGAGAAGGTATTCCAAGCTCTCTGCTATGCTTAATCTGCAGAGGCTGAATCAGACCTGTCAAAGGAATTTCAGCAGAATAATTTTCCACGTGAGATGCAGTTTCATCAAGGTGTGGATCAAAACAATGTCACAGTTTATTTCAGCTAAAATATAACCATTTATATCAACTTCAGGCCCTTTAGGGAAACAATATTGTAAATATAATTATAAAATTAGAGATGGTCTGGTGGTTTGGACTGTCACTTCCTAATCACAGGAAGCTAATGGTTTTTCAAAACTGAGATGTTATGTCAACCAGCTCTCATGTGTTTCCATTTGTTCAAAGAGCCCAGTTCAGCTCATCAACCCCACCCCCCGGGCACTTTATGTTCAGATCTTAGTCTTGACAGTCACTTGAGTATTATCTGTGGATATGTTACTTCAATCTCTTTCTGACAAGATAGATTCCTGTTTCAAGAAAATATATTCTTAAAGACAACTCAGATGGAACTATTTCTGTAAAGAAAATAAACTTTATGTAAGGATGTTTCATGGAGTCACGGGGACATGTGTAGAAGGGATTTCAGATCAGAACAAAAGTATGGGAAGGGGAATGCTTTGGGTGGAAAAAGGGTAGCTCTAAGATATCAAGGCTATGAGGAATCCTTTCTCCATGCCTTTCCTTAAGGGACTATTTTGAATTGTATGCAGATATTTGTCTCACAGCCTGAAAGTTTAGACTTCCAAGCATGTTGTGGTATTTCTCTAAGATAGAAAGTTCACATTCTAAATCTTACATTTCTAGTCATTTACTTGACTTATAAAGTTTTGAATTTTAGTGGACTTTAGATTCTAGCATGCATGACATTTAGTACCAGAAATTCCAGTCAGGGTTTTGGTTTGTTATGTTCTTAATACTATTTCTAACTTTGATAATTTCCCTATCTTTAACTATTCTGGCTATGCCCTCCAAGTAACAATGATGTATTATTGTTAACCTTACTCACATCACCTGCTTATTTTGCTAAGCTCTTGCACTCCTCACCTTTCCTTGATGCTTCTTCATTTCTTCTAGTCCTTTAATAACAGCACTGAAAAACTCTTCAATAACATTTTATTGCTTAATTTTCCTCCTCACTATACTAATTTTTTTATATATATTCTCAGAAGAGATCCTTTATTTCCCTATGTGGAGAAATTGTTTTTCTGATTTATCATCTATGTCAAATAACATGAAAATATTCAGCTGTTTCAAGTGTCACTATGATAATGCAGATCTACTGAACTGAAACCAGTGGCTTGTACCAGGCAATTAGAACTCAGGTTTGAGCCCAGTGAGGTGATTTCTGGGCTAATGAGAATCTGAGAAGTTATAATAAGGGCATGCTAACACATGCCAAAGTCAGTGAAACGCAGAGTACAGACTTAATATGAATGATATACTGAATGCCATGCTAATGTTCTAATTTAAAACAAGAATGTTTCCTCTTTGTTGAAGTTTGTTGCCCATGAATTGCAGAATTCAATATTGGAAAAAAAAAATCATGTTGATTTTTACTGGTTTAAGCCATTATCTACTGCATAAAACATTTATTTAACCTTCTCTTACTTAAGACTCACTTTGTCAAGTCACAAAATAGAGCCAAATTGCACATTTAAAGGTTAAATCTGAGACTTTCAATGAACATATGAGAATTTTACTTCTTGATAAAAGATAGTTGATGATCAGTGAACAATATTAAGGATTCATGAGGCCCACACATTTACACTTCTGTTTCAATAAAAACAATTATTTCATCCCCAAAATACAGGCATTTGATTTAAAAACATTAGAACACAACAAGCTTCATGATTCATATGGATCTTGCAGAGGTGCACATTTGGATACATGTAAATTTAGACTAGACATTAGGAAGAATTTCTTCACCACGAGAGTAGTGAGGCACTGGCACAGGTTGCCCAGGAAAGTTGTGGCTACCCCATCCCTGGAGGTGTTCAAGGCCAGGTTGGATGGGGCCTTGGGCAGCCTGATCTAGTGGGAGGTGTCCCTGCTCGTGACAGGGGGGTTGGAACTGGATGATCTTTCAGGTCCCTTCACACCCTAACTATTCTATGATTCTATGATTCTATGAAATATATCAAAAAGAGTTTTTAATCACTTCAATATATATGTTAAAAAGGTGCACGTATAATCTCGTAAGTAGAAGTAACGAAATTTAAATGACTGAATAGTAATTTTATTCTCATAGTAGTCTTGCTGTGGTATCAAATGCAGCTAATCAGGAAACCTCTGTATAGTTCCAGTGTCTTAAAATAGGATTTCCAGATTTTTTGTCGTAACAATCATAGAGGTCCCCGGTTATTCCTAATGGATACTATGGGAGTTTGCAGCTTGGCTTCCAGGAAATGGACTGAATGGAAACCCTACTTTTACCTAAAAGCATCAGTATTCAATGGACTCCTTTAAAGACTCTTGGTCTCACTGGAGGACTATTGGCATCATTTTCCTTGAGCATTACGGCAGTCAGCTGTTCTTTTTGTAGTAATAGGAAAGAATATATTTTATATTTTTAAAAGCTTATGGAAAACAACACTTTCAAAATTATTCTTTTAAAAATTGTTAATTCTTATTTGGAACAAAATAGTTTCACTTCTGGGAGAGGAAGTCCCTAGGTTCTATAGGAAGAGGTATAAAGAGGGTCTTGGCACATTCATTTGCCTTCCCTTCTCATCTTTCCGTATCTTACCTCTGTGCAGCCCCAGACTGCCACAACTCTGCTACAGGCAGCAAGATTGATGTCACAATTATTTTAATCTATAGAAATCTACAAAAAGGATATCACATCGAAATATAGATTTTCCAATGGGTTTATATTTGCAAAACTTTTTTTTTTAATAACAGCATTACTATGCTAACTGAAGAAAAACCCACAACGTACTTTGCAAGATGATCATTTATAGAAGTTAAATACTTGGAAGTATTTCCTGACCGCCAGGTGTAAAGACTCCAGTAATGGGGAAATAAGTACCTGCTATACATGTGGGTTGTGTAGTTGACAGCGTATTTTTTTAATCCCCTGTTTTGAATACAAATACCAAATTTGTAGAGATTCATATCAGTCATTTTACTAAGTAGCATGGTTGGATCCACTGCTTAAATAAACACAAAGCAATAAATTATTCAGATTTGCACAGGGAAATCTTTTATTTCATTCTATCTTAAGAAATACCTTCTGCTAGACAACAGAGCAAAATTATTATAACATAGATAAATGCTATAATATTAAACTTACTCCCATGTGAGTATAAAGGATATGCAAGAGGTAAATCTCAATATTCTTTAAACTCAAAATGAAAGATTTTGGTTCATTTTTTACATTACTTTTCTCAGATACAATCTAGGTCAGCCTGTAAACAGAAAATGCCAAATGAAAAATAAATGTTTCTGCATTTCTGCTGAGAAATATTTTAATACCTTCAAAGCAACATATTCAAGATATTTGAAAAGTTTCATTGTTCAGCAATAATTCTTTAATGAATTTAAGTCAAATTCATGTAGCTTTGATCCTCTGAAATTTATCTTTTCTCACAAATTAACTGTTGATAATTAAAAAGAAAAAAGCCCTTCTCTTCTTTGAATAGACCATCTGTCTACATCATATATAGTGAATTGACAGATTATATTATTCAAAAACCTTTTTTAAAAAGCTTCTTTGTCTTTCCTGCGACATTGTAGTTTCTGACAAATAATAGCAGTAGTTACCTTCTCCATCATAGCTGTTGTTTGGGAAAGAAAAATTGAATAGGAGTGATTAGGATTCACTTACTGATGTAAATGCCATTGTGACAGGCCATCAGTAAATCTGAATTTCTGATATAGTATTGTAATAACACACTTTTCCTTGGAGGGAGGAGTACAGAGTGCGGACTGATAAAATAAGTTTATAGCAGAGATTAAAGCTTTCAGAAATATGACTAAGAACAAATATTATAAAGCAGCTATATATCAGACACAATTTATCCCAAAACATTGAGGAGATAATTTCTCTATACGTTTAGACTTTTACAATTCTAGAAGCATGGTGCATATTGCACAATGAAGTCACTTTTCAGATGTAATAATAAGAAAAGTAAGTAGTAAGTATAAAAACAGATTTAGGCATTCAATTTTACTAAGATATTGGTGGTGTTTTAAAAAATACTCTGTTTGTCAGCTATTCATTGGCTGCTAAAATCTGTTATCTGAAAAAGAAATTTCCCCACAGTGTGAATAAGGCTGATAATAAGAACTTCTTTTCAAGTTTCGAAATTAATTGCTCAAATGTCTTCATTTTAAACAAACTGGAAGTTTCTCATGTTAATTTAATTCAAGAAAAACTATGATTAAACTAGATGAAACAACTTAGCTATACACAGTCATATGCTTTGAAAAAAACCAAAACAGTTTATACTTCAAACAAAATCACACTTTCTTGAAATATATTCCTAAATAGTTTTTTATTGTCTACCCGCTGAAAAAATTTAGTCAGGTCTGAGAAAGGTTTTGATATTCCGAAACCAGAATTATTTGTGACTTTGCTATTACCAATCAATTCAATGCAATAAATATATTTTAAAGCACTTTTGTCTTCATGATTATGAAATGGCAGCTGAAATCACTAAGAAATGTTAATATCCCTGGAAAGTAGGTTATAAATCACCAAACTAAGATGCTGAAAAATATGAAATGGAAGTTTAAAATTTATATAGTTCGGTTTCCTTTTAAATTCAAGGTAAAACCTCATTAAGGCAACATAGTACTTTTGAAAACCTAGTTTCTAAACTTTATCATTCACAAGGTTTCCAAAAGGTTTTAGAAGTTCTTTTTCTGCTGTATAATAGCCATCAGAAGTTCACAAACTGTTACCTGAAAAACACTGAATAATTCAAGATATTTAGATTCTTCACTGGCACAAGGAACTGCAAAACCTGTTTTTAACTTCTCCCTAAAGACTGCCAGAAAAATGAAAGAAAATGGCTTAGTACCAACAGAAATAGAGATTTTTTTTTTCTACTGCTCCTATCTGTGTGAATTTCGTGGTTTTTTTTTTTATATTGGTATCTACAAATAGTGTTTTCCTCTCTCTAGACACCTGCTTTTAATATTTTCACTCATTTTGCAAATAGTTGCTTTCAGTTTTGGTTTTGTTTTGTTTTTTTTTTTCCCTTATTGAGCGTCCATGACATGTTACAACCAGAAATATTTCACAGACTCCATGTCAGTGACTTAGTTTGTATGCAAATTTGGCATTTTGATTTCAAAATTATAATCCATCACTATTCCGTACCCTTAAACATTCAATACAGTGAAATTCTGTTTTTTTCAGTTGTTTGATAGATCTTTCATTTAGCTTTTCTTTAGCAATTTCTTTGTCAAACTGTTCTTTCCTTTACACGTCTGACACTTTGTTATATTTCTGGATGGATGTGACCTAACACTCAAAATACAATTTGTTGAAGAGAGAAGTATGAATATGCAATAAAGATGGAACAAATCAAAAGTTGAACACAAGAATCCAAATCTTTGGTTTCTAGTTCAATACAATTTTCAGCCAATCGTCTTTCCTATACAGTGTGTGAGGCACGACTGCTACGAAAGCCTTGCATTAATACTTCCCTATCAAGAGAAACCTGTACAATACCGAGAGATGACACAGCTAAGAAAGTATCATAGTTCCGCATTAAGGCTAATGGAGGATTTTGAGTATAGAGTAGACAGAAATGGAAAGACTGACAGGAGTAGGACAACAATAGGTGCTTTGAGGAAAGATGCCAAGACCTAAGGATATGCTTTTTATGCCTGTTATAACAGGGTTAAAGAGCATAATGATTATTTTGCAGAACAGAAAAAAACACAGTAACAGAGACATAAAAGATTTTCTTTTCCTCTCCTTCATACAAAATGGTGTTACACTTACCTGAAATACAAATAAGCCTATGAAGACTAAGTAATTCTAATCAGTTTTACATCATTGTTTAAAACTTTTAAAGTGTTTTGTTTTCTTTTTATTTAGATGAACATTTGTCATCAGTTGCTAAGCAGACTTTGGTTATTAACTTGTCATTGTAGAAGCACTCACAGAGATGTATAGAACATTACTTAAATTTCAGTATTAGTAAAGTAGAGTAAATTAGATACTAATGCCAGAAAGCATCACCAAGCAGACAAGCTTATATCAGTCTTTGCTTAAATGCCATCTAAAATAGAAATAGATTTAAACTCGTACTTTTTACTTCGTTACATTTCAAAATAAATTTATATCTACATGCATTGTGGATGTTGAGGCTGGGTGAGTTTTGGTAATTTGATTCAGTGGATTTATTTTCTCAGTGGTTGTTTTTGTCTTTCAGACTTGAATCTCCTACTAGATCTTTGGTGATGGAAGCACCCAGAGGAGTGCAAGTCAATGCAGCTGCAGGAGACTTAAAGGCTACCTGTAGAAAAGAACTGCACTTACAATCCACAGAAGGAGAGGTAAGTTCAGCTGGTAAAGAGATGATCAGTGATCAGTGATCATCTCTACATATAAAGATTTTGCCATAGATTCTTTATCTATAAACCTCTGTAAACGTGTGAAAACAATTTTAAATTAGCTCACTAGTTTTGCTGGCAATTCACGTATTGTAGAATTACATGAAAGATTACAAGATTACTGGTATGACAGTCCTTAAATGAACATAACACTAAAGAAAATTGTGCAAGGGTATCAAAGGCTCTCAGACTTCTATTAAGCACTTGAGAGAAATGGTTAGATTTTCAAATTAGTGGCACTTGCCAGGTTATAGCATTTTTGCAAAACCATTTATTTAATGTAAATATCTAATTAAGAATGGAGCTCTTTAGAAATTTTTTGCCATATGTGTTTGTATTTTCTACCAAATATTTCCAGATAATTTACAAACTATCCAAATAAGCAACAATGAACAAAACTAGCATTCACATCTGTGACAGATAATCCTTTGCAATGCACACTCTTTGCATTACAATGCAGATAGGAACTGTTTTGGCCAATATACTGTATCAAAGGCCCACTTTGATAATATTTTTCTATTGATGCAAGTATTTGTCTTGCATAATTAAAGCACAATATTTTCTTAATTCAGAGCCTCAAATATTTATATACCACATGCCACATCTTATTTCTGAGTTGCTCCAAAAGCCAGGTCTTCCCACAGTATCTCATCTTTACTTACTACCTCTTGAAATATGAAGCCTTTGCTACTATTTCCTAAAGTTGCAGACATAGCAACGGGAACAACTGAATCCTCTTTTAATAGATTCCCTCACCCTTTTCCTTTCTATGGATATTTTTATTCCAGGGGCTGCAGCTTCCTGTAACCTTTCCTATTTCCCCTCCTTCAATACCTTCCTGACCCAATCTGATGTTTCCTGCACTTACTAACATTATTTTTTTTTCACCCTGAATGTATTTCTTTGTTATTTCCCTTGATAATATTGTTAGAGGGGATAAGTAATATTCAAACGAAAATGAAAAAGAAAAAAGAAATAAAAATCAACATAGAGACTGTTACCTTTCTTCAGTCTTCCGTGATCCCTGAAGCAGTGGTTGTATATATATTGTCTTCATTTAGTACCATGTATCTCTGTGATGCTTTGTACATATATCTGTGTATTCATAGGCATTTTTGCCTATATCAGCACTGTGAGTCTATTTCATGATTTCTAATATTTCTTAAGTATTTTCAATAACTTATTGAAAAGGTTGTTTTGGAAATAATGTCATATGACCTCAGCTGGACTTTGAGAATGGGGACCCAGTAAAAGTTGTAATGGCTATTATGTATTATTTAGAATTTGAGTTCAATTCGGCATTGAATCTTGTCGGGGAAAAATGCCAATGTAAAGCAGACTTTGCTGCACTTCATATTAAAAATCATTATATTCCTCTACATGGTAAGTACGACTTTGCACAGGTGTAATTTCCCATGTAGATGTTAGATCGATAATCAGAAAGCAAGCTGCCAGTCGTTACCCGCTGTTTCCCAAGTATCTGTTCTGTATACGTATATCTAACAAATTTCAAAGTGTCTAATTATTTCTCAATTACTTAAAATTCCAGTAAGATCTGTAAAGAATGGTGCCCTAAATCAACAGAGAAATTCCATCCTCAGGTCTGAACAATGCCTTTACAGTCCAATACTTTATTTTGTGCAGTGGGGAAGGTCAGAGGAAAATGCAAAAACACTTTGGAAGGCATATGATGAGCTTCCACAGCATCATCAGTTGCACAAATTTACCATGGCCACATTAAGGAATTGCTGACCTAATACAGCTTTGTGTGAGGATCCTGATGGATAAAACGGATAAAATGTCTGTGTAACAAATTATTGATTGCTGTTCTTGCTTGCAGCCCAACAGATACACCACAGATTAGCAGACAATATGGGAAAAAAGTATAGACTTCATCATTAGCCATTTTTAAGAAAACACGTTCTAGAGCAAAATAAAATATCTATGTCAAAATTAATCATTTTAGTTAAAAAATGTATGTTGTATCAGTCAGGTTTTTTTCACAAATAAAAGAATATTGTCTTTGTGAATTGGGTCTGTGAACCACTTCTCTGATGAAGTTTTGTACTAGAAAAAAGACAGGTAGTTGACAGGTAGTCAACTAGTATTATTCTCACTCTGGTTTACTACGATTAACTTTTTAATATTTGTAAGCTTATTTTAAAAAATCACCAGATACATGAATTAATATTCTCCTTCTATAGCATGATTCTTGCCCTATTCTGTCAGAAAATAACTATGTGGCATCTGGAATCAACCAGTCATAACCATGTAGAACATTATGAATTTACTGTGGAAAACTATGAAACATATATTTTCCTTTTACTTAAGAATAATTTCAGGATTTTTTTTTAAAAACATAAACATGTTGCGAAATACTTTTTCTCTAGCCTCATTTCTCATGCAATACAGTCTTTAGCCTTCCACGTCATAAGCTGAAAGACTGCAAGCGTTTCAAATTCTGCTGTTTGATACATTTTCTTTTTATTTACTGCCATATTATAATAATCCTTTTAGCCCTATTACAAATTATAATGCATGATCTCAGACTGAATACTGGGGGCTCTAATTTAAACTCAGATTCTGCTGCCCTTTATAAAGCTCTTGATCTGCACCCCTGTGAGTCGAGGCATCAGCAGAATCCTTTGATTGAATTATAGCTTGGCATTTAATTGTGAACTATGTATTATTCTATAAATAAACCATAACTGCTAGTTTAAAGTAGCAATCACTTAAAAGGAAAATGAAATGGGAATCTCCAGCCTCTAGCTGAATGTTTTGGCTCACATAAGAAGAAAAAGAACATTTCTTGTCCGGAAATTCAGCAAGGTGATTGCTAGTTGACTCCTTTCGCATATAAACACAATGCAAAAATACAGACCAATTCTGAATTCTGTAGATACTGGATATTGCTATGCATAAAAATATGTTAGAATTTAATCTGAAACACATTATCATAGAATCATAGAATCATAAAATAGTTTGGGTTGGAAGGGACCTTGAAGATCATCTCATTCCAACCCCCCCTGCCATGGGCAGGGACATCCCACTAGATCAGGCTGCCCAAAGCCTCATCCAACCTGACCTTGAACGCATCCAGGGATGGGGCAGCCACAGCTTCCCCGGGCAACCTGTGCCAGTGCCTCACCACTCTCATACTGAAGAAATTCTTCCTAATGTCCAGTCTAAATCTGCCCCTCTCCAGTTTATACCCATTCACACTGGTCCTATCACCGTAAGCCTTTATGAATAGCCTCTCTCCAGCTTTCCTGTAGGCCCCCTTCAGATACTGGAAGGTCGCTATGAGATCTTCTCTGATCCTCCTTTTCTCCAGGCTGAACAAGCCCAACTCTCTCAGCCTGCCCTTGTAGGGAAGGTGCTCCAGCCCTTTGACCATCTTTGTAGCCCTCCTCTGGACCCATTCCGAGAGCTCCATACCCTTCTTGTGTTGAGGATTATGAACTGGACACAGTATTCCAGATGAGGTCTCACAAGAGAGGAATTTCTTCACCCTGAGAGTGGTGAGACACTGGAACAGGTTGCCAGGGGAAGTTGTGGCTGCCCCATCCCTGGAGGTTGGATGGGGCCTTGAGCAGCCTCCTTTAGTGGAATGTCCCTGTCCATGGCAGGGGGGTTGGAACTAGATGATCTTTAAAGTCCCTTCCAACCCTAACTATTTTGTGATTCTGTCATTCTGTGAATAGAGGAGCAGAATCACTTCCCTCAACCTGCTGGCCACACTTCTTTTGATGCAGCCCAGGATGCAGTTGGCCTCCTGTGCTGTGAGCACACATTGATGGTTCGTGTCGAGCTTCTTATCAACCAGCACCCCCAAGTCCTTCTCTGCAGAGCTGTTCTCAATCATGTCATCTCCCATCGTGTACTGAAAACGGGGATTGCCTCAGCCCAGGTGCAGGACCTTACATGTGGCCTTGTTGAACCTCATGAAGTTCTCAGAGGCCCACTTCTCCTGCTTGTCCAGGTCCCTCTGGATGACATCCCATTCTTCCAGTGTAGCAACTACACCACT
The DNA here is from genome assembly GCF_017976375.1 of Cuculus canorus. NCBI lineage: Eukaryota > Metazoa > Chordata > Aves > Cuculiformes > Cuculidae > Cuculus > Cuculus canorus. The sequence goes on along the minus strand of NC_071404.1, from coordinate 31,062,806 downwards.
CAGCTTGGTGTCACCTACAAACTTTCACTCAATCTCACTGTCAATATCATTGATAAGATATTGAACAGCACCAGTCCCAGTACAGACCCCTGAGGGACACCACTTGTCTACAGATCTCCATCTGAACTTTGAGCCGTTGACCACTACTCTTTGAATATGACCATCCAACCAGTTTCTTATCCACCTTACTGCCCACCCATCGAATCCATATCTCTCCAATTTAGAGAGAAGGATACTGTGGGGGACTGTGTCAAAGGCTTTACAGGAATCCAGATAGATCACATCAATCGGTTTACTCATGTCCACTGCTGCAGTTACCCCATCATAGAAAGCCACTAATTTGGTTATACAGGGTTTGCCTTTATTATATACTATTATGCCTTGCTTAACAACAATATGTTGTTCTGACTAGAGCATTGTTAGTCAATTTCAGCATTAAATGAGCTGATGTGTACACCTGACCTGACCTAGCCTAACATCAGGTAACCTAATGCAACACTGGCATAGCACTTGTACATACATCACATAAATTAATAATAATTGTTGAAATACAGTAGTAATAATACATTAATAGCGATATTAATACTGTATTTTTGTTGTTATTGTTGTTATTATTATTATACTGTATATACCGACTGCATCATGGATCTGAGGTTTTTCATCTTCTCTTGTCTTGCAAAGTGAGCCAGAAGAGTTGTCTGAGACATCACAACAGAGGATTCCTTTAAAATATATAACTTTAATAGGGTACTGTGCTCTATTACACTGCACAATTTCTTTTCTCATCATGCTCCAAATCTAGTTCACACCCAATTTTGATAACTTATTTCGCTTTATCACTTTTATCTTAGTTTCCAGGTCTATTATTTTCCTTTGCTTCTTAGGACCACTTTTAGAAGCTAATTGCTGTCACTTGGGGCCCATATTGAATGAAAACAGGGCATATGTAAGAGCACTTTCAAGAGAATGTTATCGTGACCTTGTTTGTTTATGTGATCTGTGTTGTTACATCTCTATGGAAGCTCGGTCAGTGAAGCACGATGTCATTACTATTGATAACAAGCTTAAAGGATTATTTGTTGCTGTCCACTTATTGGTCTAACAACTGATTTTAAGGATTATGACAACACACCACACTTTGAAGGAGAAGGCTGCTAACTAGCCTCAGCTCTTTTGAGGCTTTTGCAGTTGCTATGTATTTTTGCAAGTAGCTTCTATGTAAGCTATGCCCTGTACTTTTATTTCATCCCATTGGTTATCAAACACAAAGTAAAGAACAAGAGAGACACTCAGAGGTTTCTTATTTTTACAAACATATCTACATTAGTCACCCTGTCTGTGAAGTTTTTCCCTTTTTCCTACTTTATACTCTTGTACTTCTTTGTCAAATGGTACTCATTCATAGCATTGTTCATAGACTGTATTTGGTCAATTCTGCCATAATAAGGCTGATCCTTCGGTGAGGCTTATAACTGCTACATTAAAAATGACCAATACTCTTTAAGAAACTTTACTCAAAACCAGTGTAGCAGACAAGTGGCCAAGTTTATATTTACTGTTTTAGCACAACACAGGTTATAAAGCAAATAGCCAAGATTATTTTGTAGAGACTTACAAATGCATACAGTACTCATATTTCATCTATAATCCTGTCCAGTTCTTTAAGTCCAGGAGACGTGTTTAACACAGAGATTAATACTTCAAAAACTGGAGTAATCTTCACTTGTAAGTCCAACCACCAGTACTATTTTAAAGCTTTATTTTGGTGGGGGTTTTGTCAGCGTTTTTTATATCCTGAAACAGGAAAAGGGGCTTTCATTCAATTATCTAAATACACTAAAATGGAATTACCTTGTTCTGCAAGCTGCAGAACTACGGACAAATGGCTGTTCAAAGACAGCAACATTTTCTAGATTAGTTCAATTCAGCCAAGTTATTTTTTGTCTGAGATTAAATACTTACAAAAATATAATTAAATGTTTGTCATGGATGAAGTGAGTTCAACAAAAAATAGCAGGGTCTAGAGCTTAAAGATCTACTGTTTATTCACCAAAAACTGTCTTAATAAATGTGTGCTGCATTTTGTTTTTAAAGCCCTTTGCCATGGTATTAACCAGTTGACTTGTCACTGTTGTCTGAAAGGAGAGATTAGTGACATGAAGGGATTTTCTTCTGTATTTTTTTTTAATTATTGGTTTCAAGAACTATATTAGGATGTTTTCATAGATGTTTAAAATTATTAAAATGCCATGTTATTTTTAAGCCAAACCTTTCATTTTCAACTTAAAAAAAAATTAATATGTGAGTTAATTTATAGTAGAAAGCACTTTTATGAAGAAGTCAACAACCAAAATACAGTGGTGCCAAGTTACAAAAGTTTTCAACTGACTTTACCCATGTTTTAAAAGTTTGTTCATAGGCAAATTTTGAAGGCCAACATCATAAGCCATTTTATTAGAAAGAGGAAAAGAAGTGACAATAAATTATTTCTTCTAGAAATGAAACAATTTCCCATTATCACATTTTAATCTAGTTCTGATTTGAATAGTAATCAATTAAAGTTTTTGCACTTGATAGACTAAGCACAAAGATTCCAAATACACGTACTTTTCTAGGCTGAATACATAAACCTCAAAGAAGTTACATGTTTCCTGATTAACTGAATTTACACAGACTTCTGATACCACGTAGAATGCGATTCTGAGAACTCTTGTGTACAAGGCTACTACTGGCATTCCATAAACACTGGAGCTTGTAAACTTCTACTGCAACTTTCTCAGCAACCCCATTTGATCATCCCTGAAAATTATTTTCTTAATGGGAAGAATAAATAGACCAGAAAGTTTCTGCTTCAGTAACAGTCCATATAAATTGCACTGGGGCTATAACACAGAAGTTATAATATATGTTTTTGTTTATTTAATGTTAACTTCAAATGAAACATGGCTCTCATAAACACCACTTCAGTACTAAAAGTCAAAACATAAATTTTTCCTTTCAGTCAGGAACTGTACGCTTCACTAATGTGCAATGTTGTATTTAACATATATAAAAATGTGTGATTACTGTCAATTGTCATTACTTCAGGAGTAACATGGAGATAGGAATGGGAGTAATGTTAACAAAAGCAGAGTCTTGTCAGGGTGGCTTTGTCCATGTGTATCTGGTATATCCTTTAGAAAGAGAAAATTTACCACACTAGGCTATGCTTTGGCCTAAAGATCTCATTTGTCTTGTGGTCAACTGCTCCTGTTCCTGTAGAGAATACATTTTCAATAGACAGGTTGTAGTTGATCTTTTGGTCTTTGAATATTTTTAATATTCAGTTTCATTCCTGTCATTACATTAATTTCACTGTTCAACATTTCCTCAGTACTATTACTCATTATGACAGATATAGTTCTACATATTTTGCCAGCATATGTTTAGATTTTAGAGTATATAGGCTATCAAGTTAAAATTTTAATTTTCATAAGGTTTTTTGTAGTTTTTTTTTCTTTTTCTCAGAACTACATTTCAGATTTAATGAAAGTTAGTCTAGATGAACAGTTTTAAAATAAAGGTCAAAAGCACAGCTGTGTTAGAACAAATTTCCCACATGAACTAAAGTATTTCAAATTAAACTACTTATCCTGTAGTTCATCTTCACCTTGAATACTAAAACATATGGGCATACGAAGGTTATATAGCTGAATCTAGTAACCTAATCTGTATAATCCTATTTGTATGTATCCTTCTGATAGCATATGCAGAAGAGCAAAACACTGGACAAAATCTTGCATTGCTATAATTCAGATTAATTCCAAAGAGCATAAGGGAATCCAAAAGGTTTGTTTAGTGAGATTTCATTACGTTGTCTCCCCACACTGGTTCACGAAAACCACTCTTTCAGCTTGCTTGCTTTCTTTTCTTCCACACTGACACTTCTGACATTTCTCACCCGCACAAGCCCTGAAATATGCTTTTGCAGCTCTGTTGAATTACCTGTCTAATAAAACTGTATGTGAATACATAAAACCCTTCAATATTTATAAATCCTAACTCTTTCATTTAGCTTTATCAACTCAGCCTATCATCTCCTCTCTTGAGAAGACTTAGTCAAGGACTCAGTGAGAATTTTATACATGGCAGGCTTATATCTCAGTATAAAATATCTTGTAGGAATATTTGATCTTTTATCTCATGCCTGTATCTTGTTCATTGAAAGTTCTCTTCTTCAATGTAGTTCTTTGGTTTGTGGATAATCTATATTTTCTGGCTTGCCTTCATCTCCTTTTCCCTCTCACTGTTCAGCAACACAGACTAATGAGCAGATGACTTGCAGAATTCTGTTTGTGAAAATGTATATAAAAAGAGTATATTTTTTCCATTCCTGCAATATGCACTAAAGGCTGATTCACTTTCCTATTTTAATTAGTCAGGAATCAGCTCTGCTTTTAAATATTATAGGGCTAATATTTCTTTTTCTCAGCACTAAAATGCACAAGACAAAGCAGTGATCTTAAAACTTTAAGTATTTAAAGGGAATGATGTTGCTCAGTGCTCAGCTCTCTGATGTGAAATAGCATTTCTCAGTAGCTGCTGCCTTTTCCATTTTGCAAGTAGTCAGTTTCCTACAATGTTTCAACAATGGATAAATGTTTGGTTTTATGCTTGCCTATTCTATTTATGCACACCTATCTGCTGAGGTGTGAGACTCTCAGAAAGGGTATGACTGGCTTGCATGGCCTTGATACTTATGAAGCACTGAATGGCTTGTCTTGTACCTTTCACAGCACAACAGATTAGAGAAAGACCATATGTACAAGCTTTTTAACTACTGTCATCTAGCAGCAGTATTCTCTGGGAACATAATACTGTTCAGTTTTTTCTCTTGCCACTTCATCCCTCCTCTTTAAACACCTCATAACATCAGGCACAAAATGGTAAGTAGTTTATGTTTTACAGATGTTGGAGGGCTTTTCAGACATGAATTTCAGTTTTTAGCCAATGACAAGAGGGGAGATGGTATATCCTCAAACATGGACTATGTTCCTCTGAAATTCTTTATGTATTGGGCTACTATGACAACGTATTTGGACACTTGCTTAATTAATACATAGCAGTATTGCATCTGTAAATTTAGTCTTTTACTTATAACCTTGACAGCATGAGTACAGAATAGATTTTAATGCTGGCTTGAAGCTGTCTTTATTAATTCTTTTCATCTCTGACTTCTCCAGGGACTAGCTATAGGATTCTGTTTAAATTGTACAACTTTCCCAGCTTTCTGCAAAGAAATGGGGCTTGTTAGACTCACCACAGCAAATACAACCTCACAAGACGCCACTTGAGCTTTTCTCAGATACACATTGCTCACCAGATGTTCTGGGATGCATGCTGAGACAGGACCTGGCAGATATTGGTCAAGAGAACCACACCAGAAAAATCTGAACTGATCTACATTGAGGTGTGAAATTTGTAAACAGCAGTGGAAAAGCATGCACAGCTGTGCTTAAAAAGATCATTTAATTTAATAAGCAGAACAACTGAGCTACATTGTATTGTAATGCACATTGCAGTAAGGTCCATTGGATTAAAGTCTTAGAGCAGTAAACTACAGAACATCTGCAATGAGGACAGCTATGAGGAGCATAGCTGTCCTGATGTAAACAAATACATAAAAATATTGAGCTTCTAGGAAAAAAGGTAATAAATTTCAAGAGATTTTAAACTGGCCTGATCTGACACACATGCCCTCTGATATTTTCAAAGTTAATTCTTGTTTCAATCAAGATGTCTTTTAGAACACAGTTAATTTTAATTTGCAGATTTCTCATGATCCTTCCCCGTTACGACTAATACTAAACTATTAAAGTGGCCGGTCTCACACTCAGTCAAAAGTACAAATCGCTAATTGTGTATTGTTATTGATTTTTCTTACTTCTATGTCTCCTATGATAGTGCCTTTTATTATCATACATATAATATTCTAATACCTTATCCTTCCATTTGTTTTAAACAAAAGCCTGCAAATAGAGTTTTCTTATCTTCTTTGATATTCCAAGTATCTTAGGGTTTATTGAAAATTGGTATTAAAATTCCAAAGGACTGCTCAGATTTCTTTTGAGATCTCTTTGTTCAAAGTAATCAAGAGCTCCTGATCAAAAGTATATGACATTACTGGCTTCTGTTTAATATCCTGTTGAGTTACTGTTGAAATGGAAAGTGTTTTATCACAGTCATGTTCTGACATGAATACTTGTTCTCTTTCCAAATACAGAACTATGCTGAGCACTATTCAGTATAAAAGATATGTGTACTGACATAGAGTTTACGCTGTTGACTGCTACTGGATTTTTGCACGACAATATTGATAACTCCACTGTTTCTACATTAATAGTGGACTTGTTAACATTTATTTACAAGAAATGAAAGAATCCTTTTTACTGCCTGTCATTCCACTGACTGATGATTAGGTGATTTATTTCCTTCCTGCATTTTACTGATTCCTAGCTTCTATTAGTTTGCTATAAAATTCTTTCCCACACCCATTATTTTGTTTTCTTACTATGCTTGCTATAGTTATCTTCACATTTACTGCTAGCTGAGCTGGATGTTTTTATATGTGTAATCTTTTTTTCCAGTTGTAATTCTAGCAGAACATTATCAAATTGTTCCAAACACCATCCACATTTCCTCCATCTAAAGTATTTCTGCCAGGGTTTTGACTCTTAATTATTTCAGGTCTACAATACTGGGGTTTTAAAGTAGCAAAGTGTTTATGTGTGTGTAAATACATCATTCCTTTGTCACATAAATTACAGAACGAAGATGATCATTTGTTGCATTTTAGTTTTGTAATCAATTTCTCTATCAGTCAGAATGTGAATTAAAACAGGCATCATGCCATGCAGTTGTCACCTGTGCCTGTGAGATTCTCTCTTTCTGTCCATTTCAGTGTAAATTCCCATTGATGGCAGTATCTTACTCTGGAATTTGGAGAACTCACAATGATGGGAGGTTATATTGTTTGGGGCTACTTTAAGCCTGTATTTCCTTCAATGATCCCAGTCATTTTCAGTGGTTCTGCTGTGAATGGCAACATGACTGCATGTCAGTCTTTGTATGGGATTTTATCCAGCCATATTAGTTTTTTTCCCCAGCCTGCTTTCCATCATTTCTGTCCAGCAGGGGTTTAGTGTGCATCTGCACTGCTTTTCACAGAATCATAGAATGGTTGGGGTTAGAAGGGACCTTTAAGATCATCTAGTTCCAAACCCCTGCCATAGGCAGGGCCACGTCCAGCTAGATCAGGCTGCCCAAGGGCCCATCCAACCTGGCCTTGAACACTTCCAGGGAGGGGACGTCCGAAACTTCCCTGGGCAACCTGGTCCTCAGCACACTCACTGTGAAGAATTTCTTCCTAACGTCTAATCTAAATCTTCCCATTTCCTATTTAAAGCCATTCCCCCTTGTCCTGTCACTACATGTTGCAATATACTGTTGATTTTATTGTGAAATAATACTTCTCTCCCACAGAAAAAAAAACAATACATGGCATGTCCCCCCAGGTTCTTTACAATTACTGCCAAAACTGTGATATAATGGTACCAAGTTGGCCTTGTTGATTTTCAATACTTCATAAAAAAAATCTAGCAAGTATTTAAGAAACTGACTATTTCCTAAGCTTCATGTTGTTCTCTAAAGGGCTTAAAGCCATTTTGATTTGTTACTCATGTTATCCAAGTTCCTAGTCTGCACCTGAGGTAATGGCCAATCTTAATTTGGCTCTCATTTTCTCCTTCCATAAATAAAAATAAATTCTAAGCAGCTGAAAACTTGTCTGTTTGTGCCAGTGGAAGACAAGGGGTTTCCTGCTTTAGTTATGGAATGTCTTGACATTGTTTATTCAACACCCTGAAATGTAACATAGGTGTAAATATTGTGGAACTCAATACAGATCCATGAACATTACTGGTATCTACAGTGTCATACTGACTCATGTTATTGAGTAAATGATGTAAATTGAACGAGATTTAAAACACCCAATATTTTTTAAATCATATTCAATGTTCAGAAACAAGTGGGAATAGCTTGACGACCTTCTTAATAAGACTTTAACCTGAATTTTTTTTCACCTCTTCATTTAAGTCATATAGGTTCTTTATTTTGTGTGAATGACTCTGCACCCTTATTTCATTATTCTCTGGATGTAGCTATTGTTAAGCCCCTACAATTTAGCACAGTTCAGCACATATTTCCAGCTGCTTACAGAAACACACTGGGGAAATTGCTTTAATATCACTTCACACTTACTAAAATACAAATTCTTCCAGAGCAAGGGTGTTCTATTGCCATGAATGAATAACTTTTAATCATAAAATGTACAAGTGAAAATTCAGTCTATTCAAGGATATTGTCAAAATGGTTTTGTATGACACTGCTTGTATTTGCATAACCATGTTGGGATTTGCATATACCATAGAAATGAGTATTAATAGGCATACAACTGCACAGAGTTGAAAACAGGAAATGTTGACAGCTTTATTTTTTCTATAAAACCTTATTTCTGATATACATTTCTACTATTTCTAATATTCTAGTACGTCTAATGGATTATTTCTATTTTTTAATGTATTCTAGAAAGTTCATGACTGCCTCAAAATACTTCTTTAAATTATGACACAATGCTGAAAGGAATTTACTAACAACTTTTTTCTCCTCTTCTAGATATTTTTAAATGCAGATACAATTCGTCTGGGAAATCTACCAATGGGTTCCTTTTCTTCCTCTTCCTCACCGTCCTCCTCCTCACCGAGCTCTTCAGCTCCTCGTCAGACTATCTATGAGCTCTGCGCCTGTCCCAATGGTAAACTTTACCTGTCTCCAGCTGGAGCAGGCTCCACATGTCAATCAAGTAGCAACATCTGCTTGTGGAGCTAGAATGACTCCAATTTATCCTCACACCAGAATAGCCTTTTGTTACTATCCCTCTGCTTCACAGTTCTGCTCGGTTTCACTTGTGACAAGTTCAATGCTTCAAACGGCCTGCAGAGCAACTTCTTCCAGTGTAAGCAGGAATACAGCGCTGCCTTCTCTTGTGGTTTGTGTTGCCACTCAACATAGAGATAGGAGTGAGATATTCAGAAATCAATGTATTCTCCATCAGGAAACCTGGAACATAATATCATCTTTTGTCCAAAAGGGAGAATTACACAGGTGCCTTTGCTACATGAAGTGAAGCACATAGTTCTGAATTTTTGCAGGACCTGGATATGAACTGCACATATATATATACACACAATACACAAACAAATTTGCCCAGAATCTGATGGTGAGATTAATTGGTTTCCCCTGTGTGATAAATACCTTTACTGTCTGAAAGCACAATTTTCCATTCATTTTTTTTGGATGTAAACTTTTATCCTTGAATTTTAAAATTTTGAAGCATTGTGTGATGCTTGCTTTACTAAATTCAATTAAGTAAATGGTTTTTAACACAAAAAGAGACAGAATCCCTCCCTGACTTTGGTTTCTTTAAGTGTGTTGTTAATCTTTGTCTACAAAGTCTAAGGTTTTGTACACTAAGTAAATTTTGGAAATCCTCAGCAATATTACCTTTTAAAATTAAAAAGACATCTGCTCTTGTTTGTCAGATTTGAATGGCCTTATATAGTATTTTTGTGGCTACTGCATGTGAAGCGATTGCTTTAAGTAGAACATACAGTTTCTGGAAAATAACAAGGTAAAGAGGGAAATACAGATCTGTTTGTTGATCAGTGTGGTACTGTTCACAAGGTATTTATAATTGGCAAATGCCAAAAAAAGATAAAAACCTTCACAGTTACATCTTGTCCATTTCCTAGCTGTGTCTAACTGCTACCATTTGAACACAGTACAAACATTAGTACTAATGTAACACATAATGCTGAGAAGCAATGAACTAACAATTGGTATGATATTCACATTTATTATTCTCTTTTGTTTATTGTCCGCTGCTAAGATTTTCAAAGTAATAATAACATATAGAAAACATATGAAATGACACTTGATATTAAAAAGTACATTGATATTACATTGACTTTATCAAGTCTGTGTTTAAATTATGCAGCCCTATTTGCACTCAGAATTCACTACTGACTTCCTTTTTTGAGAAGTCTGATGTGGGATTTCTTTCCCAGATCTATATTCATACTTATCTGGCTTGGTTGGTACTTGGAATCTTCTAAGAAGTGTTTTGGTATGCTGTTAGTAAAATTATGATAACATTGATTAACAAGAGTATCTTCGAACTTGCAGAACCCAAGAATGTAAAACAGTATAAAAATGTTTCCTATTGTGAAAGATGGCTTGATTACACGAGGTAAGTGTGCTTTACAGTTCTGCCCTTTAAATTACATCACCTGGCATGTAGCTTTAAGGGCTTCTGAATGTAAGACAACCAATATAATGATGACATTTGCAAGGGAATTCTAAAGCCAGGGCAGACAGTGCAAGGTGGGTATTTCTACGCAATATTTTGTTTTTTCTTGGTGAAAAAAAAAACGAAATTGAGCATGTTAAAACTGTGGTTAACTTTGTACTTTATTACCACCTAATAAGATTTATTTTGTTTTCACTTCAGTTGAAATTCACTCCTATGCACCAGACCACTGCTTGACCGGTGCTTGCCTTTCTATTAGCCCTCTTCAGAGGTGTGAATTTCACTTCATAACAGGAATTATATACTTCTTTTTCCTACTAGTTAAAAGAAGACTTAAAATTGATTATTTTATCTCCTCAATAAAAGGCTGTTAAGAATTTTATTCTTTCACTTGGAAAGAAAATATATTAGAATTGCAAGAAAATATATTAGAAGCCTGAGGATTTTTAGTAGGAGGTGCAGAAAGATATGAATGACAAAGAAATTGATAATAAAACATTAGAAAGTGTAGCCATAAAATATGTTCTTAAAACTGCAAGGAAGTAGATGTCTTTTTCTTATGAACACAAGTAATAGAATGGTGGTGTGAAAGTCATGTGGATAAATAGTATTTCAGGAGAAGTATAGATCTGTATGAGGACACATCTAAATGTATTCATTATCTACACAAACCTACATACACTTGTTGCTTAAAAGATGAACAAACAGGTTATAGTGACTAATCTTTTTGATGAATTAAATTGTGACTTCTTACAAACTGCACACAAGTAGACTAAGATTTTTTTTTCATCCTCAAATAAACCCACAGGATAGCTTGCAGCTATTTTGTAATTGATTTTCCATTGAGGTTTTCTTATTTGTTTTCTCTTCACCTTACGTGATTACTTACCCGTAATATGTACAAAAAAAGATTTCTGACCACAGGATGGAAAGACCCAACCTTTATAAAACTTACACAAACTTAAGTGGGAACAGGCAGGTAGGAAAAAAACCCAAATCTTTCATGATTACATTCATTTTTACAACAAGGCTGGAATAATTTACGATTTAGTATGAAGAAAACTCAGGGCAGAGATGCGAGTGGCACATTGAAGTCAACACAACCAAGTTAGTTAACCCACATAGCTCTGCACTGTCAGGATTTTCTTGCTTGTAGTCCCTTCAGTCTGAAGTAGAAAGTATTCAGTACTCAGCAGAGCTTCAGCAACCTATGAGATGGCATAACACATTCTCATAACGTCTTAATATTCTGATAAATTTCATAATATTGATATTTTACTTTAAATCCATTGACAACTGTAAAAAGGGGACAATCTCATTTTTTATTTTAGAGAATGTTTCTAGCCCACATGATTTCAGAGAGTACTGAAAAAGTGATTTCAACACATTTGGAGAACTAGAACATTAAATGATCTGTAGATAGTGCCATCATTCCTGAGTTGGAGGAGAAACGGACTGAGTCCACCTGAATGTTTGGAGCTGGCAATAGTGAAAACCTTAATAGTAGAGCTCTTCCACTTATAGTGTGCCCTAAAAATATCCCATGATGTCATTTGAAATAGAAGGAAGCTAGAAGATCTCAGCGTGACAATCAAATTAAAACATGGAGCCATAGCTGTGCTATTTCAATGCTGGTTTTATAATGCTGACATCATTGTGTGCAAAGACCTAGGAAATTTTCATATTCTTTTTCTCCCCTTCCTGGCCCTGTCAAGTTATTTCAGTCTTTGTAGGCCATTTATAATATCTAACTTTTAGCTGATGATTCAGGCCAAGCTGATGTTTGTCTAGGTAGAGTGCTTATCTGACTGAGTATTTTGATTGTGTATTTTAGAGAAGAGATGTCACTTCTTATTGTGGTTAGGGCAAGAATCTCCCACTAAAAACTCACTCTGTTGTGACAATTGTAGGGAAATATCAAAGACCTTAGGGTATTTTTAAATGTTAATATTAGGGCAATTTTTTTTTAAAAAAAAATCGGTGATTAAAATATTCCTCTGAGGTTTATTTTAGTACATGGATACATATATCAAACAGAGATTCTTTTTGTACTAGACTGTTTGTATGGGAACCACTAAGATGGCATTGCAGCTGTTTGACTTCTTCAGGGCTATCCTTATGAAAACAAAAAAGTACATGAGAAGACCTTATGAGCTACATATATTTAGTATATCCAATAGATTTGTCCTCTGTAAAAATATTTGTGTCATGATATTATAGGATACTGTCTCTTTCTTGTTTAAAAAAGGAAAAATAAAAGCATCAGCCAACCTCTCCGAGCACTGTTAGCTGTATGGTTTTGTATTGCAGTTCATTCATTGGTTAGGTGACAAGACCAAAGACTGACACTTCTATTGTATCTAACACTATGACACTGCTGCTTCTACTAATTCTGTTGGAATGAAGAGATGACAAGTTGTAATTACAACATGAAATTGTAACATAGTTTAGATTTGTGCAGCATTTTGAGCTGTAGATTGTTCACTTTTTTCCAGGGTTTAAATTTTTTGTCAGTGTGGTGCAATCACATTATTGTTCATGCATAGGAAGATTTTTGGTGTTCTAAGAAAACAAAGAGTGCGTATTCCAAAACACGCCAAGACATTGCTTGTTTCAACTAAGGTTATACTGTTTTGCTTGCAAAGCAGTGGCTTGATTGTATTACAGAATTCACTTTAAACCATTTTAGATGCAGAGGGCTATTAAGTCCAGGTTGAAGACAGCCATAATTGTCTAGAAGGATTTAGGTAGGGGTGTTTTAAGGTATTAAGTCACTAACACCACGTATGATTTTTGTGGATATTTTTCAGATTCTAAATCATTGTCTAAATAAATGTAATGCATATGTAAGTCAGATGAAGTTTGAGCGTCATATTGTTTCAATCAGTACTCAGTAAAAGTCTGCAAACCATTTTTGTTTTGTAACCTTCATGTCAATGATTTTCTTATGTATATAAATATATAAAAAGATGGGAACTATTTTCTTACACATACTATGCAATATGTTTGTAAAACTGCAATATTACCAAAATTACAAAAGCTGTGCTTTTGTACTCTCTTGATTTATGTAAAACAAATCTTTTTTCTATTTAATTATTCTATGTGACTTCTAATTGTAGATAACATTATTCAAAAGCATTATGCTGAAACTTTAAGGTTTTTTTTTTATTTTCCTTGGATTTTTTGTTTTATGAAAATAATAGCAAGGTTTTGGAAGTTGGAAATTGCTTTTTCTTGGAAAGCTGGAACTTTTACAGCCTGTAATTAATACAGACAGTTTTAAATCTCTCATGTATTTCTTTCATTTGTTCTTAGCATTTTCATCTGGTGCTACTATATAATCATAAATATATGTTATAAACAAAGTAGGAAACATATCAGAATTCATTTCAAAAATAATCAAGTGGGAATTTTCTAAGACTGAGCAAAAGATGTAGGATAACTGATGAGAAATTTTTAGATTTTCTGTATATTTTTATTTGATAGATTTTTTTGTTAGTGTGCATTTTCTGACTTCTGCCTATGTTTGCCATAAGGTATTAGCTTTAATTTATTTTTCAATTTTTTGTCCTCATATACAATATACTAGAGTTTTATTTAAAAATGATTTTGAAAACAACACACTGCATTTAAATGCAATAGTTATGCTAAGCAAATCCAATTTTAAAGAGGTATACATCTACTGTAAAAGTATATTACACTATCAAGTTCTATTGTATCTTGCCAGAATGAGCATAAACTGTATATTTATGTTTAAACTGCATCAATTTACAAGCCACTGGCCAATTACACAATTACAGGGTCATGTAAAAGGTCTTGTGGTGATGTCATCAATGCAAACAAATCCTATTTATTCAGTTCTGTTAGCAGCACATCCTCGCACAGAGGCCTGACAAAAAGTAGTGTGACCATTTGAGTTGTTTGTTTACATGGACTTCCTTGACATTATACTATAACTTCAGCAATATCCACAGTAGCCAGACAGTAGCTAGCTGCATATTGCCTACAAAAATTTGCTCTTCTGTACAAAAGAAATGTTTGTAAAGAACTATCGGTAATGTAGGTCTTGCTGTCGCAAGTGACTGAAACACAAGAGCTGATACAGCAGGAAAATGTAGTTTTACCCATTTTATTCAGGTTTGGAATAGTCCAATCCAGGGAAACCTAGTGATAATTAAAAATAATTAGCTGATATAGTGACAAAAATCCACCATAAACATTGTGTTGATTCACAACAGTCCACACCCAGACTAGAATTTAATACAAGCTCTCTGTACAAAACGGTCCCTGAAACTTTCAACTGACATTCAGATTACATTGTTTGAATTCAGAAGTATTATTTGATCTTTAACCAACACATTTCTTATGCAGGCCAGTACCAGGAAAACTTTCAGAAGAACCAAGGTAAAAGCGTATATTGTATGTCTGGTCTGATTAGTCTCAACATTACATATACCATAATTAAGCCCACCTTTCTTAGCTAAGTCTGGGGAAAATTTAAATGCTTAAGGGCCATTGACCATTTTAAGGAGTGTCCGGCTCTTCCAGTGACTCAAATTCTTACATGTTTAAACACTGAGAGTAATTTATGTTTAAAAAACTTGGCCTTTGACTTAATCAAATTCCCATATTGCGCAACTTGATCTGAAAAGTAAAGGTGCCTTTTAATCCTATCTATACCTCCTTGTTCGTGAGACCTGTGAGGGAGAAGCTCAGTTTCCAGCATCCTCTAGAGCACACTAAAGAAGAGGATTTAGACATTAGAGAATCATTCCTGAAGACAAGCCATTTGGTTTTCTGTGCTTTATGGTATGTTGGGAGATTGCATTTAGTCATTCTTCACCACTGAGAGATCTTCTTCCTAGCACAGTAGCCTATTTCTAAGTACATGTTTCAGAACTATTCCTAAAAAAATGCATCATTTTCTTTCTAGATGATATTTTACTCAGTTTTCTTGTCCCAAACCCTACCACAGTTACTGGAAGTAAAATCCTTCCACTTAACTTCAGCCCACACTTACCTCTTCAGCTGAGGTTCAGTTGCTCCCCTTACCCTTCTGCTGTCTTCCCAAACAACAAAAGAATAGACAGCAGAAAGGATTTAGCTAATTCTCTTTATCAGGCTCCTTCCTATATAACTTACTGAAACTGTATTGAAGGGGAAGCTTCCGCCAAAGAGGAAGACTACCTTCTTTGTGAAAACAGAAGTTATATAGAAGGAAAACAAACACAGGTAGATATTATTTTTAGTCTGAGTTACTAGAATGAACAGTGGAAGTTTTTGACTCTTAATAACTTTTAATCTAAGTTTGATCATTCAATGAATGTACTTAGAATACCATAAAATTAATATGCAAACTATCCTGTCCTGTCATGCTTTGCATAGAAAAGTAATCACTGAGCTCATTATTTGTCCACCTCCACTAATGCATTTATTTGCTGCTACAAATTTAAAAGGAAAAAAAAGACCTAAAATGTTAAATACTATGTATCTAACAATCAAAACACCCTACTAATAACAGAATATAGTTCCTATAGCTCCTGGGTATTATTGTCATTCATCCTAGGTAAATTAAAGATCTGATTTCTTTTTGAGTGGCATGTCTTTCTGTACTTCTGTTACAGAACAGTTACTAGACTCCTCTCTAGGCCTAAGAGTAAGTAAGAGAAATGATCAGAAAGTCACATAGAGATGAATAATTTTTTTTGTCTTTACATCCATGGAACTTTCTTTTTCCTTTCTTTTCCTGAACCTTTTGAAGGGAGAACAGCAGAAACCTAGTATATATATTTTTGTATAAATTTTGTACCTCTCAATCAGTCAGTAACAGTGCAGTCCCTGCACAAGTATCTGTGCTTAGAACAGAAAGAGCTGAAAATTGGCCAGTACACTAGAGTGGAGTCAGACGCTACAAAGGTGATAGCAAATACCAACAAATTCCATTTCTTTGGATTAGACCTTAAATGGTGGTTAAATGTTTCTGCAAATACAATATGACTTTTTACAATGTATTTTTAAAATGTGTCATTAGCATCAATATAATTTTCCCTCTGAAAATTGTTCCCACTTCTAACTACAAGTACCACTTTGAACCCCACACACGAAGAGCTCTAAATGATTGTGCAGTCTTCACTCATTTGTCAAAAACAAAGTAACAAATTACAAGATGTCCAAGATGAGTCATAAAACAAAATGGAAAAAAAAAGTCTATTGCCCCTATGTTTTCACATTTTGGTCCAGTATTTCACTTGTGATGGAAGAGTTGAAAGCAACAACTTGGTGGAAGCAATAGATTCAATATTTCTGATCTTCCCAGTAAAGAGACTTTGCAGACCACACTGGCTCCCTTCCCTCTGCCACAGCAGAGTTAAATTAGATAAATGAAACCTTATAATTGGGGTTTGACTTTGTTACATGGTCTATCATTAAAATTCTGTAATTTTATTTCTGAGTTTAAAGGGGAGAGAAGAATTAGATAGCAGCTCCTAAAGCTGACATTATTCAGTGCTGTACAGAGTGGGTTATTGTTCAAGACAACCATTGCTGCAAAAATGAAATGCAGAGGGGGAAGGGAGCATACGAGCAAATCATTAAACAGAGAAAGAGCATGGGAAGAGAATAAATACATGGAAAAAAAAGGGACAGAGAATGGTATTAGAAGATGTTTACAGTTTAAAGGAGAATAAAATAATTTTGTGTTAAAATTTCTCTTTACCTCTCTTGCCTCATCAAAAATATCATGCTCAAAGTGCAGGAAGTAGAGGAAATTCTTCAGGATGCCATTGATTCAGAAATTATCTCCAAGACCAGAAACGTCCTATTGATAAATAAAAGATAGTACAGACAATATAAGAATACCTCTGTTGCTACTCTGACTGTGATGACAGGCACAGCTGTGAAACCTGTAAGCTATGGAATCTAATAGAAGACGAAAGGACACTCTGGGAAGAAGGGAGTCACTGAGGCTTACATTAGCCTACAGTGCTATAAATAGATAACAGGTGGAGCAAGAGTTAAGAAATGGAGAACGGTCTATAGGTGGGGTTATGTGTCTTGAGAGGCTTTTGAGGTAAGACTGGACTGTAAGGCATTTTCTTATTTTTCTTCTGCCTCTCCCTCAAAAACAGAATCTTGGAGTAAGTGTTGACTTCTACTGTGATTTGTTTCACAACACTCAAGAAATGAAATGTATATACATATAGAAAAATACATAAGAAACCAGGCCTACTTACAAGCACTGCAGAAACAGCAGCTGCTTTCTTGTATGATAAAAGGTAGACTCACCAGCTAAAGAAACAGGTGAAAGCTTCTGTTTGAGTTTTTTTAAAGACATAATACATTTATGTCTACCCACATCACATTTCAGTTTTAGAGCCCAGATGAGTCCTCTTCTTATATCACCTTGTAAAGAAATTGTTTCTATCTCTACATATGAATTAGATCGTATGCAGTGCAAATTTTACGTAAGGGTGTTTACTCTCTTCGATGACTATTGCCACCTCGTCTTCACGTTTCCTAGGATAAACTGCTGGACGACAGTAGACCCTACTACAATTCTAGTATTAAACTATTGATACTTCTATTTTTCTTTGGGAAAGTTGAAGACACCATGCCAGCTCTTTCTACAGTGCTGTGATAATAAAAATCTCTTCTCATATATGTTAGGATATATTTGTGAGCAAGTCACCACACAAACAGATTCCTTGAGCTGCTTCCCAAAATGATTTATTTATTTACCTCCAGTTTCCAAAATCTTGCATGGCTTTAATACAATGTGGAGTTTATCATTTTTTGTTTAACTGTAGTACATCATGTACTTTTTAAGATATTTATATATCTTAACCACAAAACTTTATTAATGGCCATATGTTTCTGAGAACTGAAAGGGAAAAATACATTTAAATCACATTGTCTCACATTTTTACAGAACAGTATAATTTTAGTTGATTAAAGTAGTTTTCCTGTCTATTTTAGGAAACCTAACAAGCAAATATTTAATGAAATTTGACACTGTACATTTTGCCTAACAGATATCACTTCAGTTAGACTATTGTGATGAGAAAGTATTTACATTCCAAAGAAAAATTTCTAAATGGTGTATTATTCCCTTTTAGAAGTATATAATGTATTATCATGTTGTGAAGTATGACAAGTTAAGTTATATCAATTTTTAAATAAATGTAAATAAAACTCTTTAGCATAAACTTCTGTGAAATGTGCACCTTCAATTTATTGAACTTCTCTAATAACATAATTAATCTGGAAAATGAGTTAAGTTACATGCTAATCCTTTTCATATTTGATGTTGTTTTCTCTTGTCTCACATATCCTTTATATGAGTGAGATCTGCTTTCTGATGTTTGGAACATTTTTTTGTGCAGAGTTGATATGTTTTTGTTCTATTATTTAATGCATCTCAGCTCACCCTTTGGACTTATTTATCTGGATGCAGTTTTGTCACTACACAACATTTAGGTTAAACTTTTTCAAAGCTGTGAATATTTATTTAACTGTAAGTATGCAAGTCATTCCAATAATCTTAAAGTAACTTCTCAAGTTTGAAGTTAGAAGCACAAAGAAATATATTGCTGGATCAGTCTTCATAAATCAAGCTAAGTAAAACAGTACCCTGGAGGTTTAAAAATTACTTACCTTAAAATAGTGAAGGTGAAAGACTATTCTGAATATTCTATGGTGCTTCACTTTTGCCTAGTTTAGTTGAGTAAAGCCTCTCTTGAGAAGGTCCATCAATCAATATTTTGCTTTTCAGATCTGCTTTTGACCTCTATCCACCACTCTGTGTCTGCATCAGGGCCATTTTTAGTTCCGATATGAATTGTATAAGCATCTATTATGTTGAAGGTGTTTTGTGCAAGTCCTAAAAAGCCCTGCTGACTTTATATTAACATCCTTTATTATGTCTTTGTGGATAAGCGCCATCAATCAGCAAAGTGAATTGGTAGCATTTGGCTGTGTTTCATGTATTCAGCTGTAGAAATTATCTGCCTTTGAAGCCTTGAAACATGGATAAAACCTTTACCCTGCCCATAAGAGGCAAAAGCATCTTGATTCCACAGTTCATCTGCTACAGTGCAGTTTGCTCATCCTTGTTTGCTCATCCTGATGGTCTTGTACTAAAATTGTCTTCCCAGACACATTGGATGGTGCGAATGCACATCATCAGGCAATGAGCACCCCTCAACTCCACATACTAGGCTGAAGAAAATCAATTTAAATTCTCAAAAGATGAAGGTAGTGCAGATGGCCACTGTATATTGCCAGCTGTTCCACAACACTGGAGTCTTTGAGAGGGATTTGAAATACAAACAAGAAATTGGTTTGTAAATAGTAACGAGCTACTGAGCTGCATGACTGCCCTATTTATTATCATGGGACACAGAAAGGCTAAGACAAATGGAGAACAGTATTTTCTTCACACCTGCAATAATCAGTAATCATAGCATGGTGGAAGGGAGAAGAGGAAGTAAATAACAGGTTTCACAGTGTTGCCCCTGTGAAAATGTCAGCTTTGTAGTATAAGATTTTGTATGGGAAGATACGGCTATCAGATGTGTAAGAATTGATGAGTCTATCTGTCAGCTGAACTCTGGGGAGAATAATTTTCTGAGAAAAATTTTAGTTACGTGTTTTCAATCACAGTGATTGCTCTGTTCATGGCTTCTTGTTGTCTACCCATTAGGCTCCTAGATGCTTAGGACTATTTCTGTAAAAGTCTGTAGCAAATACTAATATTGTGAAAGTTCTCCTGGTTAATGGCCTAACCTTCTCAAGTTTAATAAAAGAACACATGGAAGAAATGCTTCATTTTAATAAGCCTAGTTTAAAGGTCTTGCCATAATTCTAAATAAAATTATCCTAGTCACCCTTTAAATAAAACACCTCTAGATATCACTCTTGTTAGCATTCCCATTGGACTTCTGTGGACTCTGGAGAAAGAAAATACCAAATCAACGCACTTAGACAAAGCAATGTCCAAGTCTACATCAGGCCAATGTCTGGCAGTGGCAGCAGGGGATAGTGTTTAAGGACAGCAAGGGAATCTGGGCAATTTACGCAGCTCCTTCCCCACAGACTCCTCTAGTATTCACAGTTGTAGTCCCTGCCTTGCACCTTTGGTATCAGTTTATGGATCTGTTGTCTGTGTCTGTAATCCTTCAAATTTCCTGACATAGCTGGTTTTTTGTGGTGGCAAGTTCCAAATGTTCATCACCTTCTTCTCAAGTAAGAGTTTTCTTTCATCTGTTCTAAACTGATACTCAAATAATTTCACCAGGGGCCCCTAGCTCTGCTTCAGTGGGATTTAGAATAAAATAAAATGCAATATTTCACCTACAATGATCATGTAGTCCGACTGCCTGACTAGTCCAGAGAGGACCCAAAGTTGAAGTGTGCATTCTCCAAACGCGTCTTAAACACTGAGATGCTTGGGACATCGACCACCTCTCTAGGAAGTCTCTTCCAGTGCTTGATAAAGAAATGTTTCCTGATGTCAAGTCTAAACCTTCCCTGATGCAGCTATTTGATGGATAATGGCTCTGCAACCACTTTATCTGCCACCATAAATGTTAAACTTGACCCTTTCAGACTTTTCCAAACACTCTTCAGACTGAAAACTCACAATCTTCTTTTCAGTTTCTTCTTATAATGCTCCAGAACTCTCAGATAAATCCCATGCAGTCCTTGTCACTGACAAACACCTCAATTTAGTTGGTCTAGTACTTCTATATCTGTTATACTTCTCCAGTAACATAGCCCCTCTGACCTCTGTGCTAACAGAGGATGCATTGAGCGTGGGAATATCTCCAGTGCCAGCAGCAGTAACGAGCTTGCTTGCCCCATCCTGTATCATATACTTGTAGTTCTGGTATAGAAGCATTTGTAAATTTTGCCCTTGTTCCACTGTTTGACATTGCAAATGCCAGTCATCCAGCCCGGCTAGCAGTCTGGTTTGTCTAACTACATTTATTGTGATTGTGATGTTTATGCCCTCCTGGCTTTTCAGAGACGTACCGAACATTAACCACACCTTCTCAGGGGTCACATCAGTCTGAACCAGGTGTTCTTATGTGCCTGTTGGCTTTCATCCAGCTCCTAGCATTAATACTCCTCTACGGCTTTTTTAATTTTCAGTTCCAGCAGACTGGCTCCAGTTCAATTAAAGTGCAGTCTTAATGGGACCACCAGGTTTTTTTTTTTTAAATATATTGCTCTCAAAGTGTTGCTGCGAACGGTACGCATGTTCCTCTGGCATTGTTCATCTGTCTTGACTACAAGGGTCATACACACTCCAAGGTTCTAGACTTTCTACAGGTTCAGATAACCAACCTCCTCAAAGCATAGGAATCAAGATTAGCTAGAAAGCAAGAAAAATAGGGTCTTAGACCATTGTTTGGACCTTTTGATCACTTTTTCTAAACCTCCATTAAAAAGACACCACTTTTAGTTTTGTTTGAACATTTTGTAGTTCAGCAAATTCTGGCTATAAATAACTGCTGGCTGTAGTTGTTCCTTTCCTAATAATTATTTTTCTGATTTTAGTTTGCTTATCCTTATATTCTTAAAATGTTAATTGCAATAGAAGGTGTCACCCATTGTCAGCTGGCAAATTCAGTAAGTGAAGACAAAAAAGATTTTTTTGCTGTTGGAGAAAAGGGAGTTTTAAAAGAAAAAAATAATACATTTGGAGAATATTGAGGGAGATCTAGAGGATATTGGAAGAAATTTTGTATTTTTGGGCATCTTGCTGAATTTTTCACTTTCCATGTGCCTGACTAAGTATTCATATTCTGCTTGGTCCAGTGGGGTTTCCAGCCCTATCAAACTCAAGGAAGATTTATCTACCTGACTAACTCAGAAAATGTTTCCAACTCTTATCAGTGCAGCCTATCTTCTTGTCCAACCAATTGTATAAAGGTCAAAAAGTGATTAAAGGGCTATGTGAGACTCCAGGAGGGTCTGCTGAGTGTTTAGTAATCAGTGCTTGGAGTTGTTGCAGCTGGTGGCTTCTTCCTCCTGCTTGGCTTCTGCCTTCCCCACTAGATTTGACTTCAGTTCCTAATCAAGTTCTCAGTCCTAGTTATCACGTTGGCTTTTACTACTGACTTCTGATGCAGTTGTGCTCTACATCAAGGTGTGCTTCCTGCCGTCACTGTAACATGTGGAGCAGCGTGGTAAGTACTCTTGGAGCAAAGGGAATTGTCTACCAGCAGGTGCCTTGTGGCTGATGCCTCCTCCGGATGAGACCTCTCCAGGGAGGTGAATAGAATTCGTGTGCAGCAGTCTAGAGTGTTAGACGTTGTAGCTGAGAAAACAAACAAACAAACAAACCAAACTTCTGCCTATTTTTTTTGATCCAAAAATGTTTGTGTCTTTATAAGTTCAAGTTCTGCTGAAAGTCTAATAATCAGAAATCATTGCAATACATTGTTTGGTGTTTTCTGCATGGAGAATTTTTGATTTATTTTCCATTATTGAGGACCGCCATAAATACTTTGCCTTCTCTTAGCATTTTACTATGGTTCCAGTCTTAGGAACAAATGTGTAAGTTTTAATTGCTGGGAGGCAACAATCATCAGTAATTTTTATAAGACCACTCACAAGGTTAACAGCGAAGTGACCAGTATAAATATTAGTAAATGACTTTATAACGCCTGGACTACAAGCTCTACCTTAATTCAGAGAATTAAAATAATGTCTAATTGTTAAGACCAATTTTCTTCTTAATGCCTTCCATCTAGTCTTAAGACCTACTCTGAATTATCTTTTTAAAAAGTCAAGAAAATTTAGATGAAGCTAAAACAAACAAAAAAAAATCTGTAAAAGATTGAAGGACCACAAGCTTTAAAGGGAAGAATGTTGTTTTTCTAGTGATGTCAACCTGATGCCTCCCAGTGAACTTTAAAAATAGAAAAACAAGGGGTAGTTAATTTGCAATTAGCAATTAGCAAATTAACAGCCCTTATAGTTATTACTTTAAGTAAGGCATTGCATATTTATAGCAGCTTTGGAAACATGTTTTTAATATCCTATGAACTACATTTTATGCAAAGGTTGCTCTTTCATATTTAGTAAGAATAATTATCAAAGGCTGGGTGGAGGGAGGAAATCGTCGGAAACTCCTGTCATTATTAAGAGTCAAATACTTATCTTCTAAGTGTAAGAGTTTTTTACACGTCTACCTTGTCAACTTATATGAGAATCATTAGCATTCATTGTTTTCAAATAAGGATGAACAAATTTCAAGGGTTTAAATTTTGGGGAAGATATACAAGACCCCTAGCACACAGATATGTTATCATATTTTATCCTGATTATTTGGGAATGTTGTTCTCTTAGAATGAGGAAGATTTATTAGAGAAGACCTTTTTTAATAACTTCTTGTTGGTATTTTTAAAGGATATCTGCATTAGTCCATTTTTTGTATAGATATATAAAATAATTTCATAAAGCTCTGGACTATTTCCTTAATAGAAGAAAAATTTGTTGCTCAGAGAAAACCAGGGGGGTGATAATCCAACCAAAATTATCACTTGATGTAGTGATACAAAGCAAAATCCAGAGCTAGTCAAGTAAAGCAAAACCCAGTAAGTTCACTGCATGCATAAATATTTATGCCAAATGCAAAAATTTGTGATCAAGTTTTGCATTTAAGATTATCAAAGTTTTTTCACTGATTCTCCTGCTCATGTGGTTGGTTTTTCTTCATCACAAAGTGTATGTGCCCTTGTTTGCAGTGTTACAGATTCTTACTTAGGTAATTTGATATAAAGCTTACACTGTAGCACATAGTACATTAAATGTAAATAAATTTGTTACTTGGCATTTATGAATTTGGTAAGAGGCTTAGAATTTTATATAGCCTGATCACTTCTTAACTAATTAAAGAGTTTCTATTAAAATAAAATTCAGAAATACAAATGGTATTGCAGTTATGCTCACCATTATTTATGAAATCTATTGTCCTTAGGTATCTTAAATTGTATTTTTTAATATTCTGATTGGTAGGCTTCAAAAATATAGGGATTACAGCTTAACAGGTGTCAGCTAATACCATGCTTGAGTGCTGCAAATAGCCCAAGGAGTATATTTGTACCTAATTGTCTACACTCCAGAGCACAACAGCTGCCACTTGTAGCAAATGCATCATCTGACTGACAAGATTCTCCAATGTGTTGACAAGCTTTTCTGGTGCAGCTGATTGTATGTGATTGTACTTGGCATAGCTGCATATCCTTAATAGACGCTTTTATCATTGCTCACTGAACATTGGAATACTTTGGTCAGCAGTTTATTATGCCAGCTATAAGGTACTATCAATCAGCTAAAAAAATTCATTAAGATGACTGCTTACTGGACTATGTAAAATGAATCATTGATCTTAATGGGATAGTATCCACATGTCAAAGATGCTCTACAGTGAGTGGGAACAGCAGCCTTGTCAAGAAGTCTTTACTCAGAGAATGGGGTCTTTCCTAATCCTTATGGGTAATTCCACTAGTGTTGGGCTGGTACATGATTTGGTGACCATTCTAGGAAACTGCATTGCTGCTACCTGGGCAGGTTTGCATATAAAGGTCTTATTCCTACAAAGCTCACACAAAGTTCTTTGCAGAATGATCACATTTTACTCGTTTTCCAAGTCTTTTCTATGGCAGTATTGGTAGAAATACTGTCACTTGGGGGCTTAAGCCAAAGAGGGTCTGATACCTGACGTGACCAGGTATCTTCAGTTTCCATATCTAGGAAACGTATACTCACAAAACTATTATCTTGTAATAGCCTAAATGTCCTATTGTGGCAGAAATGTGGCAGAAATACCATTGTACTAAAATATTAATATTGTGGAAAGACAAAAAATCTGCTCATTTCTGTGTTCTGTACGTCAGGCAACATACCTCCTTGTAGAAATATCTACCCTACGCTTCTGAAAAGGCCTGTATGTAGGCCTGAACCGATAAAAGGATCATCTGTCTAATAGTATAGTTGTTAATGTCAGACTCAACTATTGTCAAAATATGGTAGATACAGTGCCAGTCAAAGTTTGTCTGCCTTGCACAATGTCATTTGCACTGGCCAGAAGGTGTTACAACAGTGCATCTAAAACTGTAGAAACACACAGCAGATAGTACTGAGTCAAAGCAGTATTTGGTCTCACCCTTTATGACTATTTGATTTTCCTCCACAGTCAATACATTGTAAAAACTCTGCAAATAAGGATTAGCTTTGCTTCCAAATGTGTACGTTTTTACATTCTATGTCAATATGCACATTTTGATAACATAAATCTATCATGGGCATTGCCTGATGATGAGTAGCACTGAAACTATATAATTTTTTTCACGGGCCAGTTTTCTTTCTCTGCTGTTTATATTATCTTCTCCAAGAGATTTGTTTACAGCCTCTGTACTAGTGACTCCTCAGACTCAGCCTTTGCCTCAGGCCATTCATTTCTTTATACAGTTAAAACATTTATCTATCTGTCTCTTTGCTGATATATCGTTGGTAGCTCAAATTCAGGCAGACAGAACTTTTTATTATGAGTGTTAACCTTAATATTTGTCATGGATTTTCCTACCATTATTTAGGACTACCACTCTTCGGCTTACCTGTGAACACATTCAAAACTTGTACATTATAGAAAAGAAGCACAGCTGTATATTTTTTCTTCCACTATCTAGGTTCCTGATACATCTTTTATGCCTCAAAAGAAAAAAAAAAAAATCTTCTTTTAATTCATATATCTTCAAGTCTGTCTTGACTTGAAGATTTTTTTCTTATGATTGTTTTCCTCAATAACCTTCCTGATTGCTTCATTAACATTCCCAAATTTCTGTTTTCAGAGCTCTTCACCTTTGAAGGTCTTAATTCACTGTTTTCAGCAACCCATTTTCCATTGGATCCGTTTCCTTTCCATGCTTTACAGACACTGATATAAACTTTTTTTCATCCCCCTGCACTGGTCTCTTGTTTTTCCTTCTCATTCCCAATAATTCGGGGGGGGGAGGGGGGGAGGTGTAGTGTGTCTCAATTTCAGATAATAACAGTCATTGTAGATTATTAACTAAGTTCTCTTATTACTTTTCCCAAGGAAATTTCAGGTGCAAGTCTGGAACGATGTCTGAGGATTCTATGCTGCTTAACTTCGCTCTCTCAAATTTCTCTTCAGTACTCACTGTTTTTATCAGACAATGCTGCTTTCGTAAATCCAAAATTAAATTTTCAAGGTGAAAGTTAAATGCTTAATAAAAACATTAGCGAAGAGAACATAAATATGTGTATTTCTTCTGGCAATTGTCATTCTTCATGCAAAGTCTCAGTATTCAGAGTAATTTAGGAAGTATTTTGGAATTTTATGTTCCCTGATACTTAGTGCCAAATACTTATTACCAAATGCTATATAGAGATAATGTGACCTTTAGATTTTTCAGCTGACAAAGATAAATTTGACTTTTGTCACTTACATAGGAATAAACAGTCATTGTCTACAGAATGGTGTAAGTCTAGGTTTTGCCCAAGCTGATTCCTATTCCACTATGCTATAATTTTTGAGGAAAAAAGACATCTTGATTTTGAATCTCCTTTGCTATCACAGTGCCTACCAAATTTTGTCAATGCTTAATGAATGCTTCTACTCAAAATGGACCTTATCTCTAGCCTGAATTTTAATTCCATAAATCTTCATTGAATCTTGACTTCTAGTAAAATGCATTCTTTTGATCGGTTTTAATTTTCAATTCGTCACACTGCAGTTAGTAACTTTTCCATGTTCTATTTTTGTCCAAACAACCTAACTTGATTGAGACTTTGCTGTTTTCCCCACCAGTCCTTTGTCTGTCTTCCCTAAAGATTCCTCTATCATACTTACTAATTTTGGAAAGTTCTGTCGCCAACTAAAAAGGTGATGTAAGATTTCAGGTTGTTATTCAAGATGAGTGAGATCTTTCCTTTCTGGCTTTAGGTCTGACCTTGGGAGATGGATACATACCTGGATTCTTGACGCAACAGCACACCAGTGTTTTGGCTGTATTCAGCACTTGTCTGATTTGTACATCTAAGGAGATTTGCTGTTCAGGTTTATAAATCCTAATCTCCATATCCTGTTCAAACTCTCTACTCCTTTCCCCCTTTTTGACTTTTAAGGTATTACTTTGCATTTTCTGTACAAAACATATACACTTTTTGCCTGGTTCCAAGTTACTAAATGATTCTGATGGCACTGTAATTGATTTTTGAGGTCTAAGGGAAGCAAAGTTGTGTCATCATATGTTCAGAGACTAATTTGTTGTTCTGCTGGTAGGCGTGTTCCCATAAGGCAGAAGTTTAGAATCACTTGCACAGAACAGCTGTTAAAGATAAATGATTCCACTACTTTCCTTTGTGGATCTTCTTATTTTGTACCACAAACACCTTTTTTTTATTTACTTTGCAATATGAGGAAATATTTTAGTCTGTATTGTGGTAAAAAAATCATCTATACATTTTCATTTTCCTCATGAAAATGGTTATCTTATTGTCTCTTTTATCACATTTTTGTTTCCTCTGCACACCAGATTCCACATGCATGCTTGGTTTCTCACACAACTTTCTCTTGAGACAGGAACCAGAAATCTTTCAAGCCTGTTTTGTAGATGTGATTGTTCTGGTTTTTAGTTTAAACTTATTCTGGTAGGTATAATGAAGAGGCTGAACCATACTTCTCTCAGCCAATGGTTCTGGCTTTGTCCTTCAATAGTTCTTAAACATTCTTTTTGCATCCCACCTGTTTGACAGTCATCTTAACAGAGATATCTCAATGTATTCACACTGAGCATCCCAAAATATTTGACGATATGCAGTATTCATAACTCAATTCAGAGTGGCTCAGACCTGTTACAGCAAGGCAGATAAACCTTTTGTCTGAAGGAGATGCATTCACCAGCATTATAACTTTTTGAGATAAGGAGGTCAGGCTACCAGCTTTCTTGGGAATAACCCCAGTCTTCATACCCAATCTTCATACTTGCATTACCATATTAATAAAAAATAATGTCTAGTTTGAATCCATGCTTTAAATGCAAGAGATTATCTTTTAATATGCCAGACTGTAAGGGCAAATATAAAAGAAATTAAAGTTTTTTTCCATTGTAGCAGCCAAACTTCATTTTATGGAAGCTTTTTGAAGTGCCAATCCCTAATAATACTGAAGGGAAACCAGTAAAATGACTCTTGAAAATTATCAAGAGAATCCACTGGGGCATTCAAAAAGTCCCTTTTCAGTGAATTCAGGCCCTCAGAAGAAAATAATCATTCTCCCATGTCTGCCTTTCACAGCATGGTGACAGAGAGAACTGCTTGTTAAGTATTGATAAAGGTGGAAAATTTCTGACACTAGCAACCTTAGTGAAAAGTGCATACACTGAATAAACTTTTGCAGGAAACCAAAATAGTTGAGAGAGTTCAGAGAAGGATTTTTGACAAAGGATTGATCAAAATACAAAGCAGGCTGCATTAAGCTCTTCTGGGAATGCTGAAGTCTGAGAGCTACAATGTGCACTGATAGAATGTGCCAAGAAGGACATTTGAAGAGTCTGGATATTTTTTTAAGGGGAGGCATAATAATGTAATTCAACCTTTGGCATTTGATGCAGGCATTTTTCTAGACAGAAGCATTCGAGTTTCTTGGCATTCTATACACTCAACAAACATTCAAAACCAGCAGCATTTACAGATATTTTTATTCTACACTTCTGCATTTTAGCTTTTTGAACAACATAGTCTATTGAAGTTGTGCGCGTGTGACAATATATATACATTCGATATCAGCCCTACACGCAACCATTCCTGCAGTGCTTTTTGAGTATTTTGGACAAGTTTCTGTGTGTAGGAGCTCAGGGATCACTAGAATTAGAAATGATTGTGGTTTAAAAGTCCATTTTGACCTGTACAAGCAAGGCTCATGCAAGCTGAAGACAGACCACAAGCTGTGGTATTATTCAGGGAGAAAATTCTATTTTTCCTTGAAATAGCCTCCTAAATGAGGAGAAAGGAGAAATGTCTGAAGATGTGCATCACATACTTGCAAAGATCAGGAAAGATCTGAGGTTGGCAAGACTAGGACTTGTGTGAAGCAGAAAGAAAAGGTTGCAGCAGTCCTACTAGAAGAGAAAATAGAGCAAACTCTCATCCCAGGTCTTTCACTAGGTTTGACACTTAGCCAAAGTCCACTTGCTGGGCTGCAGGCTGAGCTGCTCTTTTCTCAGCCCTCTCTTCTGTTGCCCATTGCACATTGCCCAGTGCCTCCGGCAGCAGGCTCTGTCAGCAGCTGGCTCCCTCAGTTGTGTGCCGAAGGCTGGGGTCCTTTTCCCAGCTGCTGGGCTCCCAGGCTTGCCTGCCACTGAGTTGGTGATGCTCTGTGTTTCCAGGCTCCAATGGTTTCAACTTCCACAGTTATCAAAGACTATAATTACTACATATTAAATCTACCTACAAGTTAGTTGCTTCATTTATCTTCAGAATCAGTTGATTGCATTGAGTGTTAGTAAATGGTAATTGTTCAGGTGATGCATGAACTGCAAAAAATACTCAAATATTTTTCAATATTTTCTTGCCTCTTATTTGTTGGGACATTTTCATGCATATGCTCAGCACTGACAAACCATCAGTCATAATTCTGTATACCATTTTACGTGCTGCATTTAGAGAAAAGTAGTATCCATTTGGATACAAAAATGAGCAGATATGAGCACTCATGAAGAATTTGTGGAAACATTTTATGTGTGTGACCTGAGTCAGTTATGGAGTCTCCATAGCTGGTGGTGTTTCAAAACAATTTAGTGACCACAGGTTAGACTAGATAACTTCTCCTTCAGCTGAAATGATCCTGTATAAAGTGTTAGAAAATTAAGATGTCGTTGCTCTTATCATTACCAATAAAAAAAACCAACAAAGCAGGCATTTTTAAGTCCTATAAATATTGTTACTGAAAGATTCCACAAAGACACAATGATTTTTTTTTTTTTAATTTCTTCTCAACAAGCTCTTACGTGTGAATTCTCCCTTATCCAGTTAGAATAGTTCAGCTATTACTTCACTGTTAATACTTCACTGTTAGGCATCCAATTTGTGAGTATTTGTCTAGAAAGCTATTTACCGGTGCTGGTGATTTGTTTCCGGGAGGAAAATGGCACTACACCGTGTAATGAGCATTTGCAAGAATGTTGCAGTTTTGAGGCAGGAATGGGGGAGACTCACAGACATGAAGCCACCTGAGCATCTCCTAGGAAGGCTTATGTTCCTGCTGCCGGCATAAGGAGCGTAACACAAAGTGTTATGCGAGGATGTAAAATGAGGCGCTTCACGTGCTCAGTGTTGAGCTGTTAGGAGACTGGCCATCAAGAGCATGAGATGAAGGAAAAGAAAGCTAATGTTCACGCACATCTTCCAAGTTGTCTCATTCTCCTCAGCCACAGCTGGGGATCTGTGATGGTGTTTAAAGTACAATCGAAGACAGTAAACACATTTGGCTCACAGCCTGGACTCCCCAGGCTCTAGGATATAGAGCCTTGATTGTTGGTGTGTGCAAGCATAATGGCTTCGAAGTTCCTAAGCAAAGAATATGACATGAAAGTAAATGCATGCAAAATACTGTGGGGCCAACTTCGGTGTGTGTTTTACAGAATGATCAGGGGTAAGTGACTCTAGCAAAAGTCTCTACAACCTCTCCTTTATGGGCGTGTTCAAATCAATGTCTTTGATTTTTGTGTTAATATATATGCAAAGGTGCTTTGTTCCTCATGCTGCATCCAGTCCTTTTTCTATAGCTTGTGCTGGTTGTAGTGTCTTCAGAGAGGTTCTTGAGGGTTAATCCTAGCACAGTTGAGTAGTTATTTGTTCCTGAAAAATGGTAATAGAAAGGCATTGTCAAGAGAATGGAGGCTAGAGAAACTAGAAGTGAGAGGCACAATTAGGCAAAATAGCATCACAAAACTGCAAAGTATTCAGGGAATGTTAGCTATCCTCAGGGAAGTAGATTTTTGTGTGCAAGTCTTGCTTTACCAGGCATTCTCAAATCAGACAGATAGCTTATTTCTGTGCAGTGAACCTAACACAGTAATACATGGCAGTTCATCTTTTCAGGTACATTAGCCCTTTAGAAGACTACGTAATACTTCTGGTCCCTGAATTAATGAAAAACAAAATCTGGAAAAAGAGACCTCTGTCTTTTTATGTGCACTATTCTTTTGCAAATGAAAGTTCTTAAAACTCTTTTTGGGAGGGAAAAGGGTTAGGGTTGGTTCTGCAGATCCAATTAGTTCACTGTTTCAGCAACTACTTCTTAAAAATTGAAAGTGACACAGAAATAGCTTCAGTTGTTCTTAGATACTTGTTTTCCTACTTTTTCTTCAGAGTCCAAAAGACTGCCTGAAACAAGCAAATCTTCATTAGTTTCTCACATTGAATAATAAGATCATATATCTCAGAGTCTCCTGTTAAATTTTGAAATCGTTTTTCTTTAAGAATATAATAGTAATCACATCCTCATTAGATCTGTTTATCTACACAGTCTATAATGGATCTCAAGTTCTTTGTACCTAATGTAAAGAAATTTTGTCATTTAGTCACTTGCAGCTATCTTTTGGCCATTTGTTAGATAACTATAAAAATGTGGCTACACTGTGGAGGGGAAAAAAAGGCAGTAAAGCCATTGATTCTAAAAGCAACAGCAGCAGTCTGTTATGTGCTGCTTACAAGACCTGAGGTGCTTTTACATCATTGCTTCTGTCTGATACTACTGCAAAGACAGAAGAAAAATACTGTGATGGTACTTATTTTAAATGTGTGTTACTTAGTTTTAGAGGTACTATCTTGTAAGTATAGCAGAAACACAGACAGTACTTCTGAATATCTTTTTTTCTTCAGTTGCCTCCAGGCTCTCTACTTCTTTGAAAATGCAAAATGTTGCTGACACAGGGCTTTTCTGCAAAAAGAACCAATACGGAAATTCATATTTTAGATAAAAAATGTTCTGGAAAAATCTTTGGCAAGAAAAGAGTTTGATCTTTACCTTAAAGCTTAATTTCCATGTATAGAGATTAAATCCAAACAAAATTAACCTTCATTTCATTTGACTTTAATTTAGTCGTAAGCATAATTGGTGAAAGTATAATCTATTTAAATTTAATTTTATTTATAAACCTTTTACTTAAAGGATAAGGGCAGAAAATTCACCAGAGAACGAAAATTATATGTCCTCTTGTTGTGATTTGAGCTAAAGTAGAGTCATTTTTTTAACTTCAGCTAGATCTAGTCTAAGTAACTTCATTTTTTTAAAGTTAACTGCATGCTTGTCAAACAGTGTTTCTGTCTCGAAGTGATAACATGGGCACTTATGCAGAAAGACTGTTGCTTATACTTATTCCTATAGTAACTCAGGCCATCCTGGAATTAGTGGAGTACTGTAAGTCAAAGAGGCAAAAAAGGTCACACCTGCACAGAGGAGTGGACAGAACAGGTGACCCTAAACTGACCAGCAAAAGCATATTACATCCCATATATGTCATACCTGGCATAAAACCGAGACATCACAAGGATCTAACTCTCTTCTTCGACGGCAGATGTCCAGTGAGGACCCCGTCTGTCTGTTTGCCCCGATCCCAGATTCATGCATTCCTGAACTCAGTTCCTGATCCGAGTTCCCCCCTAGCCTCGGAGCCTTTTCCTCGACTCTGCTCTGCAGCATTTGTGGTGGTGTATAGTCATCAAGGGGTGGGGGCATGATTTCATATATTTATATCCATTATTGTTATTATTATAATAGTAAAGATGTAGTTTTAGTTTTGCAATCCATAAGTCTTTTCCTCTCATTTTCCTTTCCCCTTTCCCTGAGAGTTGGGGAGGGGTAAAGGGAATTGGGAGTCCAGCTGCTCAGTTTTAGCTGCCAAAATTGGCCAGGCTAGGGGTAAACTGTGACATATTTAATGTCCTAAGATGTCCTTCAATTCAGCAAATCTCCTGAGATTATAAACTTAAGTGGTTAAATCTGAGTTTTTTTCAGAGATTCTTCAATATTTCTCTTCAATTCTTTTCTTTCAGTATTCTTATAGATAAAACAACAGAATAAAAACAGTATTTCTGCATTTAATCATTGCATCTGTAATTGGTGAATGCAGTCAGTTTGTAAACTCCTGGAAGAATGTCAGAAGGCTTAAAAGAACTTGATCTTTTGTACAAAGCTTAATAGTGCTCTGCGTTTAACATTGCCAAGGGAAATGTCACGTCTTTATCTGTACTTACACAAATAGGCAGTTAAAAGACTCTTTTAACAATCAAATTGCTCTTATTTACTGCATATTTATATTCTATTACAGTGGTAATACCTGATTGCTATTTCTCTGGGATTTTTTTCTTCCTTTTCACCATCCAGAAGGAACATAGTCAGAAATTTTTCATATAAAATGAGGATGTATTCTGGAAATATTCAAAAATTAATTGAACATATCTTCTATTCTCATCACAAGGAATAGAATCTCTGGGAGGAGATTTTCTGGGTCTTCAGAACATGGCAATTGGTTTCCACATCACATACATCTATATATACATATAAATATTTTATATAAAACACAGTATTTTCAGGGGAGAGGAATGTTCTCAACCTAATTTGTTAATCATTTGAGTACTAACTCAATTCTAACGCTTCTTAAAGGTACGGGCAATTTTATAGAGTCCTTTTTAAGAAACTTTTCCTGGATTTCTTTATATGTGTAAAAAAGCTAGGTCATATTCATCATAGCTGATATTTGACATGTTGACTTTGTGCTGTGATATCTCAGTAACTCAGCAGGGGCAAATGAGTGGCTGGGTGAGACCATAACTTTCCCCACACTGTTCTACTCTCTACAGCATTATCCATACAGCAAAGACAATCTTAATATCCATCCTCCGATAAGATTATAAAGCTGGTTAAATTCATCACCTTAGCAGAAGTAAAGAAAAAAAGATCATATCCTCAACTATTCAGTATTGATCTGTTATCAACAGAATATAATGCTGCAACTTTTTTAATGTTCAGAGTTGCAGTGAAGTTTTTCTCCTGGGTAAGGATTCAGTAGGCAATGTCTGTAAAATGCTGACTGAGGTTTCCTTGTCCCCATCTTCAACCTGAGGTGGTATCTTTAATAGGGATGGTCCATGCCTATCTCTCACAAGCTCATTAATCTACCTGTGTAGAGCCAGGGATGCCCTGTCATTGCATAGCCCTTTAGCCTTTCTCCAGCTTTTCCTCCTCTTTAGCTGTTCAGCTGTCAAACTACTGCCTGATAAACTATTGCTCAGATTGATCACGAATGCGAACAAGAAACAAATAAGCAGAAATCCTTGGCCTTTGAAACAAATGAGTATCATCTGCCAAGAGGATCTGGCTCTAGTTGCAGTGTTCTATCCTCTGTCCATTTTCCAGTTAGCTCCACAGAAGTAACTAGGTTTGGACTAAGCATTTAGATTTTTGAAAACAATAAATTCTCTACATGTGCCCTATTTTTTTGAGGTGTTTCTGTATAAACATGCAAGTACATAGTATGTGACAGCTTTTTATCTCTGCTGTGTGAGTAAGAAACACACCTGTGTGGCGTTGGCGCTGTTTAGAACAGGGGCACTTTTTTTACAGTAGACTGTTGTCAGCCAGTAAATTTTATTTGAACCAAATGTGATTTCACATGCTTTCCTTTAGTGATTTTATATTTTTATATGTCTGTCATTGCTCACACAAATAAAGGGAACACGTAAGATATGGTAGGCCCAGGACCACAGAAGTTAAATACTGCTGCCTTTTTACAGAATTTTGGTTGAAATTGTGTGGTTTAAAGAAATTTACCAAGTGAGGTAGTTGAGTAACCTTGTTCTAAAGGCTGTGGTCTATGTAGGTGAATAAAGTACTTAGACACATAAAGTGAAAAGAAATTCTTGGCTCCAGTTATTTGTTCAGGCAGAGCTGCACTCCTTTAATCTAACTCTAAAATAAATATTATTAGAAAACAAACAAAATGGAGCAAAAAAAACCACCAACAAATCCAAACAGCCAGCAACCTTTAGTAAGTTCTTTTGCCAAAAAGAAAAATGAAGAAGAAAGCCAAACCTCTTCTCTCTGTGCAATAAAGAGAGAGACAGGAACATAAGGCCTCACAAGGCATTTCTCACTCTCCTGTAGAATTACACTGAAAGGAAAATATCACTGAGCAGTAGGGGAAACACATAATTCATGTAGAAGGGAACATTAGTTGTAATCTTTTCTTCCTAATGAAATTTGTATAGCAGAAATCATGAGTGCTGCATTAAGATTGTAGAGATTTCTACTAGAAATTATCTAAACTGTATTGAGACTTTCTATTTTCCTCCATTTCAGATCCTGTCCAAGCACCAGCTCTTTCTCCAACAGAGAACTAGCCATTCTCTGACACTGAAGCATCTTATGGGATTGCAATGGAAAGTCAAAACCGGTTTAAGGTAGCCCTTCTGTTCCTCAGGTATGTTTTCCTTATATCCACAGGTATTCAAGTCATGAAAAATAACTTCTTGCATAGGATCAGTATGGTTTGTTAGAGAGTTGCTGCTAAATTATCTCACATACAGTAATATTAGCTCTCATCTAATCTAGCAGATATTATACTGATTACAAATTAAATGAAGTCCCTGGTAATTCTTCCTTCCGGCTTCCCCTACGCTATATGCTTCCTCCTATTTTTCTGGTTAATGAAAACTCCTTTGTCATCTCTCTTTATTTTGTTCCACAAATAAAGACAGGGAGCATCCTGTCCCTCTTCGCACTGCCCACACTACAGTCCCGTCCTGAGCAGTCTTGGTTCACCTCTTAAAAAGTGAACGTGAATTCCACAAAAAGCTGTTGATCTGATTTTGATTTTGCAAATTATTCATTATTTTACAAAGCTAGATCATTGTTTTCAACAACATGAACACTGGAAGACTTTCTCGTACGATTTTATGTCATGTGCTGGATCAGGAGAGCACAACTATAATTATGCCAACTTCATAGAACTCAAGGCCATGCTTTTTATTAATAATGGCCAATTGAATTAGAAACTATGGAATTCTTTAAATGTTCATTACCTAGCTATCTTTAACTTCTTGCTGAGCAGAGGGTTGGTTTTTTTGGGGTTGGGTTTTTGGTATTTTTTTGCAAAAGAAGATGCAGTTTAGTTCCTGTATGGCAGTTTACTGGACAATATGGGCCACATTATGTTTACAGCTTGTCTCAAGTGTCTTCTTGTGTACATATTAACACTTAAGTATACTTCCTTAAGTTTGGTCATATCTATACAGTTTCAAAATACAAATGCATATATGAATATCTAGTGCTTTATGTATGTGATTTTAAATATCTGCATGCCACTTCCCTTCAAGGTCTAAACATTTGAAGGCAAATATTAGCTTAGCACTAACATAAAGACAGAAGCGCCTTTAAAGAAACTCATGCATCTGTCCTTATGAATAGGATAATCAATTGACCTAAATTTTCTAGCCTACGTGGCCTGATCTCTAAAATTATTCTGAACCTTAGAAGTCCATAGGACAGATATTCCTGTAATAAGAAAAGAAAGACTATTCTGTAAGTACTGGTGTTCATAGGGAAAAAAATATAAGGCAGGCTGATCTGGTTGTTTTGCACACTCCTATTTCACAGGAGATAGCTACGAATGTAAGACCCACATTAGGGAGTTAGAGTGATAATAGATGGCAGGAAGATATGACTCCAGTGGGAGATAAATAACTACAACAACAAAGTGTTCAAATGGGAAATAACAAAGTCTGTTGCCCTTGATGCAGTGCAGATAGCTTGAAATTATCTTAATTTGATTTTGCCTATGAAACACACAGCATGCCAACCTACTCGAGTTCACTCCCTATTCAGTATTGTTGATTTCAAATAAATTGTTTGTGGTGTAATGCTGTGCCAAATATTACTAAATGCATTCTATTTTTTTTCAAATGTATAAGTCAATATTCAGTGCTGTTCAGGTAATGTGTATTTAAGTAGTTATGAAAATGCTTAGGGACAGGAACTGTCCTTTTGAATTTTACTTGTCTGTAATTAGAGTGCAGTAGAGCTTTGACCAACATTGAGACCAATAGAAATAAGCAATCCAAATAAAATCATGAATAATTTAGGGATATATCATGAAGAATGTAGAGGGATAAAAGAATAGCTGATTGTTCTTGGTAATGTTGTACTGTACACAAGTGTTGATCTTGACATGTTTCTACAATCTCTTGCTATCTTTACTGTTACGCCAACTATATGTACTATAAACAGTTTCCATGGTTTGTCCTAATCTACAGAAGTTTGATCTGTTCATATTAAGGCAAAAAAATACTATACATATATTGTGTGTGTGTATATATATATGTAAAAGAACTTGGTTTAATTTCACAACAATAGAGATTTTAGCACCTGTTGAACATGTTTTGTTTGTAATGCTTTTTTTTATTGCTTTGTTTTATTCAGATAAGAATGATCACGGTGCAGAAATTACTGTAAATAATGCATTGTCTTTCTGCATATAGACAAGAACAGAACACCAGGTGAAGTGTTTGAAACAGTATATTTACTAAGTAGTTCTGGCTGATTGCATTTCTTCTTATTTTATTTCGATTTCCACTCAACAATGTGAATGGACAAAGAGAGTCTGACGGACAAAAAAGGAAACTAAAGAGAGAAAGTGTCAAAGATAATAATATTGGACTAATGTGTTGTCAGCTGAGAAACTAAGACAAAGAAGGTTATATTACTACTTTTAGTGTTATTATTATTGTTATATGTGACAGATTCATCTGATTCAGATTAAATTTATTTGATCAGCAGGTGATTTTAAAAAGATACTGTCATTCATTACTCATTTTATAAAAGGTTGTCTTGATCCAGTAGTGGAAAATAGTATAAAAGCCAGAGCACATAAGCAATCTGTCACTCCATAGTATCACTTTTTGCTACTGATAAGATTATTCTGCAGAAATATGACTAACATAAATTAGAAATCTGCAAAGTAGGTAACTCTTAAGAGAAAACCATCATCATGGTTATATTTAGCATTCTTTGGGGAGAGAAACTTTTTTAGTGTCCTAGTCGTGCTAGTTTAAATCATAAGGGAAACACTTCTTTAATTAAGCATATGTACTATAAAAGGGAAATATATCTTACATCATTGAGCTATTGAGCAGCTCTTCTTTTCAACGTGAAACGTGTTCATTCCAGCACAGGTCAGCAATCAGCTGTCAAATCTTTCAACACTTCTCTGCAGGAATGGTCTGTGTATTTCTAGTTCTGGAAGATTCAAATTGGTCACTGGTAGAAATTTCTGGTATTACTTGAAATTCATTTAATTAAATGAATTCTGCATTCCTGACTGTGAATGCAGACAGGCAAGACCAGTGCCAACATTAATTTATCTTTATATATAAGCAGAATGCCATGGAAGGCCAATTTACCCAGTCTATCTCCCAGAGAGCACACAATTGTCACCGTTATTTCTAGCAAGTTCTTTTCATAGTCTAGTTTAAGAGATGATATTGTACTTTATCATTGACAGTGTGATAGGAAGGTGTGACTCGTGCATATCTAAGGCTTTCCTTAATTTGCTTTATTTTACATCAGCAACCACAAATCAGATAATTGCTGCCTTATTTGCATAGAACTCTGTTATTGCTAGTGAAGAAACTGAATGTTAATCCTGGATTTGAAAAGAAACTTGGCTAAAGCTATACCTTTCAAATAGTCCAGAAGAAAATGACTGTAAACTAAAAATCCTTGTTTGCCATCACAGTTTCAGTGCTTTTGAGGTCTTACCGACATCCTCTCAAAGAGGACAGAAAAAGAAGATTTAAGCATCCTGAAGATAAATCAAGTAAAAAGTATTCAGTCAAGTTCAGCATGTAAATAGTACGAAATATTTTTTTTTTCTCTCCAAATGTTCTTTCCCCTTTTAGTCAGGACTCCACTAGATTTCCTGAAACTCATCCAAATCACGTTGTTCACAATTTTCCCTCTAACAATTTCTTTTTATTATTTAGCCATTTTTTCACTCTCTGCATTATCTTAGTTAGACTGTGCATAGCTATTTTTAAAATTAATTTGCTTTGTAGTTGAATATGTAGTTACATGGTGTTAGAAGTGCAATTACTAACACCATGGCCAACAATTATTATATCAGTAGCCTTAAAAGGGTCAAGGAACCATAATTTCAGACAGGGGAATGCATTTTTTTTAAATGTATGTTTCTACATCTCCTGCTGATTGTATTTTCATCAGTAAAGAATTTAAATTACTATGACAATCACTTACTCTCAACAGTTACTTTAGTGAGTAATGACATCTTCAAACTGTTATCCTTCTTACAGAAGCAGATAGGAAGAGAGATGTACCACATTAACAATAAAAAGAGTGCCTCATTTCCATATTAAAAAGACCTCTTAAGAAAAAAAGGGTTGGTGTTTTTATATAGAAGTTAAAAGATTTTTTTGTTAAAATTAGGTTTTAAACATAATTTTGGTGTTGTGAAGTAAGAGTTTAGTGATGTGGTTGTAGCACTACATGTGTATGTTTCCATTTGGATAGCACTCAAACTGAGATTAGGAATACCCTGGTTAAGTTTACACGTATCAATACAGAATACCTCAGATAACAGCAAACCTGTATCTACTTTGTCAGTGTAGAGGGTGCCAATGAGATGACATAGCCTAATATTAAGCATTATTCTAGATCATATTAAGAAAACTAAACAAGATTCCAAAATATGACAAAGATATATTAGATCTATATAAAATGTATTGTGCTTCCATTAGCAAAGGACAAGAAATTATGTCATGATATTGGAGTGGTTGTAAGTGAAGGATATTGAACTTGTCAGCTGTCAGTACTGTTACCAGGGGCCTTACGTTTGGCTTTGTGTTGCTCTCCTGTGCTGCCCAGGCTCTTGCGCCTTTGTTCTTTCCCCGCCTATGTCCTCTTCCAGTCGCCTACCTTTATCCTGTACTCACTTCCATAGAGTTGGGGTGGTGTTATTTGTGTGACCACTCAGCTCAGGATTGATGACAGACTGAGCTCCCCTACCTCTCCACCTACAAATTGCCTTCCTCTCCTTAGTCTGCAAAGAGCTGAATAAGCCGCCTCCCACACTAAGGCAGTAGGGGTGGAATTCATCTAATTAAAGCACTTCAGCTGGTGTATCTACTTTTCGGGATCTAAGTGTTCCTACTACTGTTAATAACAATCTACTATCAATGGACGTTGGAGTGCTTGTGGCTAAGTTTTGCCTTAAACACATACCTAGCTGCTGCTGAGGAAAATCGGCCAATATTGAATGCTGGACTTCACTGATTACACTGTTGATGTCACTATTGCCTGTGTTTACAACCACTTCCTTGAATATTACAGGAGCTTAGATATGCTCAAATGCCTATACTGTAATCTCAAATTAAACCTTTCTCTAGGAGCCTTTGGTCCCAGAAGGACAATGGCTGAGGAATTCAAGATTATGAAAGGAGGAAGTGAAGAGCAAGGGGTTTAGAATCATAGAATGGTTTGGGTTGGAAGGGACCTAAAATATCATCTGGTTCCACCTCCCCTATAATGGGCAGGAACACTTTCCACTACATCAAGTTGCTCATAGCCTCATCCAAAATAGCAGTCCAGGTACCCGAGTGCACTCTGAGCAGCAGCTTCCCAAAGTTACAAAAGCAGATCTCAGTCTGGTCAGATTACAGCCTGATACCTTGAACAGAGCCAAGGTCGCAAAACAAAATTCAGATTTGATCCAACATACACCACAGTGACAGGAAAGAAAAAAACAAGGCACAGTGAGATAAGTAAGAAAGAGAGAGAGGAAAAAAAAAAGTAGCAGATAGGGAAAAGGAAAAAAAAAAAGGTGGTCACCACTCCAATGGGGCACGGCAATTCTTCAGGAACATGTGGTCCCGCAGTTCTTTCAGGCCAGTTCAGTTGCGGTGGTGGGTGCACACATCGTATCTTCTTGCAAGTTCTATTTATAGGGCAAGTCTACACCTTATTAACATGTGAGGGATGGTCTTCCTGTTCTTGCGCGGATGCTCCTTTGGGAAGGTCTAGGGCTCCAGGGCAGCCAGGTGTAGGGGAGAGCAGTGCCTGCTGCTGCACTTCCTCCTCCCTTCTGTAGCATCCCTCCCAGGACAGTGAGCCCATCCACAGGTGAAGGGGGAGTGGTGCTTACTCCTATACCTCCCACCACCATTGAACCTGGCACAACAGATGAGGCCCTCAGGCTCAGGCAGATAGCCCTGCACTGGGACACTAAGACAAACAATAGACAAATAAATGACTTTCTCTTTACAAACCCCTCCCCAACTTTCCTGTAGGCCCCTTTTCAGCAGTTAGGAGAATATCAAAAGACTGAGAAACACTGCTGCTACTTCTGCCTTTGGTCAAGCGTCCCAAAGAACAATCCCATCCAAGCAGCTACAATAGATTGGGTGATAATCCAGAAGACTTTCCCTGCTAAGCGTGAAATCCTAATGACTTTTTCAAATAGGTTTCATAGTTATAAAACATGTAATGATACCACAGCTTATCCACAATGACATTATGAGGTATGGAGCATGGTGGATTCAAAGCGTACATCCAGCACTTCCATGAATTAGCTACTTTGTTGGCAGAACACACAAGGGATTTTGCTTATTGGAAACCAGTGCTTCATAGGTTTGCTCTGTGAGCATTTCAATCGTAAAGGAGCTCTCAGGTTTCAGCCTCACTCAGAGCAAAACCAACTGCAAAGGCCGTGTTGATCTGTAAATGATGTCAACAATAAAATCAGGTTTGTGAGGTTGTATTTACTGCTTTTAGCCCAAGATAACTCAAATTGTACTCCTTGTAGGCAGCTGAAAGCAAAGTCAGGAAGAGTACTGACTAGAGTCTGGGAGTATTTCTTCCTAAGTTCCTTTAAGAACCTCCACAAGGAAGTAAAGCTCTGCTGTTAAACAAATTCAACCACCTCTGTATCTGGCTGGAATCTGTGTTTAACAGATTAACAGCTTTATTAATGTCTTGTCTCATAGGAATTGCTAGTGTGAACTTGTAGAAAATGCATTAAATCAATCCTGAGCCTAAATAATGACTGCTAATGAAAGGTGTATTATAAAGGGGTAAGTGTTCAGAAAAGGTTTTTATATTCCAAAAATCCAATATTTTTTTTCTGGACTTCAGCTGCCTATTTTTCCTCCTGCCCACTCCCTCTCTCCTCTCAGAAATAGGGCAACAAAAAGTACTGCCAGCTGTTTTAAACAAAAGCAGACAAAAAAACTCCAAACCTAAAAAAAACAACCCAGGTTTAGTTATTTCTGTCTGGAAAAAAAATTGAGGAAGACAAGTGAAGCCCAGTTAACTGACCATGTACAAGCTCCAGTATTCTCTAATATTTTGTTCCTTGCTCAACTTGTAATGAGTTTATTCAACTGTCAGCTGTATCTATTTTAGGATCTCAGTAAACTTAGTCCATTACTTATGAAC
Source organism: Cuculus canorus (assembly GCF_017976375.1). Lineage (NCBI taxonomy): Eukaryota > Metazoa > Chordata > Aves > Cuculiformes > Cuculidae > Cuculus > Cuculus canorus. The sequence goes on along the minus strand of NC_071404.1, from coordinate 31,019,859 downwards.
AACTTACCTTTTTTGGCTATGAACGGGGAGAAAAGAGTTTGCTAAGCAGTGTCTCTATTTTTTGTCTGCTAGTTTCTTATCTGTTGCTAAGAAACAATGATGATTTTACTTTTATGGACACATTATATATTTCATGAAATCTGAGTAAGAAGCCTAACCACTTTAGATCTAGGTAATATTTTTTAAACTGAATTTAAGATGTTTTTACTTCATAGCAGTATTTTGGTCACTTCAGAACCAAAATGGATTGAAAAATAAAGATTATTTCAGTGAAGTGGTATTCCTACATCACAGTTAGGAAGAAACAGGATAAAATGAATGCCTCAACAACGTGATGGAATAAAAACCAACAGAAGGCGTGTTTAAAGCATGCCTTTTATTAAACAGTATTGTATCTTTTATTCCCATCAGACTCAATCAGAAACCAATTGCTAAGTCCTTTCGCTTAAGCTTGTTGTATGTGAGACCTCTGACATAGCTGATTCCTCCTTTCTTTTATTGATTCTGAAAGTCTAATTTCTCTTGATAACAATCAGTTTTGTCAAGTGGTAAAAAAAGTAATTAAAAATGTTCATAACTAACTCCTATGTCCTATCTCTGCCAACCAACTAAGTAGCTAAACAACCATTTAAGAATAACAATAGTAATTAGACTTTATGAATAATGGAAAATTTGTCTCACATTATTTGTTCCAGTGGACATGGTGCTGGTGGTATTGATTTCCATACAACCATGCTGCAATGGTCCAGAATTATAAATATTGCCCTGTTGAATACTGATAAAGGATAAATATAGTCATCTGCATTACAATATGAAACCATGATCCTCAGACTGAAAGTGAAGAACTAATCTAGACAGTCATAATGTATGTTAACCTGAAAAAAACTTTTTTTTTTAAAAAAAAAAGTAATCAGTTGCTGATTTCTTTCTTGTTAAAAGAGGAGGTGGATATTGCACCATTATAAAGGACACTGAGCAACAGGTCTATACATTTCTCTTCATTGCTTTAGGCAGAAGTATAGGGCTAAGAAAACTGACATCTTGATCTCAAAGCTTAATAATAATCCCAACCTCAGTTTTGAATAGCTTTATTACTGTGTTACCGAGATGATACTTAGCAAAAATTATTATGAGAAAATGTTAGCAATGTTTTATAACATCATTAAGGAATGCAGTATAGACTAAGCCAAACAAAAACCTTAGTTATCCTCAAGACTAAAGGAGAACAGATATGTTAAGGAAACAATTTATCTTTACATTTTAAAGCAGGCAATATCAGTAGGAATATTCGAAATTTGCAGCCATCATAGCAAACAGATTTTTGTGTGTGTCACTAAGACAAATACATGTCTTTTATACGTCATGCAAAAAAAATGGTAAATGTACTGCTTAAAATCTTGACATGTACCAACGTGATTGCACTTATCTTGTTACCTGAAATTGGAGCTTGTATCAATTACTTTTCTCAGAACTCCCAAAGTACTTGCTCAAAAAAGACAATCGCAGTTGGCAACCTGGTATTTATATCTATACAACATTAAACAATATACCTTCAATTTGTTTATTTCTAAAAAAGTCACAAATGTATCAGTAAGCACCTACTGTTCTGTCTCAAAATTGACCTTCCCGTCCTAACAAAATGTTCATTTGATTTTCATTTTGTCTTCAGCAAGTTTATGTTCTTAGGATTAGTTTCTTCCTGAACTTGTTAATACTATCTACATAGATACTTAATATAGATTTTCCAACATATACATAGAAGAATGACTGTATGTAACTGTATGTAACTATTTCATAGCAATATATATAGTCATGCTTTTATGTATATGCTGGAAATACTTATGGCCCCTAGTGTGCAATAAATGTACTATGCACTGGGTATGAAAGGCAAGTAAAAGGTTCTCTAACAGTGAGATCTGAAGGAAGATGACATAATATAGTCAAAAATGAAAAAAATGGGGGTGGGGGAAAGAGCTGTTTTTTTAGTAACTGTTGTACCCACTACAAACCAACTTTTCTTCTGCCTGAAGATAAGGCTAATCAGCTATTCAGGCTAGGTGATTAGTCACAGATGTTAATTTGTTAATTTTACTTCATGAGTTTCCAAAGCAATATATTTTTAGAGAGTCTTCCGTGCAATCTGTTTTGAACTCCAGTAATAAATAAATAAAAAAAAATATGTTAAAAGGGACAACCTCTGCCAGAGCACCACACTTTGTAAAAGATTAGAGGAAAGGGAAAGCTTAGCACCACCTCTGTGAAGACAGGTTGTTTATAACAGTACAGGAAGAAGCAGCCAGGGAAATTTGAAATTAAAGACTTGTGGTCAGGAATAGTGTCATTGTAAATACATTTTTCTTCTGCTTTCTCCTTTCTTCTTTCCTCCACCTGAATTTCAAACTTCACTCAGCACAGACTGCTTTTGTATGTAGCAGCAAATGTTCCATCAGTTAATTTTACCTTTAACAATTTCCATCCTGGTTTGTAGACATCTTGATCTTTGTAGCTACCATATCTATATAAATTAGCACTACTGAAGGATCAGCATTTAAAGGATTTCTCAACTCAAAGCTCTGGAGTACAACAGGGATTATGTAAAAGTTCTTTACATTTCCTAAATGCTCTATAGCTTAGACTACAAAAGATGTACATAAGAGAAACACTGAAAAAAGTAAAAATACAGGGTGCTGAATTGAAGATTTGCCTTGACTGGAGAAGTTCATTGTATCAAATTAAGATATTTTTTTAAAAAAACAAAAAAAAACAAAAGCAAAAAAAGCACCAACACCCACTCCCCTTCACTCCCCCATAATCGTGGTAACAAAACTCTGCAGAATTTGTGTGAGATTGTAATTGTACTAGTTGTTCTAATTCTAAAATAGCTGCTTATGTTTTGGTTCCAGATTTTACTTTTCCTTCCCCAGATAGTCCATGATATGGCTGGCTGACCCCAGTGGGTTTAAACTTCCCAACTCCTCCTACAAGAGGTTTCTACCACTGGATGAGAAGCACCTGCACATGGGAACCATTCACCATATTCTAGTGCATTTTGATTATACACTTGAGCGGATTTAGTAAGTATAATTGTATCACTTAAAGAAAATTTTGGTCCTCCTACATCAGGAAAAGCACACCCAAACATCGAAGAGCGATTCACAGTCCTTGTCACAACTATAAGGGAAAAGATATTCTCTTCTTCACGTTAAGACGATCTCTGGAAGAGACATTAGATTCCCATCTGAGTAACTCCCTGCTCCCATGAACTGCCAAGTCCTTGTTTGCTATGCAATTAAGTGCCTCTCCACAGAAGAATTCTGATTTGTAATAAATAATATTTTTAGCATGTTAAATAGTAGACAAGCATGTAAGCTATCTCATGTAATCTTTTCTATGTTTTCTAAAGCACTACTAAACATTTCTAAATGTTTCATAGTCTCTGGTATCATCTGAACTCTCACTTAATAGTATTTTACTGTAACGCCACTGGAAAAAAAGCTGTCTTTCCCTCTCTCTCTTTGACAATGTTATAAGCTAGAGGGCTGCCGATGTAACACAACAAATGTAGTTATCAGTTTCTGTTAAGACTAAGATCTACCTCCTTTGCCAGGTGCTTGGCAGTGCACTCTGCTTTGCAGGTTTCTTGAAATGCTCCAGAGTTCTTCTTGAAAGTAATTTTGATCAAGTCTTGTCTCAGTAATTTTGATCAAGTCTTGTCTCACAGTACTGTGCTGTGTAATATTTCTTGTGCCTAGTTCCTCCCCTGCAAATTTGTGGTAAGTCAAGGATCAGAGAAGCACTTGGATTCTGATGGATGAAAGGCAGGGGGAAAAAAAAAAGTCCATTATTATTATCCAATAGTCGGTGAGAGAAACAGAAGTTACAAGACATCATGTAGGAGAGGGATAAAAGCACAGAAAAAGACAGAAGTAGAACAGAAAATAATTTTGAGTTGTAAAAATATAAGCATAATTCAACAACAGAGAAAGAAATTCATATAGGATTATGGCAATCAGATTTCTAGAACTCATTACCTATTAGAAAATACTTAAAAAAAACCCAAGGCTGTTCGGTGTAGAAGTCTTTGTCTAAGAATGAGGGGAGAGCACATAGTGGTCTCCATGAAACGCACCTAAAAAGAAAAGGATAAACATACTTTGTGCCTTTTGGAAAAAAATCAGCAGGGATAGGTTAGATATCATGAAAATGCAGCTAGAAACGTTGTTAAGTCTGAAAATAGATTGCGTAGGTATATTGTCTAGCTAGTTACTGGAATTGCTTAAAAAGAATTTAGGCACAAAACAAATAGAAGACAAAGTGCATGAAATTGATCATATGTGACAGATTTCTTTTAAAAGACACATGTTGAGGAGGATAAATTTACTTTGTGGAGCAGGCTATGACTAGTTTTCCTTGAGTGTTTGACCCTTTCTGTTGTTGTCGGTCTGAGTCTGCCTGCTGCAAATGCTGAAGTATTGCAATACAAATAAAACAGATACTCTGACCTTCCTGTGTGCTACACAATGTTCAAACAAGGTCTGGTTTTCACTGCTATGTAAGTAGAAAAGAAACTCCACTACAGTGAGCAAAGCAGATTGAAAAACAGTTTGTGTAGTGCCCAAAGGGCTTTGCCTTTGACAGTACAGCGCTTTGAAGCCACCTGAACAAAATTTATTAAGTTCATTCCTGTTATTTCACGATATACATAGAAATTATTTATTTTTCAGTGGAGCACAAGGATAATAATATCAGCTGGCAATATTCAACCCTTATGTCTTTCTTATTCTACATAATTTTAAACTTTCAAACAAAAAAAGGCAAATCTGAAATTCTGTTTCTTTATTCTATTTAAGGAAAATGTTAGTCACAGCAGCAGGTCAAATGATATGAGAGTTCGAATATTGCAGCTAGAGAACATGTTGTGCTGTAAAATCACCTGCTGTTGTGCTATTTATGAACTGTTTGTAATTTAAGCATAGCCAGAAAAGTTCACAATTTTTTCAGTGCTCTTTCTTTAAGACCATATGATACACTCTCCCCATTATCAGTCCAACTGGTCCTTAACTACTGAAAACTTTGTAAAGAGAGGGACAAGAGCTTCCCTATAAGAATATCAATATCCAAATAATTGGCCCTTCATGCTGTTAAATAACTAATGTACAATCTTTTAAGAATTAGCCTATAAATAATTTTTGTCTTCCTCCATGCTCCACTCCAAACTGCCATTACATCATGAATCCACCTCACTCCATTGGCTCTTTAAAGCCTTCCTGCTCTCAATATGCAACATTGCATTTTATTGGCATGTACCAAAGATTTTTATGATCTAAGGGAATAAACGATTCTGCATGATGCTAAAAAAATGAGTAGAAAATCACTTTTCTGTTTTTTCAAACAGAATTATTGAGGCTTCACAGAAGGCACCATGGAGATATTCAGTTTCATAGAGATCATGCGTAATTTATGAACAAACAGTGGGAAAAGTTGACTACATTTTAAAACAAACCTTAATCACTGAGTTTTCTTTAAGTTTTGCCTGATTTATCTTTCAGAAAAGGGAATTTTAGATGCATAGTGCATCATAGTTCTAGTCTCAAACATAGTGGCCTGTGTATCTTTTATGTTAGCCAAAGGTACAAGTAATTAAAGTGCTTAGCTATCTTACTTATGAATAACCTACCTTTTCTTAAAACAAAATAATTCTCACTTCTCTAGTTTTATTCAGTACACATTGAAAAATGCAGCTTTGTTTGCTTAGATTCTATTACACATTCATTAACTAACGATCCAGCAGACTCCTCATCTGCATAATTACGTAGAGAGGTAATCTTCACATTATCTAATATTTCTTTTAAAGTCAATCCGTGCCTAATCTGTACCTGCAAATGACTCAGCCAATTCATTAGTAATGTTTGACTAGCTTTTGGAAACTAGAAAATTAGGCAGTCTACCATATATCTGACATGGTTGTGAACAGAAAGTGAATTTTCTTTAAGTAAGTATTGATATTAGGCTTTGTGAAATCTGCTTTGAGAACCTGAATATATATCCTGGCTTCCTTGGATCCACACTAGCCAAGACTGATCGGATTAAGGAGTCGTGCAAATCACAAAATATGCTGTGTATATATTGTAGGATAATAGAATTTATCATTCCTTTTATCTCAACTAATCCTTGTTCCACTTTGTTCATAGTGGGTGCAGATTTTCTGTTTCCTATGCCAGAGGACACTGCTGTGAAGAATATGAGAAAGGTTTTTATAAGTCCTACTCAGAGCTGAGCTGTGCAGTACAGACATCCCTGAAACTTGTGTGAGAAATCTTCTTTGTGTTTGAGCTTGATTCAGGATTAATTTGGGATACATTGTTGTTAAAAAGCCTCCTCAGGCAGGCAGCATTGTGTCTTTAATTAAGAGGTATTGTGAAGAAATTTGAATAGGGAATAACTAATAGTCGGCATTCTGTAACAACACTGTTTGAAGAAGGTATTTAAATCTACTTCCATTAAAAGTGGAACATAAACATTGGTTTATGTTAGAAAGAGAATGTATTCAAAAGCAGAAGTGTTTAGTTTTGTGTCTATTGCCTATGAATGAGTCCAGGGTCCAAGGCCACAGGCAACTGAAGAGCATTCTTACAAAGTCTAAAGTTGAAGCTTCATTCTCAGGTTAAGCTATATATATTCCCATATATATTTATTCTGTTTTGGTAGGTCATAAGGGTGAGACTGCAAAATTCAGTCGTAAGATTTTTCTTTTTATTTTTTATTTTTCAGTCCTTTCAAATTCTAAGTTACTGCTTTGATTCAGATCAACTCCAGTAACTTCAATCTTCCCCTAAATGAAATGAATATTTTTAGGATCTGAGAGGGGAAGAGTTTTCTAAGTGTATTAATTATTTAAACTATTTGTGGGAGTGTTGACCAAGCCTCCTTTTTATTTAGATTTTTGGAAAGATTTCAGCTTTTCCTCCTTCATAAGGCATATTTGCCTTTTCCTTTCTGGCTCATGGATTATTTGTTTGTGTGTGCAATATTTTTTTATGGTTGTCAGTACTTACTTGTGAGGGAAAGGGCTGAGAGACAGCACTCTCAAAATTTTTGTCCTTCATTCTTTCCCTGGAAACGGCTTTGGAATGAGGACCTGGCAAGGCCTGGGCATTGGGGTTGCCTGGTGTCAAGTGTGAGAAGGGGCTGTGGTTTGTCTCAGATACAGAGAGCTCTGAAATGGAGCCTGCGGATGATGTGCCAGGGCATGAACACTCTTGGGAAGTGCAGGGGACTCCAGCCAGGGCAGGGACACTGAAAATGAAGTAGTGGATGAAAAGCAGCAAGAAGCGTGGTGGAGCAGCAGAAAGAAATTAATACAAACATGACCCCAACCTCCTGCATCACCACATTTCTTGCCGCAAGGATTGGGAAAAGCTGAGGCATCACCAAGCCAAAAACAGGGAAACTGAGACTAGGAAAAGGGAAAATGACTCTGGGAATGTAATTGACTTGGGCCTGGGGAAGAGGGAGGAAGAATGCTTACTTATGTTACATTGATTACCTATGTTCTCTTTTTCCCAATACCTGAATCAGTGACCAAATGTTTTGGGGGGTTGATTTTTTTTTCCTTTTTAATTGGCTATAAATTAAGTAAATATTTTCCAAATCAAGATTGGTTTACCTCTTACAGTGGGTGAAGAACTTTTTGTTTTATGTCATTGTACATTGCTGAAGGCATCCATGTCACTTTTTATCTTGTCTCATTTCCTTCTGGAGATCCTAGCTTGAATCCATGCGGATCTAAGCTTTCCCTCCGTTTGTTCTCAGATGGTCTGCCTTTCTCAGATGGTGTGTTGCCTGTAAAAATCCTCAATGTGCACTTTGATTTACTGTTGCTTGAGTAAGGATCAACTCTCAGACCAACATTTTTGTATTTAAAATTATAATACAAAAAAAAGTAATAACTTCTAAATTTTATAATATGTTATCAAAAATTATTATTTATTCTAAACAATCCACTGTTCATAGGTTAGAGATTTTAAATATAAGCAAATCTAACAGTATTTTCCTAAACTCTGTTATATTTTCTTCTGAGCTGGTTCTAATAGCTTTATGGATTATACTACTAAAATGCAAAAATTCCAGTTAAGTCAGAAATCTCACAAGCATTTGGACTATTCTAAGTGTAACATTATAACATAGCAGCTAAAGAATGAATTGAGTTGTCTGAATACTGAATAATTCCATGTTTTTAATCAAGAAATCTTCTCGTTTGGGAAAAATAAACCATGTTGCTTATATTATTGCCATTAGCAGTAGCATTCTGATAATTCTTCTTTGTTCAGTTTTATTTCCTTCTTCGTTCCTTCTCTATTTCAGCAAAAGGGGCACACACTCGCCACATAGTTTCACAGCATTCTGCCTTGAGGATTTGCTTTTTATTATTGTGGCGGGTTTTGTTCTTGAAAATAATAGATCTGTTTGAGCTTTCTAGCTGCAAATTGATTCTTAGAACCTCTTTTGCCATTTGTTTCAAGAACAACATTTCTAGGCAATAAGCTTTATTTGTGGTTGACTTTTAACACTTGATTATAAGGTGAGCAAAATCTGAACACGTCTTACTTAATGAAGGAATCAGGCTGGCATCTGTCTCGTGAGGAGCATAAGAAGTGCACCTGATTTGCATGAAATAGTCAATTGTTTCTGCCCTAAAATTTAATATTCAGTTGCTATTCATATAAATTACAGGTGGAAAGACATAATATGCTCTTTTGATGCCAGCGCCAAAGCTATTTAGAAAAATCAAAAGCCTCTTTTTGCTAGAACTACTTATTCTAAAAGAAACTATTACAGATTAAGTAGGGCATGTACAATGGATGAATATTGAATAACAGATATAAGCGAGGATTGAACTGGGATGATGCAACTTCTTGGCTTTCATGCTGATAAAAGGGCTCTGTTTACTTAATACTTCTCACAAACAGGAGTGAGGAAGGCTCTGTGTTTGTTTACAGCCTCGCACCATACAACCTACACTTTGGGAGAGAGTCTGTTAAGTTCAGCTTCTTTGTTTTTATTTTTCTGTGTGTCTTAAATGTCCACCTTGCTTTGAAACGGTGTGTGTACTTGAGGATTTAAGCTGTTTGGCAACAGCAGAGGGGAGCCAGAAAGGCGCAGGAGGAAATGCTGCCCTCCTCCCCTGCTGCAGCTGGCTGTTGGGGTTCTTTGGATTGTCCACACCAGACGCAGTGCTGAGGGATTTGCAAAGGAGCACCACTGACCTCACATGTGTGTCCAAAGTTTTCAAGTGACAATTATTCTGACAAGGGTCCTTCGAACTGCCAGTGACCCCTGGAGCTCCCAGCTCGAGAACTGGGACCGGGCACTTAACAGCTTCACTTCAGTACAATCTTCTGAGCTTTTTCTGGGGAAGCTTTTGTGAATTTTCTCCACTTCCTCACTGTCTGAAGGACAGCATGCTGCTGGTAGGCAAGCTGAGCAGGTGATGTGCTACCAGCCACATCACCAAGGCAGTTACCTCTCAGGGATAACGCACTTATCTCTGCTGTGCCTCAGCTGAAATCTGCCAAGACTTTGCAGCTTCTTGCTGGCACTGAAATTCCTGATTTTACTTCTTCTATCTATGCCTCAGCAGTAAAGTCAGGAAGATAAACAGCCATCCCTACTGCAGTATAAACTCTAAATACCTGAAAACATTTGACAGTGAGTTGCAGCACTGCAGTTTCTGGAGTAGATCATCTACATGTGATATTTACCATATGGAACTTTTGAACATCCTGATCCTGTAATTGTTTCATAAGCTAGATACATTTGTTTAAAAATTGAATGTGCTAGAGCAATCATGAAACCCAGGCATGACAGAGAAGTGACATAGTCTCTTAGATTACAGCATAGACATGTGAGATAGTGTGCCTAAGCACAGCTAAACTAACCATGCTCATCAAAGCAAGTAAAGCTGATCGAGGATATGCGTATAAAATAGATCGAATAAGAATATTTACCCTAATATTCGTACAGAGGAAACAGAAGAGTATGCTGATGCTTTTCCAGTCAGTGGCGGAGCTGAAAGCTTCTCCTTAGGAAGAATCCATTTATTCCTTCTTCCTCCGTCTATTCCTGATGTTTCTGTGATCTGACAAGTGGAGTTAAGTCCTGTTTCTCTCACGTTAGACACAGCCATGCATCCCATCTCATGTGACAGTGACTTTCTTTCTTCAGGAGCTAAATTCTAACTCATAATCAGCAAATTATGTATTGTTCTCAAATGACCATTTTTAAAGTTAACATTTTTCCTCATATTCTCTGTTTTATCAGTTACAGCGTAGAGCACCGTGTATATTGGGAGACTCTACTGCATGATTCTTCCTCACAGGCTGTCATTTCTGGCACTAGGATACTTCCAGTTACCTATAACACATATTAATTTTTCTGGACCTGGGGAGAGAGACCTTATTGCAAGTTGCCTTACTAGAGACATGCTTATCATCATACATCAGACATGTGTCAGACTTTCTGGCTTTAGACATAGAAATCAGATAATCTCAAGCCTCCTCGAAAGAAAATGGAAGTTTTCCAGGGCATGCAGCCTGCTTCTTTGACTGATCTGATTGTTCATAGAGCTTTTCTAGTCTCCAGAGGATGGTAATCTACAGCCAGGAACTGTTCATTCAAAGGTGTTAAAATCCAGTTCATTGTAATTAATGGAGCTTTATGTCCATCTTCAGTGCTTTCATTTTCTTAAAGATCTTCTTCTTGCCCTGTTTTCCTTGACCAGCTAGATATTTCATGTTTTCATGCCAAGTTTGTCATATAGAAAACTCTATGAAAGTCCCTGTAGCTATGTACACGCCAAAGCCTGATGAAAAGATGGTAAAATATTAAATGGGCATAAAAGACACCTTTATCTTAGTCCCAAATATTTTGCACCAATAGCAAACCTAAAATTTATTTCTTCCCCTGGAGAATTAAGCCTGCAAAATCCCATGTAATCAAGTCCAAATTCATTAGACTTTTTCAATAAATGTTTTCCATGGGTTCCCTTGCATAACATTGGTTGCTGTGGCAACCATAGTTTGTTCATTCAGGTTATTTTCCCAAAGCACATAACAAAATTATCTCTTTTGCCTCCAAAATTCCCCAAAATGTTCTGCTCAGAATCCAGGTATATCTCCTGAATTACAACCTTTTCTTTCTTTTTGCTCTGTTTTGTATCTGACATACTATAAACCTACCAGACATGCCAGGTTTTATACATACCTAATCCAGTTCTATAGCTTTCTTTGATAGTCAATTACTACAGGTAACTGTTACTAAAAATTTTCCTTGTTTTATTTAGTATATGATTAATTTCACCAGATCTGGTAGAGCAGAATCACCCAAACTACCCAGAAACTATTCTTATTTCTTTGCCCTATTATTTCTTCAGAAAGTAGTGGAATTTAAGTTGCCTCATTTAATTTTTTCCCCTATAATTCAAAAGATATTTCAGGATCAAATTAATTGTCTCCCACTAGGTCTACTGTTTGACAACAGAATTAAGTTGACAGTTTTCATTCAAATATGAAAATAGTAACACATTGCCATAATAGGCAATTTTTCCTCTGCTTTAATTGTTTTTCACATTTCAGACATGGTTAAGTAAGACATATCAGCACTTTCTATGCTAAAATAAATATATTCAAAACTATTTTCCTTTTAAATACAGGGTATGTAGCTTTCATAACCAAAACTTGTAATAAAATAAGAAATTTCTATATCCTTTACATAAAAAGTTTTCTGCTCTGCTGAGCCTAAAAGCATTACCAGATATGTCATTTACATTTTGGAGGTTCTAAGTTTTTTCCCCAAAAAATTAACACTAAAATTTAAAAACCTCAAGTTTGTATAGGTTTCCTGCCCAGATGAACTTAATAAAAATGACATTTCCCTGCTCACCTTTCACTAGTAGGGTATACAATCTGCATAATGTGATAATAACAACACTTTCCCATATTAAAGGAGGAGATCAAGCACATTGTTTGCTTTCGGCCACCCAGCCAATGTACCTGTAATTTCAAATTCTATCAGACAGGTTTCTTTTCTCATCTCTCTTGCTGTTAAGGGTGAGTCTATGTTCTCTTTATAGCTTCTAGCGGTGCCCATTAATCTTTCTATGGTTCAAGGCATCCCTATATCCCCCACATCAACTCTTTCCTGTTTGGGATTCCCAACAGCTCTTTGGATAGAGTTGGTGGGAGATGATGACTCTCTTTCTCTATTCACTTGTCACTTCCAACTGGACATCACTGCATGGTGCCTTTCTCTCGGATCTACTTGTGTACCATACCTGAGGCAGCTGTTTGGTGTAATCTGCATTGGCACAGGTTTAGTCTAGCTCAAGAGTAGCGTTATTACCAGGGGGCTGGATGAGTCAGTTGAAATAGAAATAAACTAACAGATGTTACTGAAACTAGGATCCTTTCAAAGTGCCCATCTTCACACAGCTGTACAGAGAAAGCCTTACAAAAAAATACTTCAGCTTCCCACACTATTTTTATTCCTGCCTTTAAGCAATACAAAAACATGCCATGCAGGGGTTAATTTTTTATGTTGCACGGTAAAAAACATAACTTGGATATGTCCAGATTGATGATATGAATTATTTTTAAATGCTTGCTTTATAAAATAATGTCAAATGATTGTGAAACTTATGGTCATGTTCTGTAAATAGATTGCAACAGAAAAAAATACTCTTAAATATCTCACCACCTTTGTGTATATGTAATCATCTCTTCTTGCTGGTATAGAAATGCTTTTTTTTTTTTTTCTCTGAATGTGATTCAGAAATTCTGCTGTGAATCCTCTTTTTTATTCATCCATATATGTTTCTACAAAAGATAATAAATAATGTTTCTACAAATATATTAACAACAAAAGGAGGGCCAAGGAGAATCTCCATCCTTTACTGGATGCAGAGGGAAGAGTAGTGAAAAAAAGGATGAGGATAAGGCTCAGATACTTAATAAGTGCTGAGATACTTAGTGCCTTCTTTGCCTCAGTCTTTAATAGTAAGGTCAGAAGCTCTGGGACTCAGCTCTGTCAGCCAGTAGACAGGGAGAAAGAGCAGAACAAAACTCCCATGATCCAAGAGGAAATGGTTAAAGACCTGCTCAGCCAATTAGAAATTCACAAGTCTGTGTGGCCAGATGGGATACACTCAAGAGTATTGAGTGAACTGGCAGAGGTGTTCATCAAACCTCTTTCTATCATCTACCAGAAGTCTTGGCTGACTGGAGAAGTTCCACTTGACTGGAAGTTTGCAAATCACAGAATCACAGAATCATTAGGTTGGAAAAGACCTCCAGGATCATCGAGTCCAACCATTCCTTTCAACCACTAACCCATGCCCCTGAGCATCTCATCCACCTATCTTTTAAATACCTCCAGGGATAGGGACTCACCCACTTCCCTGGGCAGCCTGTTTCAGAGCCTAATGACCCTTTCTGTGAAATTTTTTTTTCTGATGTCCAGCCTGAACCTCCCCTGGCAGAGCTTGAGGCCATTCCCCTTGTCCTCTCCCCTGTCACTTGGGAGAAGAGCCCAGCTCCCTCCTCTCCACATCTTCCTTTCAGGTAGTTGTAGAGAGCAATAAGGTCTCCCCTCAGCCTCCTCTTCTCAAGGCTAAACAATGCCAATTCCCTCAGATGGTCCTTGTAAGACCTGTTCTCCAGCCCCCTCACCAGCTTCGTTGCTCTTCTCTGGACATGCTCCAGAGCCTCAACTTCCTTCTCGGCAGTGAGTAGCCCAGAACTGAAAACAGGATTCGAGGTGCGGTCTCACCAGTGCCGAGTACAAGGGCAGAATCACGTCCCTGGTGGGGATGGCCACGCCATTCGTGACACAGGCCAAGATGCCACTGCCCTTCTTGGCCACCTGGGCACACTGCTGGCTCATGTTCAGACGACTGTCATCAAGACCGGAGGTAGGATCTGGGGAATTACAAGCCTGTTAGTCTAAACTCAGTGCCAGGTAAGGTCATGGAGCAGGACATTGTGAGTGCTATCACATAGCGCCCACAGGACAAATGGGTGATCAGGCCAGTCAAGATGGGTTTATGAAAGGCAGCAGGTCCTGCCAAACTAATGTGATCTCCTTCTATGACAAGACTATCCACTTAGAAGATGAGGGAAAGGCTGTGGATGTAGCGTACCTGGAATTAGTAAAGCCTTTGACACTGTTTGTCACAGTGTTCTGCTTGAGAAACTGGCTGCCACTGGCCTGGACAGGCACACCCTCTGCTGAGTGAAAAACTGTGTGGATAGCCGAGCCCAAAGAGTGGTGGTGAATGGAGTTAAACCCACTTGGAGGCCAGTCACAAGTGGTGTTCCTCAGGACTCAGTGCTGGGTCAAGTTTCGTTCCATATCTGTGTCAAATTTCTGGATAAAGGGATTCAGTGTAGTGTAGTGGACACTAAGCTGGGCAGAAGTGTTAATCTGTTTGAGTGTAGGGAGACTTCAAAGTGATCTGAGCAGGTTGCATCAATGATCTGTGACTGATGGTATAAGGTCCAACAAGGCCAAGTGCTGGGTCCTGCACCTGGGACACAACAATCCTGTGCAGCGCTACAGGCCTGGGGAAGAGTGGCTGGAAAGATGCCTGGCAGAGAAAGACCTGGGAGTATTGGTTCACAGCTGGCTGAATACTAGCCAGCAGCATGCCTAGGCAACCAAGAAGGCCAATGGCATCTTGGCTTGTATCAGAAACAATGTGGACAGCAGAAGCAGGGATGCAACTGTGCCCCTAGGCTCAGCATTGATAAGGATGCATCTTGAACACTGTGTTCAGTTTTGTGCTCCTCACTACAAGAAGGATGTTGAGGTCCTGAAGCGTGTCTGGAGAAGGGTAATGAAGCTGGTGAAGTGGCTGGAGGACAAGTCCTATGAGATGCCGCAGAGGGAACTGGGGTTGTTTAGCCTGACGAAAAGGAGGCTAAGGGGAGACCTCGTCACTGTCTATAGTTGTCTGAAAGGAGGCTGTACAGAGGTGGCTGTTGGTCTCTTCTCCCAAGTAAAAAGTGACAGGATGAAAGTAAATGGACTCAAGTTTCACCAAGGGAGGTTCAACTTAGATATCAGGAAAAAATTCTTCAGTGAAAGGGTCATTGGGCACTGGACAGGCTGCCCAGGGAAGTGGTGGTGTCACCATTCTTGAAGGTATTTAGAAGACGGGTAGACTAAATGCTCAGGGATGTGGCTTAGTAGCGGATAGGTACAGTTGAATTCAATGGTCTCAAAGGTCTTTTGCAACCAAACAATTCTATGATTCTATGTTCATATTTTTCATAAATACTGCTTCCTTATTTGCAGTTGGGCTTAATGATCTTTAAAGGTCCCTTCTAGCCCAAACCATACTGTGATTTATTCTTATTACTTCTTTTCACATTAGTTGAGACACTAAGACTTCCTGTTCATTTTTAGCATCAACTTTCTATCCTGGAACATCTTTATCATAATTAGAAAGTTACTTCGCATTCTCTCCTCACTTAGCACCTCACAACAGTATAATCTTTCTTTTACTTTCTGGTTAGTAAAAGTTTGCCATTAGCTAGACTGCATGCCTCTGACTTCTCTGTTTTAATAATTAAAAAGCCTTTCTTCTGAAATGTAACCTTTTTCCTCTCTATTTTTTATTCTGTCAAGGTTCATATTTTCTTTTTATAAATTACTTTTGACACATTTTATCGCTGAATTAGGATTATTACATTGTAGGGTTCCTGATCTGAAAAACATTATAGACTGTTTTCATCAAATCCTAACCTAGTTACTCTGGCTTTAATACTACCACTGTGTATCTCTTGCTGTTAACAGGTCCTTTGAGAATAAATGTGCAAGAGTTTTTTGCATAAATAAATCAAAAGCGTTTTTCAAACATAGAGGTGCATACAGATACCCTTGTGGTGGTGGAAATATTACAGTTTACTTATATTCTTTATTATCTACTGCTAATCCATATTGTATATTGAAAATTGTACTCGCAGGGAGCTGCAGTTTAAGTTATACTGTAGCACACAAGAAAAATGATTGAAAAAATTTTTCATCCTTCTAAGCCGCCAACAACATGACAACTCTTTTTATATAACAATCAGTTCCATGTAGAGATATTTAACTAAAAGGAAGCTTTCAGGTTTTGGAGATAACTGGATACTAGAAGATCAAATCTGGATTTAAAATGGAAAATACCATACTTTTCCTGAAGCATTCTCTGCCTGTTGAACTAAATTCAAAGGTAACTTCAAGTTTGAAATAATTAATAAAATCTCCTATTCTTATGCAACACAGTATCCGATTGTGCCTGCATCTGTGATTAGGTTAGGATTGTGTTTCTGCAATGAAAAAAGCTCTGCTTTGGGGGGAGATTTCAAGAAATGGGTATTTTTCATGCATTTTGAGTTGAAATTTGAGATGAGAAGCAGTAAACTTGATTCCACAAGTTATTTCTCTGTAGCCTAGGAGGTCAAAGAAATCACATCACCTAAAGAAATAGAAAGGATTACAGTGGGGCTTCAAACCACAGATCTTACATTTCAGAGCACAAGTGACTTGTCTCAATCCCACTGCCTTCCTTCGGGGCTGACTTTTGCCTCCTGGGAGAGGGCCAATAAAAAAAAGAAGCAATATGAGAGCTATGACCATCTCACAGATCTTTTCATGACAAAGTTACCTGCACAGTATAGTCATAAAGAGCTGTGATTTTTAGCTGCTGATTCTTGGAGCTTTTCAATTTAAGACAAGGTGGGAAAAAATCTTTGCTACTCAACGGTATATGGGCCACCTGAGAATAACTGTAATACATAGCTATATTACTTCTTGCCTCAAAGGCGGAATTAATTTTGGCTTTACTTGCATTTTTATCTAAAACTAGACCAAAGAAAAAAAAAATCCCAAGCTTCTCTTTACTAATATGTATTTATTAAAAAGTGTCTATATTTTTCCAGGAATAAAAAATATTTATATATCATGGATAGCCAGACCTCTTCCCACTCTCTGTTCTCCATTGCCTCCTGGGTTCATGCCCAACGACCCAGCCTCTGTTCAGGTGCTGCTCTAACTCCAAGCATCTCCTTGGAGTGCTCTACAAGCTCCTCCTTGGAGCACCCTAACTTTCTCACCTTCTCTCAGCTGCTGGCTCTTGCTCCAAGCTCCTCCTTTAAATGATCTTGTTCCAAGGGATCTTCCTCTGAGTGATCCCTCCTAACTGCTCGGCCGTGCCAGGCTTCATAGACCCTCACCACCTCATTAGCAGCTACCCTGCTGATTGGCCACTTCTCAGGATCTCACAGCTGCAGCTATGAAGTTCAACTCAGCTGCCCTACAATTATCTTTTGTTTACATCATTTTACAACATTTACATTTCCTTACATTTATACATACAACCATTGTCAAAATCTGAATAGTATTAATTTACCTGTTGAGGAAATCTTACCCTCTCTCTTTGTCTCCAGCGCGATCTTGCAATATCATACCTGTGTTTCCATAAAATGTGTAATTCACACACAGATTTCCAGGTAAGCTCATCATGTCCTATGCATTGTTAGAGCTGAATTTCTTTATCTTCAAAAAGAAAAAAAAAAACCTAATAGATAAATTATACCATATGTGGAGAAAAATAAAGCACAGAATACATCTACAACAGTATTTTCTGTCTGGTATCAAACTGCACATGAACAATCTGCTAATAAGCAGGAAAATGAAGAAGAGGCCTAGAGGTCACATCGAGGTTAAGATTTTCTTTTATCAATGAATGGTCCTGTGGGAACCCACTGGATCTCAAAAGACAGCTAAAGGTTCAAGGTGTCAGGTTAAAAATTAATACAAGTATGAAACCTGGATAAAAGCTCTAAGATTCTGCAGATTTTGCAGTTGCATTGATATGATACAGGAAAAAGGTAAATCTTTGACATTCCAAATAAAATGGAAATATTAGACCACACACAAATGCAGAAATATGAGGTAGTCATTAATCTACATGTAACAACGATATTTTGCATCCAGAAGTAATATTACTTTCTCTACAGAACTGCATTCTGTGCGGTAATTTCTCCAGTGTGAGGCTGCATACTCTATGAGATAAATTATATAGATTTATAGAAATGTTGTAACTAGTGAATCAAGGCAGGCATTTTTAATACCGGAAGCAGCTGGGGGAGGAAATAAGATGTGCTTCCAGTAGTGAATCTAATTTTTTTTACAGAGCAGAGAGATTCTGAAAATCTGTGCCAGGAGGCAGCATCTTTGTTGGAAAAAGTTTTCACACTTCACTTCCTAGGCTTCTCTCATCTCTGTGAAAAACAGTGCAAGGGTTGCAGAAGTTGTTGAAAACGTATATATATGTATATATGTGTGTGTGTGTGTGTGTGTGTATATATATATATATATATATATAAATATGCAGTTAAATAACATGCAGAGTTACTAACAGTATAATTCTTAAAGCACTGGTAAGGAGATGTACCCAGACTTGCAGGGACTGCCTGTGGTACCACATTGGTGAAGCTATCCTTCTTGCAGGTCCACAGCTGGCAGACAGCCAGCTTCCATGTGTATCTCTGCAACGTATTCTTCTGGACAGAGACAGTCATCAAATTACTATGAAACAATTTTTCCATCTTAATCACTGTCTAATTCAAGCCACAAGTTGTGTGAGAGGTTGAAACCAATTAAAAAATAAGGAAATTGATTATAAAAAATAAAATCCAACCCTCAACATCTATTAACGCATCATCTTTTTTTATTAAGATTCTTTTATTAAGGCTAAGCAAGTATTTTTTTTTCTTAGGCCAGCTACTCTTCTCCCTGACCACAATTTGGGAATTAGCATGGACCAGGGTGATGCTTCTCAACAGTCAGTTTCGGATGGTGGGAGGGTTGGGTAGGGTGGATGTGACAAAATAATGCCAGATTATGCCTGGTCTAGTAAAATGTTCCTGGCACAAACTAGCTCATATGGACACAGTTACTCTGTCCAGAGCAAGAGCCACATTCTTGTCAAAGTTTTTCATTTACATTAGTGGAAATGTAAAGCAGAGATGATTCTTCTAGCTGGTTTCAAAATGCACGTTAAAGTACTGGCTATAAATATAACTCAGTGGCTAGCTGGTGCCATGATGTTTTCAGAAACTGCAGCTATTCACATTGAGTTACAAAAGCCTTCTGAGATTAGCTGAGGCCTTCTCCGCAGACTCAGTATTAACATGTGTTGTAACCATGTGTTTTCATTGAGCCCTGTTCCTCAGCACTGTAGCCCACAAAAAGTAGGGATAGAGGCTGTTTTGTGTTCATCAGTTAGAATTGTTCAGTTGATCTGATAGTTATTTTAAAAGAATGAAAGTTCTTCTATAGGAAATAGCATTCATAGCTGTGTAATCTAAAATAACCTGTTGCCAGCTTCATCTCAATAAACTCATGTGACTCAGAGTTCTACTGAGAGATGCTCTAACACTTTAACAAATATTTCCATGTATGTCTCCCATTTAAATACCAAAAATGGTCACCTATTATTTCATTAGTGTGTGCTCACGAACCCATAGGTCATGGTAATATAGTTGTAAAAATCTAAGGTCTTATAAATCAAAAGGATTTCAGTGTGCACATAATCAGCATTCTAGGACTAAACATTGACATCAGGAGACTTTTAATCTGAGATAATTTAATGTTATCTCTCCAAGTTCCTTTGTAGTTAAATCTGAACAGAAACAATTTACACTTATCTAATCTGCTAATCAATATCAGGGAAGTTATACAGGGTCAGCCTAGTAAGAAAAGCAGGGGATAACTACAAAGTTGACTACATTTCTAGAACGGAAAGAAAGAATTCTATGATTCACTCTACTGCAATCAGTCGGAAGTGGTAATATCAAAATCATACAGGAGAGCTGCTTTAGATGCCTTTTTATGTAATGTTTGTGTAACTAAATGTATACAGTGTAGTTCCTAATTGTGAGAAAGAGCTATTTGAGTTCTATTTTGCAACCAAAACACAAATATCTAATCCTGTCAACCCTATTTTCCAAACCTGACACTAAGTAACTTTGTACATCACAGCTATTTTGTTTCAATCTGATTAAAGTCTGTGCTATGAGGACCAAAAGGCTTTTAATAGCCATTAAAAAAAAAAAAAAGAAAAAAAATCACCAAAGAAATTTTTATCACTTAGACTAAATAAAATTTTTAGAGCAATTGTATCCAAAATATATGGAATCATAATTTCATTTACCTAAGCAGAATTTTTGAACACTCCCTACAGGTACCAAAAGAAAGGCGCATAATTTGCTTTACTGGAATCTACTGAACAGGCCATGTGCATAAACTTCCATGAAATGTAAAGCCAGCACAACATTTTGATTCACTGGGGAATGTGTTTGAAGGAAATGTCAGTCATCTGGCAAGAAAAAACTAAAAAAAAATTTAAAAACTCAAAATCCGAAATGTCCTTGCATGCTTGTTTAGAGAACTCCCCACAGAACAAAGCATTCAGTAATTTTTATTTCTTTACCTATTGATTTTAATTAGAGATCAGTAGAGTTCTTATGGCTCTTCTTGCCTTCTCTGGAAGTCCAGCCACGGGGCAGACTGAACCTGAGTTCTTCATCTCTCTCTGGTTACTTGTGATGAGAAGCTGAGAAGTGTCTTGTTCTGGTCAGTGACAGGAAGATCTTTCAGACCTCATACAGTTGTTGCTGGGGTTGTTTCTGGTGTTTTTCCTCCTTCCTCGCCATTCCCGCCTACCTCCAGGGGGAGGAGACTCTGAGCATTTCTCTGGCAAGTGAAAAAAAAAAAAATCAAAGAAACTGATGACACTTTCTCCATTTTTGTTGCACTACTAATGTCCCAGATTAAAGAGAGAAGGATATTTTTTCTCATTTCTGTGACAGACAGATAGCCTAATCAGGCAGGTTATAGCAGAGATGACTATAATTAGATACATATAAATTAACAAGGTGAATCTGTATTCTCGCGTCAACCACTGAAGCTTAAATTATGGCTATACCAATGAATTAATACAGAAGCTGAGCACCTCTGGAAAAAAAAGCAGCTGTGAGGACAGTAGTCATGGCCACTCTTTTTTTCGTTATGTTTATGTGCTGTATTTCTTCAGAGGGAATCTGAAGACCTTCAGATCAAATACAATAATCTTTGTACCCCTCTCTATGACATAGTGATGAGAGACACAGAGAAGAGAACTAGGTACTATTATAACAGGACCACACAACATCAGAAGGAATAAAGAATAAGTAACTGAAGCTCACCATCCTAACAGAAGTGCCATCTTATAAACAACGACAGTAAAACCTGTGTCTTCCCACATTTGTGTTAGAGGAGTGGAACTCTCCTAAACTATATTTACCAAATCAGCAGCGTGTCTTCTTTAGGCAATATGGATTCTTTCTTGCAGGGTTGGTGTCTGACCTTGTTACCCGCATGAGATATACACATGAAACATAGCACACCTAAGGCAGCTGAGGACCAGCTACTTAGTCATGTGCTGGAAGAAGAAATCAGCTACAGCGCAACAACCCAAGGTATCAATATTTATTTTACAGTGGAGCAGAGAATGGTATATGCATGCCAGGAATACAAAAAAATGATCTGTTTTTTAAAAGTATAGAGCATGCATATACTTAAATAATGGTTTTGTGTAAATACTAGAACGTCTTATTTTGTTGTATTTATATTGTATTTATATGCTATGAAGGAAAAAATAGAAAAACTTCAGAAGGGAGAAAAAATATGTATATACATAAAGCTATATGAAACAACCTTGACATATATCTGCACACTACCTGAAGTCAGGAATGTTTGTTCAAGTTTTTGACTGCTGACAGCACAAGATTTTGCATGTTGCAAAATGAAGATTTAGGGCAAAAATAAACAGCAATCACTCTTTTAGTCCTGTAATATTAACTGAATTAACTGCAATGTATTGCTTGCACTCTGGTCGGTTATAAGAATGGATTCAAATATGGATAATATGAATAAGATATGACAACGAAAATCTTTTTTCTTTCATATGAATGCTCAACATTTTTGTCTGAAAATTGTTGAATGTGTTTTCTCCAGATATGTGACTTAAGAAATATAAGAATCAAAGATGTAAATGTAAATGTAAATTACCATATGCTCATTAGTGTGCTCTAGTAATTACATGAAGGATTTTTTTATTGGATCATATTTTTCAGACAAGCTTCCAAAAGCACAAGATTGATACTAATGCAATTTGAAGTCAGAGTTACCTTTGTGGATCCCAATGATATGCATTTTTGAGTAGCTAATAATTCATCACTGTCATTTCATGACTAAAATTCAGAATGGTATCTGACCTTCTGCTCTGTGACTTAGTGTCATTACAGACACACTAGCTTTCTTTGACCAGGGTGTACTTGTGTGAATCTAGCAGCTTGTCAATGGAAAACAGACAATGAAAGGTTTAAATGTCAGACTTCTGAAAACTACAAAAAAGATTTTCTTGCTGCAGGTCAGACACTAGAATAAGGTGTCACTCAGACTGAAAGCTTCTTACAGTGTAAAAAAAAAAATTAAAAAATTCATTTTATACTGTGAATTGTAGGGAAAGAAAGGGTTCACACAACTTAGGTGTGATTTATAATGAGTCAGAACAAACTTTACAAACCAATGAGATTATTCATCAGAAATCCTTTTTTATAAATCACAGATTATTTAAAAAATGCAGAAGGTGAAAAATTCGGGATGAGGTCAGCCTTATCAATGTCAAGGTGAAAAAAAAAAGGTAGTCTCATATTTTCAAAGACAAACTTCATATATTTGACTTGGAAACAATTGAACTGCTCATTTAACATAAATTACAATTGAGTTGGAAAGCTGATTTGTTATTATGCAATGAGACCGTTGGGAAATTGTCTTGCTTACAATGTGTCATCTCTGACCAGCTGAGGTAGGCACGCAAAATGGTGAGTCAATACAAGGTAAGAGATTTAAACAGTAATTTATCAACATATGCAAAAAAATAAACATGGTTTATGTTTTTGCAAAGCTCAGGTGCACTGCAGCAGGCTGGGACAAATCATTACTGAAGAAAGCAAAAGGGTTCTGAAACCAGTAAGATGAACTTGCTTGTGCAGTAAAATCCTGTAGCCCTGCAACTTCAGTGACTGAGCAGTGGACTGCATATGTCCACCATCTACAGCAGCACTTCTTACTTTTGTGCACTCATGACTCTCTAAATCAGCTACAGCCGGCCTAGCTTGGGGCCCAATAGATTCCAATCTTCAGGAAACAGCTGATACATTTAGTCTCCTTTTGTACACCAAACTGGCAAAGGGAACAACTGCTTGTCCTTTCCCTCTACCAGGTGTGAGGGTCCTTATCAGCAAAAGCTGGCAAAAAGGGAAGGGAAGTATAAAATAGAGGTTTTCTCATGTTTAGGATACCAGCTTGTTCTTGCTATGTTCATGCCTAATTTTGCTGAACTACAACTTCACTGTAACTATCTGCTTCTACCTTGAAACTGGTAAGTGAAACGTAAAAGTAAATTTTCTGGTTCCTGTCAAGGAAGCTTTATAAAAATGAGACTTTACAAAAGTCATACAGCAAACAAAGATTGTTGTGTATATGATGGTGTGGTTTAAAGCCCACCACTGAAATCAGGTTGTTTTGCAAAGCCAGTTTGAACAAAAATTAGAAAGGTTGTGAGAAAAGAGTAAATGGTTTGGTAAAAGCAAACTGAATTTAACCTAGGGACCTTGAATTCCAATTTAAAGCTATATCCATTAGTCTAAACAACTTTTCAATTAACGTCTGCATCACTTGCTTAAATAAGTGAACTGAAAGTCTTCCTGTATGGGAAAGCTCTGGTAATCTAATCTGTTGACTAGGCTGGAAAGCAAAGTCTTGTTGAAGCCATGCTGGCTATCTCGAATCACCTCCCTGTCCTCCAAATGCCATGTGCTTCCACATTCCTTAGCATAGCTAAATGATTCCTTAAAGATGTGAAGATTTGCATAACAGATAATAAACGAACATTTTATATGAGGTCACATTGTAAGATAGTCCTATTCATGTTCAAAATGTACATATTAGTGAAGACTGTGGGTATGCTGGTATACTATTAACGGATTGGAAGAAATACTTTATAAGCAATGCACTGTCTCACTCAGATGTACAAATGATTAATGGGAAAAGAAGGGCAAATATAGTAATTCATACAAGCCCTCTTATGTTGTGAATTTCAGTAACTGTTAATGTCATCTTAATCTTGGAGTATTCCCGTGAGTTGAATTTCTGAAACACCCTTAAGCATCTCAGCTAAACAGAAGCTCCATGAATTGCTCCTAAAATGCTTTACTACTTAATTCAGTTTAGTACATTAAGTCTTTACCTACAGTACCATAACAATTCTCATTCTTGATAAAGCTATGTAAGCTCTGCAGTATGAGGTTTAAAACTCAGTAGTTGTTTAATCAAATAACAAAAGTGGCAAGATCATATCTTCAGAACTGCTAAAATGATTGCTGTTTCTAAAATATGCGTTAAAATCTACATTATGAGAACCTGTAATTGTCAGAGTAGTGCAATTCAATTTAAATTGCAGGACTCAGCTATACTTTGTAGGATATTTTTTATCAGAAACGTACTAATATCTGATTGACTAAGCTATAGAGTGTAAAATTTTCTTTTAGCATTATGCATTCCATGAACTTAAGTGGTTTCTATCAGAAAAAGAAAGATTAAAAAGATAAGGCAAATTATGCACATGTATACCACATCTTACTTGATCACATTTGAAGTAAAAAAAAAATAAAGGTATAATTATTTAAAAATGAGAGGAATACATGGTAAGGTAACTTACAATTAATACTGTTTAGTAATTAGTGTTTTCTTATTTAACCTTGTCTTTTAATGGTTTTCTAGCTCTGTTGTTAATTTCCTGGTTAGTCGTTAACTGCATCTGAAAGATTAAGGTCAGTTACAGGTCTGTAAAGACTTATAGCCTATAGCATATTCAGCAAAACCATGCTGGAGGCTACAAACTAATTCATTACCATCATTGCCAACATTTCTGATAAAAGATGTTCAAAAGAGGTGTCAGAAACCTAACTTTTTAATGCAAAGTGTAAATGGTTATTTTTAAATAATTATGAATTCTACTGTGAAATTTATCTTTCTTGATTGTTTTTATCTAAATGTCACTGCAGAACATTCATTCCCATACTGCACTTAATTGGAAGCTGGAAAATACCAATTCCAACACCAAGATGTACAGAAGTAAATCAACATATCTACTTATTTTTCTTCCATGCTTAGAATCCGCTTTCAATAAAGGTAAATTTAAGTCTCCTTTTGTCTCAGCAGAGTAACAGACAACATTTCAGTGTGACTCACTACGGTTGCCAAAAACATAAAGATTGCTCAGCAATTGGTAATATGATTATTTTCCTACCAAAAGAAAATACTACTTTCAATTTATTTCCAAAAGCACTTTTTGTGCAACTTACTCAGCTCATAAGCTGAAATTATTCCAGAGAAAACAAATTCAGTCAGGTGTGTTTGATAAGTACTTTCACACAAAATTTTAAAAGTGAAGGGTTCGTCTTAACAAATGTTGAAACAAGTGTTGGTGAAGCCAACACAACAGGCAGACCTGGTGCAGCTTTCAATCCAAAGAGGCCAGGATCGTTCAGAGTGAATACGCCCTGTATTTCCTTGCGATACTCCCCAGCTGCTTACAATGGGATCTGTCTCTTGCTGCCATGTATTAATTAAATAATATTAAGTGAGTAAAAAGGACTTTGAGTCAACGAAATATTATGAGATCTGGTTGTCTCTAACTTCTTTGGAATTTTTTGGTCTCATATCTCAAAGTTCCTCAAAGATGTCCATGTTCAGACATGCTTCTAATCACCCTACACTTGTCAGAGTTTTCCTAGCTATCCCAAGTCACCGAAACAAAATTTTTCTCTCTGCAAATCCTTGTGATGCATCTTACAAACTAGGAGAGCACAGCTTCTGCAGAGGCTGCTGGAGTTTCTGGGCACTTTGACAAGGTTCATAGATCTGCCTTACCTCTAGGTAAGGGAAGTCTCACTGCTAGTCAGTGTGAAATAGTGCTTAGGTCAAGCCAGGTTAAGAATACATATTATCTTCAATTTTTGCAACAGCAGAGTGAGACAGCACTGTTACAATTTTTCAAAGTTAAAAAGGCATGAAAATTTTTCTTCCCTATTTTTGCCAAGATTGGATTCAAAAGATGTCTTGTCCTATATTCATCTGACTTGCTGTGGACATTTGGATCATTCACTTCATCAGAGCTTCTGATGTCTGTATGAATTTCATCTCAGATTATAGTCACAAGGCAGGCGTCACTCCTACTAAAAAATACTGGCGTTGTAGCAAATCCGTTTCCTGGAGTCCTACGGGGTTTCCATTTAAACAGGTTTTTTTTCTCCCCACACTTTACCAGCTTCTTAACACCTTACTTAACAAATGCTTATGATAGTTCTCCTGTTAAAAATTGCTGTCTTCTAGAGCTGCAGGTTTTATCAGTCACTGACATCTAGTAGCAGACAATACCTGCCTAATACTTGAATAGCCTACAAACAGCTCCATAGTTTAAACAAAACAGCTACTTACATCCCTTACCTATGCCTTGGGGAGTAGTATATTTATATTAGTGTGAAGTGAAATTCAGCATCTCATCTTTTATATCCTGCCTTATTTCTAGAAATATATTTTATATTATCATCTAAATGGAATTAAAACATTTGTCTCTTTATCCAGTCAAAACCAATTTAAAAATCACACACTTTTGGGCAGATAACATAGTAGTCCACTAGACACTTGCTCTCCATTTTTTTTTAGGGTATTTTTGTACACTTGCTGGTCTCCAGGATCCAGGGAGCGGTCTGATCCAAGTAAGATGCTTACAGTAACAGATATTTTGCTTGTCCCCCCAGTTCTATGTGGGTGTCCCAGCCTACATTGTATTTACACTCTTGAATAACTCCAGATGTCATAGTCAGAATTGTAGATTGATAGTAATCTTCCCTCTCGTGTCTTCTTTCCATGACCTTAATGAAGAAGCCAAAATGTGGTTTAGTATTAAATTACAGCTTTATAAAACAAAGATTGAGACTGAAGTAAGTTTGAATGAAATATTAGGCAAGATCTTTTTTATTTTAATAAATTATTTTTTACTTATTAAAATAAAATAATTATAGAATATAAAATAATTTCTTTTTTGCAAAGGCATCTAAGACAGTAACACAAAAATGGATTTCTTTTTCAAAAAATTAAGCTCAATATTGTTAGATTCAGAAGTGTTTATTTCACCTATGTTTTATAGAAGCCAATTACACTTAAGAAGACTGTTTGTCAATAGTATAGATTTAGAAATAAAATTAATCTAAATTTTGAAAGACATTTTGTATTACGAGTGATCATTGATATAAAATAAACAGAAAAAAAATTAACCAAAAAAACAAACTAACATGATTATGGGTAGCATCGTGTGAAGGGTTTTTTTTAATGGATTTTCAATTATCCTGTCTGAAAGATTTAATAATTTCAACTCTTAAGATACAGTAAAATGTATGCAATGAAAAGAATTGGAGATCTGCATAACAAAGGCCATTTTGAGATCGTCAACACAAGCAGAAGTTCATTAACTTTAACAGAGTTCTATCTACTTACAGCAGGATCTTCAGGGTAGAACACCTACACTGAAGCTTAACTTTGTTGCTGCTCAACTTAACTGTGAGAGACTGAGAAAGTGTTAAAAATTGAAAAGCTTTCACGAGGTTTTCAGAGAATGGAGTTCTAGATTTCATTTAGATCTGACACCTGAAAGCATCTATTCATTCTGACTTTGTGAACTGCCTTGAAAAATTGCATTAATGATAGCATAACACATTATTTATTGTGATTTCTCATAAATATGTACATCACACCCAGTTAAAAACTTTAGAATAAGTTCTGTCTTCAGGAAGGAAACACTACTAAAATGATGATATTTTTAATGAACATCAGGAAATTCCACATTAGAGAAGTCAGTGTATAATTATCAAGTTAAGCAGAATGCATGCATTACCATCATTTTTTATTTGGGGAACTAGAATAGACATTTCAGTAAGAAATAGAAAATTAAAGCGGTAAAAATTAATTCTAAATAAAAACCTAAATTCATACTAGTACTAAAGACAAATGAGAGGAAGACAAGTATTAGAGGCTGGGAAACCAAGGACATCTTGCCTCTTTTTGCCTATTTTTGTGTTACGATAATGCATAAAGGTGGAAAAATAAAAAGAATTATTGATTTATTGACACTGTTCCTATCCAGATTTTTTTTCTGATAGTCTTTCTGTGAGGATCATTGGAAACAAAATTTCAGTTAAAAATATCCTATAGGGTCTAGCAACTATGTATACTTATATTGGTTAATAAAGCAGTAATACAATTTTTTTGCTCGGCAAGTTAGCATTGAATTGGCAGTAATATACATGTTCTTGCAAAGACTCAGTCTGATCAAAGATGCCCCAAACTTGATTTATTTTTTTTTCAGTAGGTGGAAAGTTCATAATGGACAATTAAAGGTAATTTCACAATAGAAGTTAAGTAAAATGGTGTTCTACAGGGTTTGAAGTTAGATAGATGGCAGCCTGACAAAGGATTGTTTTGAGAAGTATAACTCTTTAAATTGTTTTATTCCTTTTATCAGCGTGATGGTTTAGCTGTTGACAGTCTTGGTTTATTTGTAGTTGTGACCTTTCGGGCTGAGGAATGTTGCTCTACAGGGATCTGAGAAATAGCTCTAAAACATCAGAAATATTCTTTCCAAACATTTTTTTTAAAAAAAACTTCCATACTTGTTTCAAATATTGTAGAAAAATGTTGCCATACATGTTTCTTCTGAAAATTTAAAGTAACTGTCATTGTTAAACACCATCTCTGTATTTAAGTCTTTGAGAAAGAAAGTGAAGTAATTACAGGTACTGTGACATTACTAGAGAGAGAAAACCGCGTTTTTGGTACCTAAGTGGGTCCCATCACAATATTACATAGGCACTAGAAGTTTAAAATGTTCTTCCAGATCCTGTGATTGACCTAGACATTGTCATTAAGTTTTTATAATGTTTCGGTTTTTTTCATGATTGGCATGACTGGTTCAGACAGAGTTGCAGCATCAATTCCTATAATTCTGAAGCTACTTGATTGAAATCCTTAACTGCTATATCATTGATTACAAGAATGTGACTTCCTTTTATGTTAAGCAAGAATGCAGTTTTGGTGGGGCTTTGGTATTTAGCTTATCTATTTTTTTGCTGTGAGTTGTTGGTTTTGGTTTTTTGACATCTACTAAATCTATGTGCTAAGCTTTTTAGCAGAAGGACAGATGATACCTTCCCTAGCAAGCACTTTGTTTAATGGTGATTTTTCTACTGTTTTCTCTTTATTTTTACATTCTTTTGAACTTGAAAAAAAAATTAATTATCTGAACTTCATTCTGTCCCTTATCTGTTTACAGAGACTGCTGAACTCTGTCTACCACATTGGACAGCAAACATTATCAAATAAATCATAACACTTAGTATATAATGTTAAATATAACGTGTTACATCCCAAGCAGCCCCATACCCCATAAGTGGAAACGGATATGGTTCATTAAAAGGGAATTCAAGGAAGTCAATTAAAGTGATAATGGCACTACACGGCTAATTTGAACTACTTTATTAATTCCAAGGCAGTTTGCAAATATTTAATTGTTTATAGTGTAAAACAGCTATTGATTCATGGTGAAGGCAAAGATTTATACATATATAAATGATATAAAGCAATATCATACCTCTCCGGAAATGGAAATGCAGAGAGAGAGAACAATTGGGGAGAACAGAAGAAAGACATATTAAAAAGAGGAAGTAGACAATTAGTGGGAAAATACAGTTCACCATTCCAGAGATCCCGTGATGAAATACAATGCTGATAGCCTCAAATAAATAAAAAAAAAAAAAAAAAAAAAAAAAAAAAGTGAGAACGTTTGTTCAAAATAGAAGGGATTCCCTCTTTGCATAGCTGGTACTGGCTGATTACACCCATATTTGCCCCCTGGTCATTCCTTCGGAAGAATCTCTCTGTTACATAAGATGTCACGTGGTCACTTCAAGTAGACACATGCAGTTGGTCTTAGGCTTCCTCAAACCCCTCCTGAATTGCAGTGATTGATGCTCAACCTCTCTTCATGCAGTTGTGCATAGAATGTTTTAGCAGGTGTGAAAGCCTGTGACCACATATTGTTTCTTTGAACTGGTTTCAACCACTTCATCTCAAAACATGCCTTGAAAAGAGCAGTTAAGACAAAATAAAAGGAATAGTTTGAAACACAGTCCTTGACAACGAGGTAGATTTCTGCTATTTTTGCAAAGGAAAATCACAACTTTATGTACTCTACAGATTGTTATTAATGTTTGTTTTAAGATTATCATTGAAATATCAAATACCATACACTACTCAGTATGTGCCACTTTGCCATCCTTGTAACACCTTTTATAATCTGTAATGAACAGAACAATGCTGTGGACTACAGCTGCAGCATATATTTAATTAATTCCTAGTGAGTGGTTTTGAAGTACTTTGGGTGTTTCTGGTTTATTTAGCCAAGTGGCATAAGTGTTTTCCTGTTCCTCATGAACACTGAAAATTGTTGTGACCTAACCTGGACAGTCCAGAGGTGGCTGGGTTTTGACTCAGGGCTGCCCAGTAAAATTTATGTTTGGTTCCCACCAGGCTAAACGAAGGCAAACCGATGCCAAACGATTGACCTAAAAAGGAATGTATTTGTACAGGTGATATAATACAATATTTAGCATTGTCCTGCTAAATCTGTGGTAAAGGAAGAAAAATGAGGAGGGAAAGGGAGGAGAAGAGAGGGAGATAAAAGTGTAAGGACACCACGTGGGCTCCACTGCTACCATCAAGCTCCCAGGATGGCAGAGCACCATTCAGCCCTATCTTACAAGTATTGTTTCTAGACTGAGGTCCTAATCTTCCAAGTGGATTTGCACACTGCTCCCTCTGGAAGGTTCTGGAACAGATTTTTGGGGAGTCCTAGGGAGGTTCTGGGGCCTGCAGTATAGTTCTACCCTTTCTCCCCCTACTAGCAGGATTGCAGCATGACAGCTCCTGGCAGCACGCGCAGCTGGGCCACCTGCAAGATAAGGTTAGCACCGAGAGACTCTGCCTCTTTGCTGCAGTAACAACAGCTGCAAAACAAATGATTTAAGGCAAACCATTTCAGTAGCAAAAATCCATCTCTGATAAAAATGTTGCCTGGTTTTGACTTCGTTATTGAGTATATAGGCAGTCATTTTTAAAAGAGGATGGGACAGGTGAGAAAGGCAGTGGAAATGCAGCATCCTTCCCATACCTTACATAGGATTACCATTTGCTGTCCTTGTCTACAAGGTACTGAACATCTTTCATCTTTGGACAAACATAGTCAGCAAGTCCGGCAAAGTGTCTGGTCTCTCACAGGGCTGTACCCTCTGCACTTTCTCTTGTGTTTGGGCAAGAGAATAGCAAACAATGCTACAGATTGTGTCTGATTTTCTCTTGTTATGTGTAAAATTTGGTATAACCTGGAGAAAAGAAAGATAATGCTATTGCTATAGCCCCACAGTAATAAGGAATCATCAAGCAGCTAAGTTAAGGCTACAGCACACTGAGCTGTGAGCGAATTTTGGCTGGTTTGATGTATGTGCAATATATGCAATATATGTACATACATACATACACTCAAACTTCATGCATGCCACATAGCAATGTAGGTACTTCAGTAAGTTGGATGTTGTAATTGGGAAGGAAAATATTGTAACTATGTTTGTTTAGGTTATAATATTTGCATAGCAGCATTGCTTTTCCATAAAGATTTTTTTTCTCTTTTGGTAGTTTTCTTTGGAAGAATAACATGTTTCATCTAACTTCATATCTCAGATGGCAAGACTGAGGCAGTGGCAGTTTCAGTGACCAGCAAAGCTTTTTTTTCATGCTGAAAGCAGACATTAAAGACAAATCTTGCTCACAGCTGAATTTAACTCCAAAATACTGTAAGTCTTAAAATATCTGATGATTTGGGGGAAAAAAAAAAATCTCAATTTTTGTTTCTTTGATATCCCATGTTAACTGTTCTTTGACATAACAATGTTAGCATCATAGGAATGCAGTAATTTCCATATCAGTACAATATCTTGCTGTCAGTTTTTTACTTTTGTTTTTTTCTTCTAGTTCCCAAGGTACCTTTCTTCAACAAATAATTAATCTTCTTAATGTCTTGCAGAGCTTTGCTATTAGCTTCTTCAGCCTCTTACAATCTGCAGAAAAAATAAACTAAATCTAAACTAATTTTTCTGTTACCCTTCATAAAGATCAAAGCTATGTTTATATTCAAATAGAAAATATTAAAAATATAGATTGAAAGGCATATTGTCTTGCTTCCCAGTAATGTCACTAACACATTGAACTTAGCTTTCACCAGTACTGTAAACTAACTGCCATCATCTATATCACCAAAATTACTGAAGACATGGTGTGATACACCAACTTTAATTGAATAAAGAACCTTGCAGAATGTCAGATAATATCAGTTCAACTTAATATCTATACATAATTTTTATTGCTTTGTGTATATCCTTAATAAGTAATTAATTAATTTTAAAATAGAATTGGTCTTGATTCCAGCTAAGTAGGCATAGCAGAATAAAGAGACTATATTTTTAGTATCATTAAATTGAAGGCATAGAATAGATCCTTCCACAACTGAGGGATTGAACTCAGTTCTATGTTTATTTATTTTTAAACAAAGAAATAAAACAATAAAGAAAAGAAAACACATAATCAAAGACCAAGAGAAAATTAGCTTCCTATACTTGTTTGACTTTGGTCTGCTATGGTTTTCCTGAAATAAAATACTTTTTTTGTAGAGTTTGGTTTGGTAAAATTTGACTCAGTAATTTTGTTTGAGACATTGGACTGGATTGCATTGGATTTTACAGAGTTTTTTTTTAATTTGTTACCAAACACAGAGAGTAGGTAAGGTAATAGAAGACTGTATGAAGTTATATATGAAAAAAAAAAAAACCAAGAAAAAAAAACCAAAAAAGCCCTACAATCAACAGGGACACACGGATAAAGTAAAAAAGGTGAATCAGAGCTGTTGCAAGCTAGATCAAATAATTCTTTCTGTTCTTTTACCACTTGTGAGCCTTCTGGTAGCATACTCTGTCCAGGGCACTGCACTTCCAGTGCAGACATGAACCAGAGAAGGTCTAGGAGTGGAAATAAAAAATTTGTTGAGTTTTAGACTCCCTGAGAAAAGACTGAAACAATTGCAAGTCCTAAAAATCTATACAAAATAAAAATGAAGGGTAAAAATGTAAGTCTCAAAATAGATCAAAAATGTGTTGCCACTTCTGAACTTGGCCTCTATGCTCTGTGGCAATGTTGTGTGTCAATATGCTTCAGGAAAAAAAAATAGGAAAAGAAGCAAAGAAGTGGGATTTCTTATGTTATAGAAATTCTGTATTAATCTATGAAAAAGCAGATAAAAGCTGACCCATTAAGGTGGAAGGGGAAGAAGGGGACAAATTACTTTGTGGTTTTTATTCATAATGATGTGAATTTATTGTGATTAATATCTGTTGCATTATACAAAGTTGACACATAAAAACAAGACTGTGTCTGAAACTCTTCTTATTTAACAAATTAAGAAAATCAACTATGATCACCTTCAAAATAGTTCCCTCTGAGTTGAGCTGTATACAACGCTGCCAACATTCAAAGTGATTCAGCAGATCATTTTCTGAAGGATCTCTGTCTTTCTTGCTTTCACATCTTCTACCAAGAAAAAATGGTTTCCTTTGAGCACTGACTTAATCTTTGCAAAGAGGCAGAAATCACAGGAAGCCAAGTCTGGTGACAGGGTGGGTGCTCAAGCACAGTGATACTGTTACTAGCTAAAAACCTTTTCACAAAGTGGGCTGGTGCACACTGACTTTTTCCAGCTGAGGGTAAGAAAACATCTATGTTTGAACACACGTCCACTCATACCGAGTGAAAAGATTGAGCTGAGCCTTGTCTCACTGCGAAGGTTAGAACATGTTCTATAACCACCTCTTTGTCTCTCCCCTCCCACTCTTGATTCCAAAAATATAGGTTTTTTTTTTTTTTAATGTGTAACTCAAAGATATTAAACACCAGTGATGTACGTCAAACTTGCAGATAATGGGTTTCCCCTAAAATCAAAATGCAATCAGTTGCCCATGTTAAATGAAAGGATCCCATTTCTCCTAAGTGTCAACACTTCCCATGTAATTCTACGAGACAACTTAAAAGATGTTAGAACTATGAATAGTTGGGCTCATAGTCACTTAAAATGTCTGTTCTCTGCCCTTTATGAGCTTGATGAAGGACTGATGATATGAACACAGCATTTATTTAAATTGGGTGGAGGAAACGATAAAGCAAACTGAAAAGTTGTTAGTTTTTTACATTGTTTACTGAGAACAGAACTTGAAGGTAAGAGGCATAAACTAGGGGCACACCTCCTTGGAGGCCCTGAGCTGTTAGAAGTAAAAGAGAAAGCTAAATTATTCTGCTAGATGAACTCAATCTTCTGCTTCAAAAGTATGATACTGGTCAGCAACACATTTATTAATGGTCGTCTTTTGAATGAAGCTATTTTTGGAGTAGGACTACATGTCTAACATAGGATCAAGGTTAGAATGCAGGATAGTTAAGAGAGCTGGTCTTATGTAGGATGGAGGAAAATAATGGTGTCCTATAGAGACTCAGTTATAGGAGAGTTTATGGATACAAGTTCTAATAGCACTTATGGCCAAGTGACCAAATGCATTCAAAAGGGCTGTGCACAGCGCAGATGAAGTTTTTTCCAAATATCTGTGCATTGTACCTCTGGCATATCAGAATGATATATGTACTTCAGTAAATAAGTTTTTTAAATACTGATATTTATTTGCATAACATGATACATTAAAAATTTTTGTCTGTCAGTATTTTTTTAATCAAACACTATCAAAATCCCATCTTCTGGAGCGCTCCTGAGTCTTGTGATGAAAAATGGAAAAAATCTTCACTTGCATCTTTTTTATCTTTATAGAGGACACTTCTAAAAATTTAATTTCACTACAGAAATTCACAAATATAACTGATAGACAGCAGTAATATTAATTACAGTTAATTATAACGTGTTTATTGTACTTGCTGAAGTAGATGGTGTTGGGGAAAATACTTGAGCAGTGACCAGTGAGTGGATATAAATGGGATAGTAACGAAAATTTTAACAGGCCAGTGTGAAGAAAATAATTTCTTCTTTGTCAGCAAATCATTGTATTGTAATTTGAACTACATTATAATTAAGAAGTAATTAAAAAATACAGAGGAATCTGAACAGGCTGGCTTGATGGGATGAGGCTTAACAAGGCAAAGTTCAGAGTCCTGCACCTGGGACACAAAAACCCTGTGCAGAGCAACACCTGGGGGTGTTTGTTGACATCCAGCTGAACATGAGCCAACAGTGTGCCCAGGTGGCCAAGAAAATCAATGGCATCTTGGCTTGTATCAGAAACAGTATGGTGAGCAGGTCCAGGGAAGTGATTCTGCCCCTGTACTCTGCACTGGTGAGGCCGCACCTTGAATCCTGTGTTCAGTTATGGGACCCTCACTATAAGAAAGACATTGAGGTGCTGGAGCATGTGCAGAGAAGAGCAAAGAAGCTTATGAAAGGCCTGGAGAACAAGTCTTATGAGGAGCAGGTGAGGGAACTGGGGTTGCTTAGTCTGGAGAAGAGGAGGCTGAGGGGAGACCTTATTGCTCTGTACAACTTCCTAAAAGGAGGCTATAGAGAAGTGGGTCTTGGTCTCTTCTCCCAAGTGAGGGTGATAGGACAAGAGGAAATGGCCTTAAGTTCTGCATCAGGGCTAGTTTAGATTGGATATTAGGAAAAATTTCTTCACAGAAAGGGTTATCAAGTGCTAGGACAGGCTGCCCAGGGAGGTGATTGAGGTTTTTATAGAAGCGGGTAGACGAGGTACTTGGGGACATGATTCAGTAGTAGACAGGTATGGTTGGAGAAGGAAGGAAGGAAGGAAGGAAGGAAGGAAGGAAGGAAGGAAGGAAGGAAGGAAGGAAGGAAGGAAGGAAGGAAGGAAGGAAGGAAGGAAGGAAGGAAGGAAGGAAGGAAGGATAGATTTAAGTTAAATTTAATTAAAATCAACTGAAATAATTTCAACTATATTGCTATCAAGAATAACTAAATCAATTGTTTATATTTTTTTGAGAGAAGTATTATAAATTGCTGCAAAATTGTCAAGTCCCTCTGAAATTTGCAGGCACTTCATATCCTTTGTAGTGAAAACTAGTTGAGGAGACACTTGGCTTACAACTGAAATTTACATAAAGCTACAATCTATTAAACTCCTGCTGCATTCTTCTGAGTTTATATCAAAGAATTAAACATAAGATATCACAAAAATCATTGATAATCATGCAAAAAAAGGAGAATAAGTTCCTGTGATCCAGCTAGAAATCTGGAAGTGGTCTAACTAGCAGCTCATTAATTTGGGGTAAATCTGTAGATTCTGCTAAAACGTGAACTAAAGCAAAGCCTTAGGAATCTGTGTTTATCTGCAAAACCAAAAGGGTTTGATGACAGTCACTTTTGTGGGCTGTGGCTACCATTTTACTGTTATTTCTCTATTGTGAGGTATAAATAGTCCCCATACTCCTCATTATGAGTGAATAGTCCTGTTCTGAATGTGATAATAGTTCTGATAGTTACCAAGCCTTAGCTCTTGTCTACTCAATTTAATCCTGTTTTGTCCTTGATTTCTAGAGATTTTAGAGTATATCACCTATCATCAAATATGACTTATTCAGATACATATGATAGACAAATATATAAGATATAGTAGAAGAAGCTTAGTTTATTTTAAACCGCACCATATAAGGGAAAAGCTTAGTTCATTGCAATTCACACTGCCTGTGAGTAGGGGCCTTGGAAGCTGATAAGAAGGAGCTGGTATGGGAACTTTTGCTGATAAGAAGCTGGTATGCAACATTAGCAGTCACGAGCAAAAAAAAGCTGGTTTTATCCTACCTTGTGGTTTGGAAAGTAACCAGAAGGGGACTGCGTCTGCGCACAGACTGAGTTCAGGGCGAGTTCACTTGAGGAAGAGGAGTTACTTCAGCCCTGAGACTCAGGCCCACGGCCACCAGGAGGTACGGAGCAGGATCAAGACTGAAGAGATTCTTCCAGAACTAATCATAATATGAAGTGGAGAAAGATTATGAATATGTAGTATGTGCTTGTAAATATGCATGTCTTTACACTATAAGTAGCTGTTTATTAAGCGATACGGTGTGCAGGTTGGGCGGAGTTTTTTTCCCCCCTCGTACCCACTGGCAAATAAACACTTACCTGCTTTATATCTCATATTGGGTTATATTCCGAGTTTGATTCCCAAAACACATAAACTTATTTTCCCGTAAGTATACAAATTCCTGTGAAAAGTTGGATGCATCTGGAAAGTACTATTCATTTATGGACCAGCTGTCAGGCAGACACATACACTGCTGGTGCTGCCTCAGCAGATGATAGGCTTCATAGAAAAGAAACGAAACCAGTGTGATGTCAGAGCAAGGACTGATGGTATGGCACATGTTCCTCCATCAAGGCTTTAGGAGTTGTAATGTTACTCTGCTCTTGTGTTCCTTCTAAGGAACCCATGATGCTGTGTGAGTAGGTCATTAGGGCCCTTAGCACTTAAAATGAAAGCTAAGGAAACTTGAGTACTTTTATCCTTTCACACCAGAGCAGAGACAAAGCATTGATTCTGTGGAAAACAGAAAACACAAAGCTCCATTGAATATGGTATCCATCTGGAATACAGCAGACCTCAAATAAAGGTTTTTCTCCATCTAATTAAGACAAGGGCCTGTAATTTATGTCTCC
Source organism: Cuculus canorus (assembly GCF_017976375.1). Lineage (NCBI taxonomy): Eukaryota > Metazoa > Chordata > Aves > Cuculiformes > Cuculidae > Cuculus > Cuculus canorus. The sequence continues at coordinate 30,981,824 of NC_071404.1, read as the reverse complement.
ATTTCCCAGATGAGGATTTGCATTCCTAGGTTAGGAGCCAAAGGACTCCAGACAATTCTTTTGAAGCTCCTACTTCAACTGTATTTAAATAGATGTCTGACCTTACTGATGGTGCCAGAAAGAAGATTTGTACAGACAATTAAATTCTCCATCTGAAAACCAGATTTTCATTGAAATCAATGTTGTTCTGATGAAAACTTCAGTGCAGAGGTGTTTCTCAAGGGAAGACCTTGGTACAAAAAACAGAAGTTGTAATGAACTCTAATGTGTAAGGCATACATTAAAAGTAGAAATTTCAGACAAAACTTTCAAAGAAGCTACAAAAAATATATGGAAGAAAAGAAGAGCTTCCTAAGGTCTCTTGAGCTAGACAGAAAATATAATGCAATCTGTATTTTAAAAACATATATGTATACATCAAGCTAAATGATGTAGTGTACAATATTGTTGAGAGGGGGAGACAAAAAAGGATAAGTAAAGTGAAGCAGATATATGAACAATAAAACGATGATCCTTTCTACCCCTTTGACCTGTCTCCTAATGTGCTCTGCATCTGTGATAGCTTGTATATTTTTATTCATATCAGTAGGATAGTGATTTTGTAGTGGCACAATTTGTTACGGAAATTGTTATGGAATGTCTCCCTCACTAGCAGATAATATATGTGAGTATGTGAAAGACTTGTCTTGTTTTTATAAATATTAATTACCCTGTCTGGAAGATAGGTAATGTTTCTTTATTCTTGGGTCTAATTAAAACTGTCACTTCAGTGCTTTGCCATTTGAAATCAAACATCTTGGATAGTAAGAAACTGAATTGTGTCATAATCCCAGTCCAAAAGAATTAAAACTCATGTATCAACATCAAAGGGAAGAATGAAGAAGTAACAAGAAATAGAATTGCCAAGGGACTAGCTGAAGCATCTGTCCATATAGCAGCTTGCTTTTGTATTTCTGAGTTCTAGAATAATTTTTATTTCCATTAAATGTGAAGACGTTTACACATATCTACAAGACTCATCTGCAGTGTATTTACCACTTGCCTTTCTTCTAAGAGATGTATAAATGGGCTTATAAAGTCTTGCTTTTCCTTATATTGATTTCTTCAATGTTTTTTTCTGTTGGAAAGAAGTGCACCTTGTGACTCTGGATTATATGGAAGGTGGGTTTGTTTCGCTCTAGTTCTCCAAGTGTGAGCCCTGTGTTGTGTTGAAGAAAACAAATGTGTAGGATTTAGACTTGCTATCCAAAAGCAAAGCACAACAGTTCATAAAAAGAAACTTTTAGACTTGAAATAAAAGCCTATGGAAGCACAGGTTTAATCATTTATAGTGAAATGTTCTCTTTTCCTAGACCTACAAGAGCAAATATATGACACTTTGGAATATTTTATTTAATATACTACCAAACAATTCTTTCTCAAACATCAGGTGTTCATTTACTACACTATATACAGAAAAAAAGTCAATCTAACAGCAAGTTTATCTCTGAATTTAAATAATACTTCCCCCTACTCTAATGCTTAATGCTATATTTTTAAAGAAGGTGTATCTTTAGATTGCCATCCTCCCTCTTGATTTTAATTTTGCTGGAATAACAAAAATAAGCTTTCTATTCTGAGACAGAACATCTATAACAAAGATGTGGTTTTTATCTTTCCCCAAACCTTCGTCACATTGTTCTGCTATCTGAAATTTTATGCTTTATGGCATGCACCTTATTTGCCTTAGCCAACCACATCTTTCTTATCTGAAAGTGTCTCGGTTATGTCCTTTGATCGGCTAAGATACAGATAAGTATCTTTATCTTTCTGTAGACTACCTTTGTTCATAGCAGAAATTTTGGTTGCCTCTCAGTGATTGACTTCTGCACTTTAGAATTCATATTACTACTTATTACGTTAGATAAATAATACACAATGAAAATTAACCATCCTTGCTCTCACAGATTGCATCTCCTAACTTGCAACACCTATGTTTCATTGTGATTATTCTGTTCCAAGTTTTCTGCTCTCTGTGATTTGAAACCATGAGAACTAACTCACGGCGTTAATTGTGTGAATCTTGCCTGAATTCTCAATTTTGCTAAGTTGACCCCACGTGTTCAAGAAATATAAGGAATGTTAGTCTTCAATTTAGGCGTAAATCTTAAACCAGCAGTGAGGGGTTTTTCAGTTTGTGGTTTTTTTTTTTTTTTGGTCTTAACAATATCAGCCTGGTCAAATAGGTTAAAAATAGGTTGGAAACAAAACGTTTGTAACCATCACAGCAGAACAATTCATTCAATAGTCCCAAATATGATTAAAATCACCAAAGAAATTGAATAATTTTTAAATGGAACTCAAACATTTTTGTATCATATTAAAACTATTATTGCTAATAAGCTGGGAATTCTCTTTCAGCACTTATGTTTCTAATCACACTGGTACTCACCCAGAATATATTATATGTATTTATGTCAAATTTGAAAAAATCCCTAGAAAATACAGATAGAGAAATTCTCTGAAAAAGGGAAGAAGTACACATATACGAGACATTGTCATAGGCCCTGTTTATTTAATTTCCAATATTGTATAAATAGTCCTCTATATACCTCCAGTGTAAATTCATCTTTCTCACAGATGCACTTCAGGTATTGTACATAATTATACATATAAATGCATTTTTAAAATCAAATATTAGCATACTTCATGCATTGACAGTTCCTGCTGAACTAAAATTCATGTAGCAAGTGCTGCAAATGCACTCCGTCAAATTCATAGTTGCCTCAAATGTACAGTTTGGGGTTATCTTAAGCAGAATAAACTCAGGTCCAACGTTATCACATATTTGCCAATGAAGTTTATTTTTTTAGAGTTGTTTTGCAATCTGTGAGAGCAAGAATGGCTAATTTTCATTGTGTATTACTTATTTAACGAAATAAGTAATAATGTGAATTCTAAAGTGCAGAAGTCAATCACTCAGGGACAACCAAAATTTCTGCTATGAACAAAGTTGTTTTGTTGAGGTAGCCATAGTAATATTTTACCACCTACTTTCAAATACTGAGATCTACTAAAGCTGATAACATGTTGTATAAAGTATCAAGTAACCGCTGTCTTTAAAATATAACACTTGTTCTGTCTGGAAATGACAGAAAGTAGCAATGGTAATGTCATATATATATTTATATATGTGTGTGTATATATATCTCTATATATCAGTAGGAAGCGCCGAGTGTTGTTCCATAGTAATCTTACAACAGTGAGAGAGCCAACTAATTTCATCAGTTATAGTGCAGTAACTACATGTAAGGAATATAACGCTTCGCATGTAGATTGCATTGTAACTTGAAGAACAATAATATAAAACACTGCCTAAAAGCAATATAGTAAAAATGAAGATGTGTTCTGGTTTTCAATGTAGGCAATGTTAAATTAAACACTTCCATACAGTACCTAAAGAAACTGCACATGCTATATATGAGAATTCTATATTTTTGAGCAGCTGGTTTTATACCTGTTGATTCGTTGCTTATCTACTGGATAACCTGTCAGAGTTCTCCAGATCTTCTTTGCAGTGAAGTAGATGAGTAATGTTTATTTTTGAGATTACTAAAGCACGATATCTACAAGGGCATACTGAAATGGAAAAACAGATCCATTTCAGTAATTTCCTACTTCTTTCTAAAAATTATTACCTCAGTTTTTAAATTACAAATAGATTCAAATTGTTTCTTAAAAAAACAAACAACACAAACAGGAAATCTTGCTTTCTGTAATGGTACTTACATTCTTTTCCTTTATCACAAAACCACCTATGTGTTTCATACGTTTCAAATATGTAAAATATCTGAAAGCTTTATGTACTAATACTAGATATAAAGATCCCTTATGCCTTTCATAAAACCACTGTAAATCCCACAGATACCTGAATCACCCTAATTTAATGATTGAAGTATTGCTGGTGTTTCCAGTTGCCCAACATTGGCAATGTTGCTCCTACCTCCTAGCACGAGGTAAGGGTGGTGGTTCCTGTACTCACAGTGGAAAATACCTGTATGCCACCCACTCCAAGTGCTCAGCTCTTGGAGAGAATAAGATTTCATGGACCTGACAGATTCAATGTTTCCTCAGTAAGTAAGATGCCTTTTAACTTATTCACTTCTGCCGCAGCTTGACATACCAGCTGACATCCCTTTATGCCTTGCAAGGAGTCTACTCACCTAGGAGACCTCTTTTCCAGAAGGCACATGCCAAAGTCTCTTTACCTTATACTTCATTTTCTAAGTGGTTTTGTTCCTGCAGTTTCTGTCTTTCTCCTAAGTCCTTTATACAGTGTGGTGTTGCAGGTATCTCAAGAATAAGCTTAATTAAATTTTATGCCACCAAAAATGATATTATATGTATAATTACAGTAAGGCCAAAGTTAAAGCATCAGTAGGGTGACTGTTCTAGTTTTCCTGGTTTTTTCAACCTTCTGAAGTGGCACTAAAGTCATAGCATTTTGTTAAATAAAACAAGGACAGCTTGAAGTAAAAAAACCCAAAACGTTAAACTGTTTTTCCAGCATGCAATGTACAATTTCTTTTTCAAGGGCAGATAAACATTTGACAACTGAAAGCCTTAGATTGTTTTGCTACACGTTAAAACTGACCTTGGTTATAGATTATTTAGGTGATCAGTGGTGAGATGTAAATAATAACAGAAGGATCACTTATGGATGCTGTAAATTATAATGCAGCATTTAAAAAAAAAAAGGAGAGAGAGAAACAACCAGTTTTGCTTATTCCTTTTCCTCCTTGTCTATTTCCCTTGCTTCCACTAGCTTTTTCACTTCATTTTATATTTTGCCACTTGACTGCATTCAAGGTCAGGCTGAATAGAAGACAATCTTAAAAACAGATAAGAGATGACAGAGAATACATTCAAAATTGCAATAATGCAATAATCAGTGGCAGTAAAGGAGATGCTACCAAACCAGAAAACATGCTACCAGTAATCATTTTTAGTCTTTAATTGCAACCTCTACTAAATACGTAATAAATATTAAGAGGTTATAAACTGCAAGAAAGGATGGAAAATAAAAGTAATTCTAGAATTTGACAAATTGTTTAAACTGAAATAATGTCCAATCCATCAATTACTCCATGATTTTATTCACTAGGTAAAGTGTGTCTTTATAAGAGATAACACTGAGTATTTCTTTCATGGCTGCATATGTTTACTTTTTACAAGCAAATTGTTGTACAAACCAGTATGTAATCCTGAGCAAAAAAATAATTATGGCTTCAGAAATTTTGATAGGCACAAATAAATTACTTTCTTGATATAACTCCTATTTGTCCCTTCCTCCAAGAAAATCTTGAAAAATTAAAAAAAATAGAATAATGGAATACATAAGTCTTTGATAGACTGCGAGGGGTTGCTAGAGAATTATTTGAGAGTTAGCATCATTTCAATATTTTCATTTACTTGATCCATTCTATTCAGGCGCACAAAATAAATATCCAATAAGGCAGAACTGTGATGGATATGGGTATCATAATACTGATGTTTTCTAACTTATAAATGCTTGCTTTCACTGCTAAATGTTTGCCTTTATTTGAGTAATTTTCAAATAATTTTGTGTAAGTAAGTCATAAATCAACGCAGAGCATTAGGTCTCTCTGACAGCCTAGAGCCTTTTTAAAACTGCAGGTAGATGGTACAAAGTCACCCAACTCATATTCCTTCCCAGGAGGTCCACACTGCTGTGGCCTCAGGAGAGAGACACAGAGGATTGCTTTGGAGGTAAAAGAATGACTAATTAGCCCTACTAAAGAAACATTGAATAGGAAAGATAAATAGCAGGTAAAGCATGGAGCTAATCTTTATGGCTTCAAGTTTTGCAGACTACACTGTGCATGGGTAGCTTGGCACTCATGGACTGTACTATGCAGTCATTATGCTAAACAATCTTGAAAGCAGCTTCTGTGGAGCACTTCTTTTTTTACTTTCAATTCTCTTCTGTGTCACATAATACTTTAACCTACTGTGTCTCAGAGCGTCTGACTTTATTACCAGTAATGCCATAAGTCATCTTTTTAAAGATATGGGTTTAACTTAATGAGCTTCAAGTGGGCAAAGGGGAGGACAGAGCGTATAGACCCTCTAGTTTTATTTAAATTGCAGTTAAAGTGATTTTTTTACTGTTGCAGATGCTTATAATTCATAACATTATTATTGCTTTCCACTTCAAGCAAGAGCACATGTATTGCGTCCAGTTCTGGAATCTTCGACATAAGAAAGATATGGAGCTGTTGGAACTGGTCCAGAGGAGGGCTACAAAGATAATCAGAGGGAGCACCTTCCATACGAGGTCAGGCTGAGAGTTGTTGAGCCTGGTGAAGAGAAGGCTCTGAGGAGACCTTACAGCAACCTTCCAGTACCTGAAGGGGCTGCAACAAGGCTGGGGAGGGGCTGTTCGTAAAGGCTTTTGGTGATAGGACGTGGGGCAATGGGTATAAACTGGAGAGTGGCAGATTTAGACTGGACATAAGGAAGAATTTCTTTGCCATGAGAGTGGTGAGGCACTGGCACAGGTTGCCCAGGGAAGTCGTGGATGCCCCATCCCTGGAGGTATTAAAGGCCAGTTTGGACGGGGCCTTGGGCAGCCTGATCTAGTGGGACATGTCGCTGCCCATGGCAGGGGGGTTGGAACTGGATGATCTTTAAGGTCCCTTCCAACCCAAACTTTTCTGTGATTCTATCTAAGAGTCATAAATCTGTCTGTACCAGAAACTGATGTAGGGAGCAAACCATTTTGATAGATAAATACCATATCCATGCTGAATTTGTATTGCAGCAAATATGCTCCACCAAAAAATGATCAAAAAGTCTTCCTTTTATTTCAGTCTGTTGTGGAACAGAATTGGATTAGTCTTTGGTTTTCTTTTTAGCATGTTTTTGGTATTTTTTTTTTCCTTCAAAATGACTATTATAAAACAAAGAAAACACGTCTTTCTTCAGTAGGTGAGGCACAAGTCTAATTTTTTTTAAAGACAATCTAGCATTTTGGAAAGGAAATATTATGCATTCCCTATGAAATATTTAATTATCAGTAGTAACTAAGGACAGAATACACCAGTCAAAGTGTTGAGTCAAGGTTAAGTGAAGTCTTCTGTCTTTCTTGAATTTTATCAAGTTCTAAGTTAATTGAAATAAAAGCAGTAGGGTTGTATGAGTATAATACATAACAGTCTTGCAAGTATTAGATGTTCCCAGAAAAGTTTTTAATAGATCCTGTGGTGTTTTGTTTAAAGGGGTTCTTGATGAAATTTGCTAAACATCATTATACATAATGTTTCTTAAGTACAGTTTGGTGGTGCCCTTAGGGATGCATCTTGACTAATGAAGTGCAACAATATATGTTGTAGCAGGTAGTCCTAAACATCATGCTTGAGAGGTTGACAATAAAACAAGCAAAATATTTTACTGAGGGACAGGATGAACTGCTTTCCTAATTCAATGTTCATGTTCCATTGCAAAATACGTACACGCATTCATGCATAAGTAAAGGCAGACAATAGGTACTAAGTCTCTGCTGAGCACTGTTACCCTCAGTATCTTTCTCTTTCAGATTTCACTTTTCCTTCCACACTAGGAATATGGCCCTCTGCAGAGGTTTATGTCTTCTTGCAAGTTACTGTGTATCTGCATGGCCTTTGGAGATTGACTCACACTTGCTCCTCCTGGTCCTTATGGCAAATGCACAAATCCAGCACTGATCTGAAGGTCATGTGCCTGAGTTAATACTATAATACCTGCTGGTTTGGATCAGAGCTGGTGGGCACCTAATGTGAGAAACACTAATGATTCAAATAAGTAAACTGAGGCACGCATATTGTGAAGCAGAGTTTTTCATTTCTTCATGATTGCAGCCTTAGGAGCGCCTCCTTCTGGCAAAAAGGAAAGTGCTCAATTTTTGTCGTAATACAAAGTATTACATACTATACATACTATTTCTCTCTGCTGATTGCAGCAGCGTAACTAATTAGTTTGAGAAGTGTAATGGTGCAAGTTTCTAATGGAAGAAGTACTCAGTAGAAATTAATAACGTGCATCAAATGTCAGAGGTATATATGGAAGGAAGAAAAAAGCATAGTAAAATTTCTCACAGAAAAGATAAAAATAATTTCAAAAAACTCAGAAAGCCAGTGCAATAAGCTTTGACAGAACTCTAGGGATGGGGTAGATGCTGTTTTAGATAAATCAGACTGAAATATTCTGAAGCTTTTCTGTCTTTCGTGTATCTTTAATGCCTCTAATGCTGAAATCTTGGCTTTAAGGAGAAAGGAATATTTTACAGAAGGACTGTGACATTAAATATTTAAATAAGGATGGAAAACTATTTTCTTGAAATCAAAAATAGATCAAGAATCAAGAGTAGATTTTTAATAGAGGTCATCTTACCCTTTAGTATTCAGACTACTGCATAAAATATGGTATTACATAATGACAGTGCAATGACAGTAGTATGTCTCCTGGGTATATAGAAATGACATACTACTGTTAAGGCTTTAGAGCATGAATTTGAGACTTTTGCATATAAATCAGTGAAATACGTTCAAGTGACTACAATATAAGTCACAGAATATCAAACTAAACTGCAGATTTTAAATGAAGAAGAATTTCTAAGTCTTTTTCTCACTTCATATAAAATGGCTTTAAAAGTCTTTTCTGCCTTATTCTAGAAAGAGATACAGGACTGAAAGAAACATTCTGATTTCATCATTATAGTAGTAATTATACCAAGAAATAAAATTGTATAAAGTCCTAATTTTTTAAATATAAAGCTTAGTTTTTAATCTGCAGCCAGGGTGAATTAGGTATCCATTTTTTGAGGTATGCAATTTCAACTTGCTGCATTGAATTAAAAAACAGATACCAGTGTGCCTAGTTATTATGAGGTGTAAAACTTGTAAAGCATTTTTACTGCTAACGTTAATGTAAATTTTTTTCCTTAATGATCTGGTAACAATCAGAAACAACTACTACATTTCATTCGTGGATTTTTGAAAAAAATGCAAGGCCAAATTAAACTGTGAATTTGGGGGAGATTATCTTTTATTTGTGAATTGTCACAATTATTTTACTATACTGGGAGCATCCTTAAAGAAATAATAATGTCTCCATATTTGGCAATAAAATAAAAAGAATGTTACATATTCAAAGGTCATGCATAATTTTAACTGGAAAGCAGTACCCATGAATGGGGGCAAAAGCAGGGGACAATCACACTTGGCACCCATCTGTTGTGAGAAACAGCTCATGAAAGAATAACTTAAAGGCAATGCTCAAATAAGGAGATATGAGCTTGTGAGGACGTAAAATGTAATATTGGTAGAAAGAGTTCCTGGATGAGTATGGAGATGTCTTGAGGGAGAGCAGCTCTTGTTTGAGAGGTCCCACAGAGATACAGCACACATTTTAGGACTTATTTACTAGCTTAAAAATGCTGACACATTTGAAACAGCAGAAGTACACACAGGGCTAAAATCATGGTTCAACCAAGAAAAATCTGCAGATCTGAATATTACTTAGTCAGATCAGCAGCGTTTAACACTTCTGCAAGTATTGTACAGTACAACACTTCTGCAAGTATTATACAGTCCTAAATGAAATGTAACAGAAACTTATCAGCAGCAAGCTGTGGCTACAAGAAAAATTATAGTGATTTAAGGTTATATTTCACTATGGTGGTATCTACCTGTTTAAAGGCAAGCAAGTACTGGAAGCCTCTTATTTTGAAATTTTGGAAACTAGGAGTTCAGATTTCTGAAGAGGTGAGAAGTCATAGCTTCAGTCTGTCTGCCACATCTGTGGAGCTCTCGTTAGTCAGTCCAAAACAGAAACACATATCCAGAAATCATATGGAAGTGAAATCAGGTCAAATTTCAATTTGATGTACATGCTGCTAAATCAAACCTTAAATCTTAAAATAAAACTGAGAGGCAATTTGGCAATGGTCTCAGATATCTTAAAAGACTAATCATAGAATCATAAAATGGTTTGGGTTGGAAGGGTTTAAAGATCACCCAGTTTCAATCCCCCCTGCCATGGGCAGAGACACTGTCCTTTGGGTCAGGTTGCTTAAAGTTCCATCCAACCTGGCCTTGAACACCTCCAGGGATGGGAGATCCAGAAAGTCTCTGGGCAACACATTCTAGTGCCTAACCACCCACACAGTTGAGAATTTCTTCTTAATATCTATTCTAAAACTCCCTTCTTTCAGCTTGAAAGCACTACCCCTCATCCTATCACTGCACTCTGTGATAAAGATCCTCTCCCCATCTTTCCAGTAAGCCCCTTTAAGTACTGGAAGGCTGGTATAAGGCCTCCTCAGAGCCTTCTCTTCTCTAGGGTGAACAACCCCAAATCTCAGCCTGTTCTTGTATGGGAGGTTCTGCACCCCTCTCATCATCTTTGTGGCCTCCCCTGGACTCGCTCTAACAGAGCAACATCCTTCCTATGCTGAGGGCTTCAGGACTGAACACAGTACTCCAGGTGAGGTCTCATCAGAGCAGAGTAGAGGGTGAGAATCATGCCCCTCAAACTTCTGGCCACAGTTCTTTTGACACAGACCATGTTATCGTTGGTTTTCTGGGCTGCAAGTGCACAGATTTTCATTCACCAGTACCCCCAAGTCCTTCTCAGCATAGCCACTCTCAATTCTTCATCCTGTATTTGTGCTTGGCATTGCCCCAACCCAGGTGCATCACCTTGCACCTGCCCTTGTGGGACTATATGAGGCTCAGACAAGCCCACCTCTCCAGCTTGTCCATTTCCCTCCGCATGGCATCCCTTCCCTCCAGTATGTCAACTGCATCATACTTTTCTTCACTGCCAACAAGGGGGCCTACAAGAAATCTGGGGAGGGACGGTTGACAAAGGCTTGTAGTGATAGCACGTGGGGCAATGGGTATATACTGGAGAAGGGCAGATTTAGACTAGACATAAGGAAGAATCATGATGAGGGTGGTGAGGCACTGGCACAGGTTGCTCAGGGAAGTTGTGGATGCCCCATCCCTGGAAGTGTTCAAGGCCAGGTTGGATGGGGCCTTGGGCAGCCTGATCTAGTGGGAAGTGTCCCTGCCCATGGCAGGGGAGTGGTAGAACAAGATGATCTTTTAGGTCCCTTGCAACCCAAATGATTCCATGATTCTATGATTCTATGTTATCCTCAGTAACCATGTCTCCCATTTCCTCCCTAATAAGATGGAACAAGCATTTTTAAGCATTTATCAGCACTCACTGCCTTTGTGAAGTGCACCAACCAGCATTTTATTTCACAATTTAAACTAGACATTATTATGATTCACCTAGTCATATGAAAATCAAATTTCATGACTAAAATGTTAATAAATGGACCGCAAATGTTATCCTTGCTTAATTTCTTCTGAAACTTCTGGCAATGGATTTTGAATGTTACTACAAAGAGGCTTTCTGTATAAAACAGGAGATAGCAAAACTAAGAATCAGTTCAAAAGGTTTTCAGTAATAGCAAAGTGGTTCAACATGATAAAACAGAATAGAAAGAAAGACTCATGACTCAAACTTTGAGTTGGTGCTATCAGAGAACCTTGTCTCACATATTAGAGAAGTGGACTCGGAATGCTGTCTTTCTATTTTTGCTTCAAAAGCACTCAGAGAGAGACGCTGTTACCCTAGACTGTATTACAGCCCTTACTTTAGATTTTGTAGAATATAGGTACGTTAATATCTTTTTCAATTTCTGCTGTGACTAGAGTAGCTCCTGAGAGTTACTCCTGTACTGATAGGCAATTTTAAGTTCATTTTTGTAAGTTTTGTTATGTAAAATAGTAATGCTGAATCCCACGTAATTCCTGAGCAACATGAACTAAAGTGCTTATTTCTACTGCAACTGGATGAGTGTCTGGGTGGTTGCAATTTTCACATGTTCTGTGTCATTTGTCGCACAATATTGTGCCAAAAGAGGTTTAACACCACATGCAGGAAGAAGAGGAAAGAAAAGGGAGAGAAACTGATTTGCTGGGAAAGAGAGGAAGGAAAGCTTGTTTTATGTCAATAGGCTCATAAATCAGGGCTGACTTGCCAAAGGAAGGACAGTGCAAGACAAGAATATCTTGCTCAAAGTGCAAGCAGTTCTAAAATTCATCAGGGAATCAAAGCAATTACAATAG